>NC_138970.1:91147500-91472500 GCF_055761805.1 Camellia sinensis | reverse complement strand
ATAGGGAAATGATTTGGAGCCCTAAAAACATCCTCCTAATCCCCCTAATTTCCATTTTAGGCAACTTTTTCCCTTTTTTTTTTTTTTTTTTACTTGATATGGAAATTAGGGGGATTAGGGGGGTTTTTTTTAGGGGGATGTAGCAAGACCCTAAATTATATAGCATAGATGTGGGTATATATATGCACACATCCATAATGGTTAGAGCATCTCTAACGTAGCCTCCATAACTTCAAATATGAAGGATTTATTCCTCCAACCCATCTTCTAACCAATTAAGCCTAACCTAGTTGGTCACCATATCTTTTTTAGGACTTATTCTCAAAGAGATCATGAGTTCAATTCTCCTTAAGGAGTTGAATTAAGGGAGTGTAAACACTTAGATCCTTTGTCAAGAGTGAGAAGATTTTCTCCCATTAGTACTAATCTAACAACTAATAACTAACATTTGCCGATCAAAAAAAAAAAAAAAATCCATCCTCTGAGTCCATCTCTATTTGAGAGGAGAATGAGTTGATCCTCCATATTTTGAGAGAGAATGAAAAAATAGAAGATCCCTTCCAAAACACTATTCATTCTATATTTTTTATTATATTACAAATAACTTTTAATATGTAAATTTAATTTTTATAAAATTGGCATTATTAAAAAGTATAAAATCATACCTTTAAAATGAGTATAATATTAAATATATTTTATAAAAATTTTAAAATTAAATATTTGTGAATGAACAAAAATTAATTTTTAATGAAAATATTTTCGACATAAATCTTTAGAGAAGAAAATCATGATTGATGTTTTAAAAAAAATACCCAGCAAGTAAAAAAAAAAAAAAAAATATTTGCTGTTGATCGGCTGGACGTCTGCTGACACCCAATCCAGAAGAAAATGAAGGGTTGTGAAGGTTTGTAATTGAAATCTGAATGAATAGTGACATACTCTATATTTACTTTTTGAACAAAAAAAATTATTTCCATCCTTTTGATGGGAGGATTGGGTTAGAGATGCTCTTACACACTTAACTAGTGATATCATGTGACAATATCATCTATGATAAGGTTGAAATCTCTCATTCATGATTGGATGAGTTGTAGGCAAGAGATGTCTATCCAATTTCATTTTAGATTTTTTATTGGAATGTCACTATTGTACTCAATATTTGTTGTTGACTCACTCGTACTTTTTATTACATGTGAATTTTTCATTACTTCTTCCGACTTTTTCAGGAACTTACATCTAGTTCTTTTGATTTTTTGCTTTCTGTCCCAGAGTTTGTATTGTCGTTACATCTCTCTCGTTCGTCGCAATAATCTTCATGGTGCTTACTCTCTTGCTCGTTCAAGGATGATGATAGCTAATGAAGTTTTATGTTCAAGAAGGATAGATTCTAGAAGTTTGTTGGCACTCCATGTGCAAGCCGCAAGCTGGAGCCTGTTTCAACTATCGTGTTTTATGTTGTTAAGTTTGTTTGTGTCTTCCTCTGGTGGAACTCTTGTATTTCTTCGTTTATTATTATTAAAGGATCAATTACCTTTTTAGTACTTAAAAGTGTTGGCCTTGTTTGGGTTGCTTTTTGGGGGAATAATTTTAGAAAAAAATTTTAAAAATTTTCTTTGTTTTAGTGATTTTGAAAAAAAAAATTCAAAATTAATTTTATTTTTTTACACATCAATCAATCCTTTTTTTTTCTTTCCTATCTCCTTCTCAATTACTTTTTTACCCACATATATCTATTTAATTACAATAAAATATCAAATTATTTCAAATTCTCATACTTCAAAATTATTTTTAAAATATACAATTAAACAAATCAAAAAAAAAATTAAAACTCTCTACCTAAATTTTTTTTTTTTAAATTTGTCTCCCAAAACCAAATCGAACACACCCTTTAAGTTTTTTCATTTTGGTTTTTATTGTTTAACTTGTGACAATTTAATCCTTAATGAACAAAAAGTATTTTAACAATGTTACATATCTTTGAAAAAACCACAACTTCAACAATCCCTACTCATTTGTAATTGGTCCAGGAAAAAAAAAAGAAGAAAAAATAAAAAATAAAAATACATGATTAATTTACATCATTTTAGAGTTATGGGGATCTCCGACTTGGGGGTTCTAAGTATTTTTGGCTTCGTTTAAGAAGAAGGGTTGAGCTGAGTTTGGGACTATTTTAGTCACAAAATGATAAAATAAGTTTTTTAATCCAATAAGATAAAACATTACATCCAATCCATAATCATTACATTCTTTCTCTCACGAAAAATCAAAAAAGCCAAAAAAATCTTTCCCAAAAAAGACTTTTTAGTCCTATGCTATCAAAAAGCCACCTTACTTCCCAAAGGAACCCTGTGAAAGTATTTTGATTTGGTCCTCTAACCTAGGAAGCACGGATACAGATACGGGATACGGATACGATACGATACGGATACGACGATACGGAAAAATTTGAAAAACTAAGATACGCGGCAGGGATACGTTCGTAAAAATATTATTTTTACAATTTTTAGTAATACAGTATGCATAAAAATAAAACCTATAACAAAAGACAATTTAATAAAGAAGAAAGATTCCTATAAAACTAAGAGTCTTCAAGATCAATAGCTTCAACTTGTTCTCCTTCATCAGTGAATATCACAGGACCTTAGCTAAGGCCAAAAAATCATTATTAAATAAAAATTTCAGCAAATATATTTTTTTAAGTCATCAATGATAACCTAGGAAGCACAGATACGGATATGGCGGTATGTCAAAATTTGAAAAAGTATGATACAGGTACGGGGGGAATACGTTCGTAAAAAAAATATATTTTTATAATTTTAATAATGTAATATGCATGAAAATAAAACTTAAAGTAAATTAATAAATAAAGTGAGATTCCAATTAACCTAAAAGTCTTCAAACATTCATAAAACATCCAAAACTAAAAACAAAAGCAAATGCAAATTAAACATCATCCTTACATGCCAACACCAAAAAAAGAATGAGAGCAAAGACAAGAAACGTAAGAGAGTGAGAAAGCGAGAGAAAAGTGAGAGAGACAATAAGGATACATCAATTTGACAAATTCTATTACTTTAACTCTTACTATATTCCTCTTATCAAAGAACTAAACAAAATATTATAAGTAATATGTAACTTCGAGTATCCGATACTTCAAAATTAAGTATCCGATACTTCAAAATTAATTAAGAAGTATCCGATACTTTTAAGAAGTATCCGATACGTATCCGCGAGTTTCCAAGGAGTATCGGTATCCGATAAGTATCCGATACGGATACGTCTCCCTTTTTGAAGTATCCGTGCTTCATAGCCTCTAACTTAACTCCTTCTTAAATTGTATTAACTCCAATTTGGATAATTCAAGAATAAATGTGTAAATGCTACTAAAAAATGTATATTACATTTTTAGCCTCTACAATATGTGATCTGTAATATTTTGTAATATTTAAATTGTGTTAATTTTTTCTTTAATGTGTAAAAAGTTATTCAATTATTAAGTCTCCCAATATAATAATCTCTTCCTAAACGAGACTTTTTAATCATATACTAAAATAGTCAAAAAGTTAACCTACTTTCCAAACGAACCTTTTGAAAGTATTTTGATTTGATCCTCTAACTTAACTCGTTCTTAAATTGTGTTAACTCCAATTTGGATAATTCAAGAATAAATGTGTAAATGCTATTAAAAAATGTATATTATATTTTTAGCCTCTATAATATATGATCTATAATATTCTGTAATATTTAAATTGTGTCAATTTATTTTTTAATGTGTAAAATTTTTTTCAATTATTAAGTCTCCCAATCTAATAATCTCTCTCCTAACCCATAGGTATATCATGAAAATTATATATACACATCATAATAAATATAAATATAAAAAGAAAAACGAAATCTTTGAAAAAAATTAATCTTGCATCCAACATGTGTATAAGTGTTAATTATGCATCAAAATATATTGAATGTGGACATTAAATTCAAGCAATTTTTTGAGAAGTGACTTTTTGACTTAAAAAAAAAAAAAAATCCAAAAAATCACATACATAGGGACAAAGAAAGTAGGCTGTGTTTGGAAGTGTTTTGGAATTATAGCTCCACCTTTATACTTTAGTATGATGTTTGGTTTGAGTTTTAGAAAGTTAATTCCACCTCTTGTTTTGAAAACTCATTTCAGGCAGGCTTTTAAATTTTGAAAATTGGCCTACCGAATGTCCGGCCGATTGACCTGTACAATGCGATTTTTTATTTATTTTTATTTTTTTTTCACTTGTGTGTTTTTTTATAGGAAAAATTACTCATAAATCCCATATTGGGAAATGTTGCTCTATCTAGTCTTGAGTGTTTTTTCTTAAACCATTTAGTCTTTTCTATTTTTGGTATGATATATGTTTTTGATTTACTGTATATGGAATTTACATTTTTATCCATATTGATTTCATTTTGGTGTTGTTGCTAATGTAGTTGATGTTGTTGATGTTTTGATGATGTTGCTAATGGAGTTGATGTTGATGAAGCCGTGGCCGGTCATCTCTGTTGGAAACTATTCACAACATATAAATATATATATATATATATAAAAAGAGAGATTCAGAGAGAGATGGAGATGACAGGAGAGGTCGATCTGGAACTTGAACTTAAAGATGAAGAAACGATCTTGGCGAAGCGGCGCCAGTAGAGGAGAAGGAGAAGTCGAGGCGGTGGCGGCATAGCCGTGGGGAGCCAGACCAGCGACGGCGACACTGCCGACGGAGGAAGAAGACGCCAGCGACAGATCTTATTCAATCTAATTTGAGGGAAGTACAGATCTATTAGTGATGTTTGACTTTGGTGATGTTGGTGATGTTAATGATGTTGATGAGGGTGGTGATGTTTGATGAATAATGTTGGTGTTGTTTGCTGTTGTTGATGTTTGATGACTCTCACTTCCAGTTTCATCTCACTTCAAAATGGCCAGTTTTCCAACTGTGATGATCCTCAGCCCACCACCCTAATCACTCTCATTCCTCCTCCAATCTCAACACCAACAACAACCATCAAATCTCTCTTCACTACACAACCCACAAACCCTAACAATCTTGACCCACAACCCATTCCCTCGAGCTCCGAAAATGGCAGTTCCTGCAATCAGAGCTCAAGCAATCACCAATCCCACTGGTCTAGGGCTTGTTCAGAAAGTGATAGAGTCGTTCCAATCTTCGCCGCCTACTTGGCAATCGGTAATTCTCAGCAATCTTGTCATATTCGTAGTGGGTTCTCCGATTCTTCTCTCCGGACTCTCTCTCCCTGGCATTGGGGCTTCCTTCTTGCTCGGCACTCTCACATGGCGCGCTTTTGGACCCTCTGGTTTTCTTCTCGTCGCTTCGTATTTCGTTATTGTAAGATCGGTTTCATTGCTTCCTTTTTCCTTTTTTTTTTTTGGAGAATAATGTTTGATTAATGATGTCAGAGAATAATGTTTGATGAATGATGTTTGATGAATAATGTTGAAGATATAGTTGATGTTGGTGATGTTTGATGTTCACAATGTTTGATGAATAATGTTGAAGATGTAGTTGATGTTGGTGATGTTTGATGTTTGATGATGTAGTTGATGTTTGCTGATGTAGTTAATGTTGCTGATGTTCAGAAAGAAGGGAAATCATAAAAAGGCCTATAGTAAGCTTTTTGGATTTTTTTGTCATTACAACATTAGTAAAAACTTATATTTGTCCTCCATCAAAAAATATTACGTGTTAAAGAAATGGGTATATACGTAATTAACATTCAAATAGGACTTATTAGTTTATAAAATAAAAGGCAGGACCAAATGGTGTAACAAATTAAGATTTGGGATTTATTGGTGTTTTGCCCTTTTTTATATTTTTAATAAAACAATATTTTTGGAATTTTTAAAAAAAAAATTATGAGGTTTTAATAGATTTTTAAGTTGTATATTTGGTTATAAGTTGTAATTTTTTGTATCATATATCATATGTCACATCAAAAATTCCCTACTCAATTCAAAACTCATTCACCAAACAAATTTTCTACACTTAAATCATAATTCCAAAACTCATAAACTCAAAATATAACTCATATTGGAAAACTCTACCAAACATAATATAAAAAAGTCAAAAATTTAACTCCAATGACAAAGGATCATATCATACATAATTGTACGAGCACAAAATTATTCTTCTCGTATGATCCTGTTGATCAAGTTTGCGTTCCTCCAAACGTCGTCGCTTTACTTCCTGAAAACACAAACGTGAGCTAGTCGGCTGGTGTGTGCCGGAAACCCCTTCAATGCCTAAGTCAGCAACTAGACAATAGACAATAAGCTCTATGTATTTGAGAATCAAAGTTGTGATACCTATACTTAGGTTCTGTTGTGAGTTTTTATAGTTTTTGTTTAGCACAATCCTAGTAGGACTCTTATTTCTCAATATAGAGTCCTCCTAGGAATCACACTCCTAAAAGATAATGCTTATTCTTCAACACCCTCTTCACTGCTTTAACCAAGTGAAATGGTTTTACCTCAGTAGTATGACAAAGCAACCGAGCTAACATATACTGACGTGGCAAGTCTCACAGAACTCTCCTTAGCTCGGTTCTACCTTGCTTTACCTAGCTCGGTATCAACTTGTTTGCATAACGCAACTCCTCATACCCCAGTTCAAAATACCCGAACCGAGCTAACTTCAATCATCCATGACCGGGCTAACAGAGCCCAGTGGCAAAGCCCATTCTACTCAGCCCATAGCTCAGCTCGCTTCTTCCCAGTTCTAGCTCGGCACAGACTTACGCTTTTTACCCTCTCAATAATTAATTATTTTTTTCTTCACAAGTATCTATTTAACTAAAAAATACTCTCAAAATTTTTCCATCTCCAAAAAAAATTAAAAAAACTAAATTTCCAAACAAAGCCTTGTTGTACCACCTTAGAGGGAAATGATTATCTCTTTAAAGTTGTTTGAAGTTGTTTGTATGTAACCTGTGGGCTGGTTTCTATTATAGTGGGTGGGTTTATAACGCCATATCCGAAACTTTGCATGCAACGACTTCGCTAATGATATATACCACTAAAAGTGATGTTCTAAAGTGCTACTAGTGAGTTGATACATACTTAAATAAAAAAAAATTTAAAAAAAAAACAACAAAAATGCTTGGGAACTGTAATTAGAGCCACCACTAATGATGTGGCAGTGGGTCCCACCCACTAGCACAGTGTATGTTATGCTTTTTTTTTTTCCTTTTTTTTAAATTTCCACCTCACTGGTAGTGGATTTAGAGCTCTTTATTTAGAGCTCTAAATCATTATTGAAAGGAAAATGAGTGAGAGTACTAATTAGTGCTATCACTAATGATGTGGCAGTGGGTACCACCCACTGCCACAGTGCTGTTGTGCCTGTTTTTTTTTTTTTTTTTAAATGGATGCTAACTCATTAGTGCTAGTTTAGAGCACCACTTTTAGTGGTCTCTATCATTGCTGTTACTGAAAAAACAAGGCACAACAACACTGTGGTAGTAGGTGAAGCCCATTGCTACATCATTAGTGCTACCACTAATTAGTGGTCTCAACCATTTTCCGCTACGACTTATAGGGAAAAGATAAGTTATGATTATCTGTTTAAAGTATGTGGGTGTTTGGGAAGTGAGTTTTTTTGTAGTTTTTTTAGCTGTAAGATATTATTGGAGAAATTTTTTTTTGTATTTGGGAAGATAGTTGGGTTTTTTTGTGGTTAGATGTGATGTTTGTAAGAGAAAAAGTGAAATAATTATGGGGTTTGATGTGATATTTTGTTTAGATTTGTTTTTTATTAGTTTTGTAACCAATTTGTCTTTTAGTGAAAAAAAAAACCCAAAAAAAATCCTTTCCAAACACCGTCATGCGGGCTGGTCTAGTTTCTATTACTGTGGATGGGTTTATAAAACAACAGCTTAGAACATCTAGCAATTTGCATAAATTTTATTGTAAAATATTATTAAAAAATTTATTTTCTATTTTAAAAATCACTTTTTTTTTTATTTTTCTCATCAAACTCTCTATTCTTTTTCTGTTTTATTAAAATAATTATTTTAATTATTTTTAAATTTGAATATTTTTTTAATAATAAAATAATGTAAGAGAAAGTGTTGGTTTTTATACACACAATGCTTTGGCAACCAAATAAAAAATCAATTTTTTAGCTTTTTGACTTTTTTAAGTCACATTATTTCTCTACTTTTTCAACACAAAAAAAAACGAAAAAACTTGTTTTTTACCAACTTCCTAAAACACCACACAATATACCAAAAAATTGAGTAAAAAAAGAAGAATAGAAATCTATAATCACACACAAACCTGTATATACCAAAAACAGCATAATCACACACAAACTTGTGTATACACAACTTTTATGTATACAATATACATACACAGAAATGGCTCGTGGCCCGTGGGCAGCTCGAAATCCGCCCGTAGCCCGGGGTGGGCTCGGCACCATTTAGGCCCATTTGGGTTTGGGCCCGTGTAATAACCCCGACCCGTAATTAGCTACTAGTCAGTGATTAAAGATGCTAATTGAGTGGATCAAATGAATTATGGGATTAATATGTAAATTGCATGATATTTGGCCTTTTATCTATTACTTATAGAAATATTTGTTTGGAATTCCACTTTAATATGTAGATTGAAAGCCTTATCGGCATCCAAAACTAAAATTGATTACGTCCATATGTTAATTGGAATTTTTAGAACCTTATGGCAAGTTTTATTAAAAATTGATTCAGAACGATTCGTTAAGTTGCGTTTGGCAAGCCTTATGTTCTAATTAATGTATTTTTAGCACCATAGCTTTATATGAGCCTAATAAGCTCATTTGAACTCATTTGTTTCATCTCCCTTGAGTGGAAAAATTTGAGAATTCATCTTAGAGAGAGAGAGAGAGAGTACAATTCTAGAGAGAGATAAGAAGAGATTAAGAAGAATTGAAGGCTATAGCTTGAATTGGTCAAAGATTGTGCTAGAACAAGAGTAATTCAAGACTCTAGGTAAGGATTTAAGACTTAATTATGAGTTTTAACCATTAAGTAGATTATTTCAAGAAGAATTTGTGATTGTGTACAAGAACTGGACCAAAGATGTTGAATTTAGAGTTAATTCATGCATGCATGTACATTTTCTTACAAATTGGGCATGATTTCCATGAATCCTCTCTTGCATGTTTGAAATTCATCCTCATTTAGGGAAATCATCGAGTTTCAAGTTGTTTTGTGGTGTTTGATCATGTTTTGAGAAGTTTGATACAAGAAAAATTCATGCATGTTGTGTTCATGAACATTCATCATGTTTTAAGTTGAAATTGTGAGTTTTTAACAAACTCTTGGGCCATGATTTTATGAAATAATTCTTAATTCATCATGTTTTACAAGTTTACTATGTTATCTCAAGTTTTGGGGCCCAAGAGATATGTTTTGATGAGTTGAATTCGAGTTTTGAGCTCAAAGGTGCAATCTGGAAATTTCAGATTTTGCATCTACGCTCGAGTGTGGGAGTTCACGCTCGAGCGACCAATCTGAGTGCGTGCACTCCGCTTAAGCGACCAAAAGTACGCTCAAGCGTGAATTGCAAGCTCCCAGAAGTTTCATGTCTTTTACAGATCGCTCGAGTGAAAGAATGTGCGCTCGAGCGACCATTCACATTTTACATGTCTGCTCGAGCGAGGAAAGCTACGCTCGAGCATGGACCTTATTTTCAGAAAATTTGACTAAGTGTTCCAAGGCATGTTTTGGCATCCTCATTGCATCTTAGGCATTCCTAAGCCTTAATTAAGCCATAGTAATGAGGTTATGGATTAGAAACACACTAAGACAAGAATGTACTAAGTCAAGGAATTGCAAGTGTGTGTGTGTTAGACAATGTGATAAGAAAAAACAAGAACCAACGTAATGAAAGCTAAGTTGTGTTGGCCACATGAATGTGTAATAATAAGACATGCTTGTGTTATGTATTTTGTGATTGTAGGTCAAGACTCGAGGATTGATTGACCATTTACGAGAACCACTGTGAGTAACATTTCTGTAAAGATATGTTGATATGAATTATGTTCCAAATGAAATGTGATAAGCTATGATTTCTGAAATGATATCTGTTTACGTGAACGAACATCCCATGTTTCAAATCTATTATGGCATCCATAGATAGTCCCAAGTCATGGGGGACGGCATGAAAATGCGGGTCCATGACATACAAGTAATTACGAGATCTCGTTAGCCACTTCATTGTGGTGATATGTGTTTGATCGGTATCCGGAACCGATTACTCTAGTCGAAAGATGTTCTGTGATGCGTTCTATGGGATGTACCATTATTATGTTTTGATATGAGAATGATTATACTATGATCTGTTTTACGCTTATGATATATTCGGATTTTGTTCATTAACCCCTTTACCTTAATGTTATTCATTGGGTTTTAGCTCATTGTGTGTATATATATGTATAGGTGAGCATTCTGGAGCCCGAGCCTGAAGGCTTTTGTCTGGATCCGTGTTCTGTTGTCAGCCAACCATTGTGCCTCACGTGGAGGTTCCCGAAGTGTCATGTGTTCAAGTTCTGTTGGTTCTGTGTATATGTATGACTTGATTTAATTTTGTTGGCTGAACTTAAGATACTATATTGTGTGTGGGTATAATGTATGATTGACTTTCAATTATGTATATAAAGTTTTTAAATATTTCGTTTCATATAAGTCAGCACAACTCATTGGACAATTATATTTATGTATTTGCTTCCGCTAACCCCTTAATCTTGTTAATCTGTTCAGAGGCTTTCGGTAGTCCAAGGATTACTGGCCGGTTACGATGCTAAACCTATAGGGATGGGTTTGGGTCGCGACAGCCCGGGCCCAACCCGAGATCCTAGGCCATCATTTTGAAGCCTAGCCCGACCTGTGGGTCTAATCCGCCTAGCTTGGCCCATGGCCCGGCCTATCGGCCTACTTAAGGCCCACTCAAGTCCCGGCCTGCCTAAGGCCCAATGTCGTTTTTAGTGAAAAATAAAAAAAAATTGGTAAAAAAATTTAAAAAACAAAAAAATCTATTTAGGTCTGCCCGAGCCTAGGCTCAGGCTCATCTGCCTGGCCCAAGACCCGACTCACTAGCTTGCCCAAGGGCCGAATACCCCCTGGGCCTAGGCCTAATTTTCTAGCCCATGGGGCGACCCAGCCCGAATTTTAACGAGAGTTTGCGAGGCCTGACATGGGTCAGGTAGGGCTCGGGTGAGCCGGGCCCGGCAGGGCAAAATTTACATCCCTAGAAGAAGAATAGAAATCCATTTCCTTTGTATGTAAATGCATTAGAAGTTGTCTAAACTTGAGATCAGAAAGCAAACTAGTCTCTAGGGGTGTAAATTTAGTCAGGCCCGACCAAGCCCATGTCGAGCCTTGCTCTCCCAAAAAATTGGGCTCCTCTCTTATCTAGCCTTCTTTCAATTCCATCCCTTATTCCTTCAATTCAATTCTTGAGTCTTCTGCCCTTGTTGTTCATGTCCATTCCTTACTATGGGCTTCGCTGAAATAAAGGCTCTCTCTTAAACAGAGGTTAGATCATCCGCCCGGACCTTCGGCCGGTCGTCCGGTCGATCAACCCCCTGGACATCCGACCTCTTATTTGGGTTGCTGTGTCCGTGCCTTTAATAAAATAAAATAAAATAAGAATTTATCAGATACAAGAGAGTAATAGTAACTCCCTATAAATAAAAAGCCACTGTAACATTCCTAAATTTAAAGAATTATATAGCCTCCGTTTGGGAAGTGGGTTATCTTTTTAGATTTTTTGACTATTTTAGCCTGGGCCAAAAAGTTTGGTTTGGGAAGGACTTTTTGACTTTTTGACTTTTTTAATTTTTTTTGTGAGAGAAGAATGTAATGATTATGGGTTGGATGTGATATTTTGTTTTTTGTGGTTAAAATAGCCTATTTTATCTTTTATGACTAAAATAATTAAAAAAATCTCATTTAACTCTTGCCAAACGGAGCCATAAAGAATCTGATGAGATTAAATTTTTAAAAATCAATCTCTTATAATAATAGAAAAGCTATAAGTTCTGTTATAAGGGCTGTACCATCTTAGAGGGAAATGATTATCTATTTAAAGTTGTTTGTCTGCATAACCCGTGGGCTGATTTCTATTACCTGTGGGTTGGTTTCTATTACTGTGGGGTGGGTTTCTAAAACCATGTCAGATTATAAATACATTTTTTAAAATTAGTTTAAAATATAAATTATTTTATATAGTTTGAAAAATTATAAATATTTTATTGTTAATAATTTTTTATTTAACAAAATTAGTTAAAAAAAATAAACTTCATAATAATTCTTCTATACAATAATAAAATTACTTAAATTATTAATTGATATATATTTCTAACATAATTAAAAATTATTAATTAACTTGATGATTTATTAATAAAAATGGTAATTTATTATAAAATTAGAAATCTCATGAGATAAAATGTAATTTTCAAAATCACAAGGTGCAATTTGTATTTTAATCAAATCTCAGGAGTATATTTATAATTTACCCTTGATATATATATTTGGTGTGTATAGTTTTTTTTTTTTTTTGGGAATAGATTTGTTGTGTATAGTTAGTTAAGGTTTCATTTGGCAATCAAGTTGGGACTTAAAAAAAACACAAAAGATAAAATAGAAATAAATTAATAAAACAAAATATCATATTCAAATTATAATTACTAGTATATCACTCGTGCTATGCACGGAATAAAATAATATATTATTTAATAAAAATACGGTAATTATATTTAATTTTTTTTATTTTGTAAAATAAGAGTTAAATACAAGTTAATCAATCTGGATTTTCTCAATTGTTTCAAAATTAAGAAAATCAAAAAAATTAGTATGAGATATTGATCATAAGGTTTCTCACTAAAAATATAAATAGAAGTGTAAGATTCACTTTATATAAATAGAAGTGTAAGATTCACTTTATGTAAGTGAAACAATTTACTTTTTCATTCTTTTTTCGATGCGAGATTATAAAATAAAAATTAAATGAAAGCTAGCCAATGGAAATTTTCTTAATTGTTTAAAAGTTAACAGTTGTTTGGGCAAAAAGGTTATTTCGAATCAAGCAATCTTAGTTGTTTAATCATTAATTAGGTCAATCTTTAATTTATTTCAAATCAGACAAATTTAACCAATATATTTTGATAAAACTGCTAAAATCATAGTTAAATCAGCGAATCAGTCAAACCGAAAACAATTCACCTATCAATTAGGTCAAAGGAACAACCAAATTATACAAAAATTAATTAATTAAAATTTTTAAATTTTGTTTTAATTTTAAAATTTATACTGTCTTGAACTGAAACATACACAACACTGCAATATTAAATGGAAGTATAAAATGAAACGGAGGCTAAAACAATTCATTTTTTAGCCACAAAAGACAAAATAGGCTATTTTAGCCACAACAAACAAAACATCACATCTAACTCATAATCATTACACTCTTCTCTCACAAAAAAAGTCAAAATAGCCAAAAAGTCAAAAAGTCCTTCCCAAACCAAGCTTTTTAGCCCAGGCTAAAATAGTCAAAAAAGCTAAAAAGCCAAAAAGCCAACCCACTTCCCAAACGGAGGCTAAAACAATTCATTTTTTCCTCCTTTTCCTGATATGAGATTGTAAAATAAAAGTTAACAGTTGTTTAGACGGGAAGTTCATTTCTAATCAAGCAATATCAGTCGTTCAATTTTTAATAAAGTCAATTTTAGTTTATTTCAAATCAAATAAATCTAAGTAATAAATTTTGATAAAATAGCTAAAACTGTAGTTAAACCAGTAAATCAATCAAACCGAAAAATGATTCAACCTAATTGGCTAAGTAAAAAAACTAACCAATTTATAACAAAATTAATTAATTAAAACCTTTAAATTTTATTTTAAAATTTAAATCATCTTGAACTGAAACATGCACAATACTATAATATTAAATGAGAGTATAAGATTCATTTTATATAAGTGAAACAACTCACTGTTTATTTCTTTTCTCGATATGGGTTGTAATTATTTTTAAATTAAATATTACGAGAGTTTCAAAATCTCATACAAAATTATTTTTAAAATCAAAACGTTTATGTGGGATTATAAAATAAAAGTTAAATAGAAACTAACAAATAGAGATTTTTTTTAATTGTTTAAAACTAAGAAAATTAAAAAAAGAAATTGGTATTGATTATAGGGCTTTTCACTAAGAATCTTCTTTTGCTTATATAAATGAGAGCATAAGATTCACTTTATATAAGTGAAACAATTCATTTTTTTTTTCTTTTCCCGACGTGGGATTGTAAAATAAAAGTTAAATAGAAACTAACCAATGTGGATTTTCTTAATTGTTGAAAATTAAAAAATTTCAATAATTTATATAAATTGGAGCATAAGATTCACTTTATGTAAATGAAACAATTCACTTTTTCTTTTCTTTTTTTTCGGATTTGGGATTGTAAAATAAAAGGTAAATAGAAGATAGCCAATGAAAATTTTCTTTATTGTTTAAAATTAAGAAAATTCAATAATTTTAAAATGAATGTTGGAAGTTTCTAGAAGGTTTCTCCCTTAAAACTCCCTTCACTATAAAATTCCCTTTATAAGATTCATTTTATATAAGTGAAACAACTCACTTTTTCTTTCTTTTCTTGATATGGGATTGTAACACTTTATATAAGTGAAACAACTCACTTTTACTTTCTTTTCTCGATGTGAGATTGTAATTATTTTTAAGTTAACTATTATGAGAGTTTCAAAATCTCATACAAAATTATTTTTAAAATCAAACCTATATGGGATTATAAAATAAAAGTTAAATGGAAGTTAGTCAATGAGAATTTTCTTAATTGTTTAAAATTAAGAAAATCAAGGGGTTTCTTACTAAAAATCTCATTTTGCTTGTATAAATGGAATCATAAGATTCATTTTATGTAAGCCTCCTAAGAAAATTCCCGTTAGAGCTCTTAGGAGGCTTCTCCCTAAAACCCAATTTTCCTTATATAATATATAGATAGATAGTGAAACAAACTTTACCTCTTTTTTTTTTTTTTCTTCTTCGATGTGGGATTATAAAATAAATCATTAACTAATTAGAGTTTTATTTTTATATGGTTAAATGGAAGTTAGTCAATAGAAATTTTTTTAATTGTCTAAAATTAATAAAATCAATATGAGAAATTGCAATTAAACCGGCGAATCGGTCAAACCCAAAATGGTTCAGCCTAATCGGTTAGCTCAAATGACCAACCAACTTATACAAAAATTAATTAATTAAAATTTTTAAATGTTATTTTAATTTTAAAATCTAAACTGTCTTGAATTGAAATATACACAATACTGAACTATTAAGATTCATTTTATATAAGTGAAACAACTCACTTTTTTTTTTTCTTTTTCCGATGTGGGATTATAAAATAAAAGTTAACAATTATTTGGACATAAAGTTTATTTCTAATCAAGCAATCTTAGTTTTTCAATTTTTAATCAGATCAATCTTTAGTTTATTTCGAATCAAACAAATCTAATCAATATATTTTGATAAAACCACTAAAATCGTAGTTAAACCAACAAATCAATTAAATCAAAAATGATTTAGCATAATCGGTTAGGTCATAATTAATTAATTAATTAAAACTTTTAAAATTTAAACTATATTGAATTGAAACATACATAACACTACAATATTAAATGGGGTGAGAGTATAAGATTCACTATATAAGTAAAATAACTCATTTTTTTCCCGATGTAGGATTATCAAATAAAACCAATGAAAATTTTCTTAATTGTTTAAAATTAAAAAATCAAGAAAATTAATACGAGATATTAAAATTCTCATCAAGCTCCTCACTAAATGGGATGGGAGTATAAGTTTCCCAACTCATTTTTTTCCCTACTTTTCCCCGATATGGGATTATCAAATAAAAGTTAACCAACGGAGATTTTTTTAATTATTATACTAACGGAGTATAAGTTTCCCAATCTTGATTTTTTTAATTAAGAAAATTAGAATTCTCACAAGGCTCCTCACTAAATGGAGGTGAGAGTATAAGATTTACTTTATATGAATAAAGTAACTCATTTTTTTCTTTCTTTTTCTGATGTGAGATTATCAAATAAAAGTTACCTAATAGAGATTTTTTTTTTTTAATTTTAATGTTTCAAATTAAGAAAATCAAGAAAATTAGAATGAGGATTTAGAACTCCTAGAAAGTTTCACTAAAATGTCATTTTTTCTTATATAATAAGATTTCACTTTTTTTCTTATAAAAGTCAAAAAAGTCAAATCAAACGAAATTTTTAAACCCAAATTAAAAAAAGTCCCAATTCAAAAAAAAATCAACCAAAAAAACTCTAGCCAAACGGTGACTAATTGGTTTCAAGGGGTACTACTGTATATCTGAAGCACGTGGGGCAAGATTTTGATTGTATCACATGGTGTATTAGTGGAGGGATATTCAAATAGTTTTGCTTGAGTTTTTCCCCCCAATTTTAGGAGGGAAAGTTGAATGATGTATGAGCTGCTGGTGGGTTACCTGATGTGTAGCAAGTTTTCGAGGGAGGTTTGAAGTAATTTCACGTGGATTCTTCATGTGGTTGGATGTTATTTTGGTTTTGGTCTCATGGGTAAGCAGTGGGCTTTTCGGAATTGGCCCAGGGTCCACCATTTGTTGCAATAAATTTTGCATCGCTAGTTTAGTATTTGTATGAGGTTGGAATTTTGGTTTGGTTGTAATTTTGTTCAGCCTATGGTATCTGCTGTCAACCTTTTTTCGTGTGTGGACAGAACTTGTTTGTGGGTTTTTTTTGAGCCTTGTGTGCCGGTTTGCAGTTTTCAGCCGGTTTTTTCATAAAAAGATTGATCGCGTGATCCTCATATGATTCATATAGATTGTTTTTTCATCTACTTCCACTAAGGGTGATTAAGGGGTCACTACTATGGGGATCTATGGTTGTTGACCAGCCGAGTTAGAGACTAGGAGAATTGAGTTTTACCGAATTCTCCGGATTGCCTCTCTCTGCCTTTCATGTGACCCACCCTGATTTTGGTTTTAAGCCGCTCTCGATATGGAGTGAAAGGCACACTGCCGTGAGGATTGAGACTTTGTGATCAGGTAAGGTAGGGATTGGGGGATGTAGTGATTACTCTCATGGTGGGATCGGCTTCTACTGTTACTGTTATTGTTATGGCTCTGATTTTGCTATACTCCCTTAGACCGTTGATTATGGTAATTGTCTGTGCGAGCTTCACGTGACTCTGTCAGGGTAGTTCATGGAATAGATCTTTTCTTCCATCATGGCTTTGGTGTAGTGGCTATGGCAATCACGGCTATGAGGTGCAGGGCGCATATTGGGCTCCATGTTTCCATCTATGATTGAGACTGAGAACTTGCAAGACACTTGTCTGTATTTTGATTGGTTTTGGTGGTGTCTTAGCTTGTTTATCTATAGAGTTTTAACTTTTCATTACTATTTCTTGCCCATATATCTTCCCCTAGTTCCTATCTTTATCTTTTGAGGGTCAAGACAACTTAGGGATATAAAAAGATATATGGGCATAGGGGTTAGATTGGCTTCGCGTAGCGTATAAGTCCACTCGTCAAACCGGCTTCGCTTAGCGTATAAGTCCAACTTTCAAATCGGCTTCGCGTAGCGTATAAGTCCAATCTTCAAATCGGCTTCGCGTAGCGTATAAGTCCAATTATCAAACCGGCTTCGCGTAGCGTATAAGTCCAATCTTCAAAATATTTCTGTGTATCATTTTGCATTTTGCCCCTGCCTGCGGGCACATCTCTGTTTATTACGCCTGTTTGTCTAAGTCTCCGGCCTTGTCAAAAATGGGTCGTCTCTGGGCTTTGACATTCACTCCCGTCACTTATGACTTCCGAGTTCTGTCAAAGAGGGGCAACTGTAGACACCCCATTTTTGACCGACCTTGAGACTCAGACGTCACCAGTTGAGCACTCGGTGATATTGCATGTTATGCTTGTTCAGAAGTCTCAGAGTCGCGGCTGCGAGCCCTGCCTCCGGACTTCCGAACCCTCTTCTGTGCCTTGCCTCGGTTTGCGAACCAGACTCGGTTTTCTCTGTTTCTTTTCCTGAGGGAAGAGAGAGGTCCCGTAGACCATCTCTCAGTGACCGTGGGCTACATTTTGTGGCCGTAGGCCATTTTGCCCATTTCGGAGCCCGGTTCCCGGTTTTCGGAGCTGTCAGGCCGTGTGCCTCTGTTCGGGACCGCTTAACCATCTCCGTTTGCTCTAAATTTTGGCATGCATCTTATTTACTCCCTTTTGGGGGACACTGGGGTCTGAGAGACCCACTTCGTGGTCGAACACCACTCCCGGTGCCTAACAGCCAGTTTTCGGGGCCTCGGGCTGCGCGTTTTGGCCCCCGAACCTTCATTTTGCATCGGTTTGGGCTCATTTTTGGTGGAGACCTTATTTTCACTGTTAGAAAGCTTGTAGGATGGTGGGAGGCCAGCAATTTTGCTGAAAATCCAACTTCTTTTGGTCAAAAGTGGTTCAGCATGAATCCGGGAAGGAGAAAAAGCTGCGCGGCTTCACCGAAACAGGCGTAACTCTTTGCACAAGAGGAATTAAGATATGAGGCCACCACCATTGGAAAGCTTACTTCCAAGGATTCATTTTGCACTCAAGAATATCGCAAGTCCAAGTCCGGGGGGGAGAGATGTGGTTGGTTGAAGTCCGCTTGGACCGAATCTGCGCGGCTTCACGGAAAAGGGCATAACTTTTTCTACAGGAGGAATTTTAATGCAAGGTTTGCGCCATTGGAAAGATAACTTCTGGGGCTTCATCCTAGGGGTGGCCGGCCACTTTTTCAAGCCGGCCGGCCACTTTTTTCCTTTGACCTAGCCGGCCGGCTAGGGGAAGTGGCCGGCCGGCCACCTGCAGCCAAAATGTCAGGCCGGCCTGCTTCTTCAGGTTGAGTACATTCCAGCTGTGCCTTAGTTTTCTCCCAAAAATATCTACATCCGGGGGACCCTTTTGGAGGGAAAAAAAGCCTCATTTTCCCTCCACTTTGGCTAGACTCTTCTCTCCATCTCTTATCCATATAGAGAGCCTCCCAACTCTAGAGAAAGGGTTACAAGAGTTGCTTGGAGCATATACATACATAGGACCCCATTTCCTTCAAGTTTTGGGCTCCATTCCTTCATCATCTTCAAGCTCTACCACCACCTTTCCATTCCAGCAGCAAGGGGGAGAATTCCAGCAGCTTAGAGTCACCAAATCTGGTCCAAGAAGCAACAAAAGTGTTGGTCTTCAAAGGTAAGTCCAATTTCCCTCTTTTCTAGCCCATTTTTGCACCATCTTTAAGCCATACATGCTTATTGATTTGAGCTCCGACCAAAACTGAAAAGGTCATTTTTTTGAGCTCATTTTCTTGTTTCATTAAGGGCTCAACCCTGTTTAAGGCCCCCATATTGCACTTGCTTCAATATCCCCTTAAATGTCAATTTTCTTGCATGCTTTGGCAACCCATTATGCTTCCATTTTTGGGCATTTTACAGTTCTGTGAATAGGCTTATTTTGAGCCCCTCTTCAACATTGAAGAAGGGCTCATCACTGTTTGGGACCTCCATATGTCACTTCATGTTATATCTCTCTTTTGGTCCCCATTTTTGCATGCTTTGGCAGCCTATCATGCTTCTGTTTTTGGTCGATTTACAGGCCTAGAGATGGCCTTATTTTGACCTTCTTAACATGTTTCATTAAGGGTCTTTGGCTGTTTGTGGAATATTTTGCATACTTTGTGTTGTAGCCACTTTTGAGCCTCATTTTGCATTGCATTTATAGCATGTTTGTATACTGTTTTTGGGATTTTATAGTTCTGGAAATATGCTTATTTTTGGTCCCTCTTCAATGTTGTAGAAGGGAATTTTTCAGTTTGGGCATTGCATATACCACTTGCCTCTTTGGCCACCTTTTTGGCCCTTTTTCTTGCATAAGAACTTAGCCTTGTCTATGATTGTTTTAAGGTTTTTTACAGTTCTGAAAATATGCTTATTTTTGGCCCCTCTTCAATGTTGTTGAAGGGCCCTAACCTGTTCGGAGTTAGCAGCTATGAGTTGCTTCACAATCTCATGTTTAGGGCCATTTCTTGCATGCCATTGTTGCCCTGTCTTGGTTTGCTGTTTGGCCATGCTATAAACTGGAAAAGTGCATGTTTAGGGGCTGCCTTGCTTCTGTCTATTCATTGCACGTCCATATTGTGCATATTTGATATAGCTATAGGCCATTTCGGGTGCCAAAATTCATGTTTCGGGACCATTCCGTGCATCGGGTGTACTTTCGCCTCGTTTCGGGGCTGTTTTCCCCCACATTTCATTGCTGAAAATCCATTAGCATGCTTGCATATCATTTTCCATGTCATTTGCATTGCGTATGCCATTGCCTCAGTTTGCGTGCCCGTATGCACGCATTTCGAGGCACTTCATTTTCTTTCATTGGCCTCTTATGTGAGTGTGGCTGAGGCTCTCTCATGTTAGTATAAGTCCATGTTGCATTCTATATGCCATTTCCATGTTATTTGCATTGTGTATGCCATTGCCTCGGTTTGCGTGCCCGTGTGCACGCATTTCGAGGCACTTCATTTTCCTTTATCGGCCTCTTATGTGAGTGTGGCTAAGGCTCTCTCATGTTAGTATAAGTCCATGTTGCATTCTATATGCCATTTCCATGTCATTTGCATTGCGTATGCCATTGCCTCGGTTTGCGTGCCCGTGTGCCCGCATTTCGAGGCACTTCATTTTCATCTACCGGCTTCTTATGTGAGTGTGGCTGAGGCTCTCTCATGTTAGTATAAGTCCATGTTACATTTTCCATGCCATTTTAGCCATATTGCATCGCATTCTGCCATCGCCTCGGTTTGCGTGCCCGTGTGCACGCATTTCGAGGCATCTCATTTTCATAGCATAGTGCATACTAGGTTGTATCTTAGATCGCATTCATGCATTTTCTCAGTTTGCGTGCCCATGTGCACGCATCTCGAGGCATCTCATTTTCACAGCATACTTAGATCGCATTCATGCATTTTCTCGGTTTACGTGCCCGTGTGCACGCATCTCGAGGCATCTCATTTTCACAGCATAGTGCATACTAGGTTGTATCTTAGATCGCATTCATGCATTTCCTCGGTTTGTGTGCCCGTGTGCACGCATTTCAAGGCATGTCATTCCATAGCATTGTGTATGTTAGGATTGTATCTTAATCGCATTTCATGCATGTCATGCATATTGCATCGTGTTCGGAATAGGAGTTAGCCCGGGCACGGGAAACGAGGTGCATTTCGTACTCCGAGTGACGGAATGTGTCTCAATTCCCCAGTCACCGACACTCCGGATCACCCATGATGGAGTTAGGTTTTTGTTGTGTTTTCATGTGCATTCATCCTATATTGAATTGTGCAATTCGACTCCTCGGCCATCATGCCTCGGTATGCGTGATTGGTGGCACGAGGATCGAGGCATGCATATATCTGTGAAAATACATTGCTATGCCCCTTTCCTGCTCTCTGTTGCAGCAAAATGAAGAATCAGCAATTTTTCGGGGTTTGGCACGCTTTCCAAGAATAACTGCTAAACAGAGGCTAATTGGGGCATCTCAGTGGATTTCCGCGCAAGGCAGCCCAAACATGCATCATCCATCAGAAGCAAGGCAGTCCCTGGCTTGCACGCCAATTTTACAGTTTTCTTAGTTAATTTGTTAATTAATTAGAATTTGTATATTATTTGGACTGTAATATTCGGACTGTAATATTCTTTTATTTGGGACTGTATTATTTATTCGAACCCTCTGCGTGAGGGCAAAACTGTAATAAGTGTGCGTGAGTG
This sequence comes from Camellia sinensis, assembly GCF_055761805.1. Classification (NCBI taxonomy): domain Eukaryota; kingdom Viridiplantae; phylum Streptophyta; class Magnoliopsida; order Ericales; family Theaceae; genus Camellia; species Camellia sinensis. Next base: position 91,450,626 of record NC_138970.1, on the reverse strand, counting down.
TGATGTATGTCTTCCAACCCCACGTCTTTCTTCCCTTTTATTTATCCGCTTATGATGGTTAGATTAGGGCATATTTCAATTAGCATACAGTATGATAGCATGTTTGCATTCATTCATCTGTATTGCATGCACCGGGCTCGGCGCATCATACTAACTGCATTTGTATTTCAAATCCAAATTGAATACATGATAGTTGTAGCATCTCATATGCCATGTTTAGAATAGCCGAGCTTGCTATAGTTTGCATTTTTGCATGTGTTGCATTAGGCATTTCTGTATACTTAGGATTCATGCATGATTTCTAATAAGTTTTTGTTTTGGCTTGGAGTACCCGGTGAGCTTTATGCTTTAGCATCCTTGCATGCGTGTGAGTGACTGCCATGAATAGCATGCTTAACATGAGGCTATTTGCTTACATGATATAACCGCCTGAATGCCTGTGGGTGAAGGTTGGGTTACTTAAATTGGAATAAATCATCAAATGTTTTAAGCCTACCTGCGAGTAGCAAACCACCTTTCAAAAATAAACATGAAATGTTTTGTCCCAATTTGGGCGACCCAGTCTATACTTATATGCTGTGTGCATCACATAGTAACCTAGGCTAATAACCGGAATAAGAACATACAATGTTTTCAAAAATGGATATCATGGTTAGTAGAGGCCGGTCTATGACCGGGCGAGCGGGGGTGCTCACGAAGTGACCTTCCCCAATCGTACCCAAGTTCCCGAGCCGAGGCAACTTTGGTGAAGACGGACACGTGGCCTTTGGCAACGAGTCAGGGTTTCCTAAATTTCCCAAAATAAAATATTTAGGTGGCGACTCTGTATCTGGCAAAGCAGTCCATGTTTGGCACTTCTTTCAAAAAATCTGTTTTTCTCAAAACGATTTGGCGGATTTGGACTCTTTGGTTCAGACTTAGAACCGTGACTACAAATCGAGTCCGAGCTATAGCGAGGTCCCCCGCGGGCTTGTTACAGTTGGTTCTTTGTGTTAGTGTTGCTTATGCATTGCCCCAAGTTCCTTTGTCTTCTTTACTGATGCATAAGAAACTAGGGGTAAAATATATCAGCAACACTTGTCTATATTTTGGTTTATTGATTGTTTTAGGGAGACAGTGTATTATTGTTTCTTTGTAAGAGTCTGGGGTATGCCCTTGTAGATTTATATATTCCATTGTCTTTATTTTATGATTTAATTACTCAGAAAAATATATGATCATTACACTTCTAGTTAGTTAGCATTTTTCTTTTCTTTTTTTTTTAAACAGGCTACTAATTCACACAATAGATAGAAAGTCAATAAAAACCTACCTAACAGCAAGTTGCCAAGTCTATGAAGCCCAAACACAAGCCGAACAACCACTTCACTATTATTACATACAACCTCTATAATGGCAGAGAAATAAACACCATCACAAATCCTCTCTACAGGAGTTGAATCTAAAATCACACACCACAAAGGATATTACACCACCACTATGGCAGATCTGTTAACCCTGAAACTAATAGTTTCATGCAATCCAATCCAATAAAAAAAAATCATAACCACTGAGGTTTGTGCTAAACAGTATTGGTCCTCATTTAAATTCTTTGATATAGCTTTGGAGTCAAGAAGATCAGATTAGATTTATGATCAACCAATAGGAAAAGCCTGTTGAAGGTTGAACCCAAGTTAGACATGGCTGGCCCAAATTTTAAACTAAAGGAGTTCAGTCTTCTATTATTGTCAAACACAACTTCTACTTTGCCTTGAAACCCTTCCCCTCAGTTTCCTAGTGAATTGCTGTGCACTTAAGGCAGGCCATGAAAGAATTAGAGAGAGAGGCAAGAACGTGGTACTCAGAGCCCATTGAGATATCAAGTGAGCAATTCATTGAGATGATGATGCTTGATGATTGCTTTATCATTGGGTTCTTCCAACAAGTTTCTGAGAGTGAAGACTCTGTAAATGCCAACAGCCTATTGTTCAGAAAGACGAGGTTAATTCCGATTCTCATTAGAGACCTCCTGAAGCTTGAAAACCAACTTCCCTTCTTTGTTCTTTAGAGGTTATTCAATCTCTCCATTGGTGATACCAGTGACCGCTTAAGTTTGCAAGCCTTAAAGTTCGTTAATCTTGCCCTGCCAAGGTCCCTTGAATTACTGAAGAACAGAAAATTCCACAATCTAGCCAAGAATCATCTACTTGACTTGTTTCAATCAAGCTACCTCCCCTGCTCAATCTCACCCTGCAACTCCAGCAACCTCCAAATAAGAATATTACCAAATTTAATCAACCTTTCCACGTCATCACATGGTTCACAAGAGCATCACCCATTGTCCGATCAGTCAATGCCATGTGTGACGTGGCTCCAGCTTGCTGGGATCAAGTTTAGGCCACAAAAAAATATTGATGGTAGCTTCTTGGACATAAATTTCGACAAAGGAGTGCTAGAAATCCCGCCAATAACCATCAATGATTGCACCAGCACCATCCTTATCAACTGTGTTGCCTTGGAACAATGCAGCCCAAATGGTTCCTCTACGTACTTTTCTGAATACATTGCCTTCATGAGTTGTCTCATCAACTCGGGCAGAGATGTTACATTTCTTTGTGACGATGGAATTATCACAAATTTCTCCTACAATGATCTACAAGTTGCTCATCTTTTCAGGAAATTGGGAGAGAGTTGTTTTCAACATCAGGTGGTGTTACGTCTCTAAGCAATTTAGAGAAGTGGAGGCCTACTATAGCAGCAACTGGGCAACTTTGAGGCGCACATATTTTAGCAATCCATGGTCATCCATCTCAGTTGTCTCTGCCTCTGTTCTACTGGCGATGACAACCATACAGACAATCATGGCCATTTTGAGCTACAAGGTCCACAATAGCTAATAGTTTTGAACCATTAAGGTTGAGTTTGGATCATGGATTTTGGTAGGGATTTGGAAAGGGAAAGCAAAAATAAGGTGAAATGTAAGTATGTTTCATTCACATTTCACCTATACCTTTTCCTTTTCTCTTTCAAAATCTCTACCAAAATCTATGATCCAACACAACGTAAGCTGATTAGAGTTTTAATTATACAATTGATGGATGCTTATATAAACCAATATTTTTATGCATGACAAGCTAGCCCTAGCAACTCAAAAAGTGTTTTATTAGATCATAGAAAAGCTTGAGTTGTCCATAGGAACTCCCATGATCTTTTTCTCATCTTTCACTTTGTCCTGCTATGGTATCCTATCGGCCTACTTTATGGCTGTCTTCAAATTGGAATAAATTGCGATAATTGAAAAGTTTAATCTCAATATACGTATAAAAAATTGATGCATGAAAGCATATCAAAAAGATGTGCCAAGAACAAGAGCGAATTACAAACAAATCCGAACTAAAAATACTTTCTCTGAAAACAAATAATTTTGAGAAAACTCCCGGTTTTATTAATCAATTTTCTGAAACCAAACAAGGTATTAATTCATGATCAAAAAAAAAAAAAAAAACAAGGTATTAATTCTAGACTATTCTATTCTAAATAAAATATTCTCAATTAACTAATAATTTTAAAATAGTAATTATTGATCTCTTCAAATCTCATCAGCATAAAAAATGTATCAAAATGTGTAAATATATATATATATATATATATATATCTATATATATATATGTAAAAATGTATGAAAATATATAAATGCACGATTCTAAATATTGACATTATACTCACCTTAATCACAACATGCCCACAAATTTAGAGGACAAACGTGGGAATATTTACACATCTATTCAATGTTGCCATGTTGTAATCGTCATGTTTAAATGGTTACAAAATGCTTGTCCAAACATTAAAGTAATTCTTTTCCAAATGATGGATTCTGGACGGTCACCAACACGAACATATTTAGTTTTAGTCATTTTGATCCCTATATCTTGGCAAGTTACAATCCCAAAATATTATAATTTGACAATTCCATTTTAATTGTGCACATGTTATTTTTATATTTTTCTTAAACAATACTAAATGAAAACAATCCTAAATGATATAGCATACAATATAGATGGTTTAATATAACATTTTCTAGAAACATAAACTTACCGAGCATCTCCAATGCTAGTAGGCATTTTACCTATCTAAACCTTACTATAAAGTATATATATTTTATTTTCTCTATCAACTTTTTATGTTTCTACTTCAACCATGCTATTTATTTTGACTATTTATCCAAATATTATTAACTTTATAGAATGTCACATCAACAACAAAGGTGGAAGGAAATTATCATAGGAATTAAATATATTTTGCCTAGCCTTTGAAGGCTAGCTACATGTAACTAGTGAATGTGAGTTAAACCAAAATATCTAATCATATACCTAGCGCATTAGAGTTGAAAAAAGTGAGTTATACTAGACATTTTGACTAAGAAGCATTATATGCGTAGTGGATTAGAGATGCTCTTACATCACGTACTCCAAAAGATAAGTCTGGATTATAGAATTGGGTTCTATATAATAAAAAAAAAATTATTTTATTTTTTATCATTTTAAGAGAAGTTTAAATCTTTCCAATTAAGATTATTGTTAACAAGTGTACTAAAAACAATAGTTAACAAAACTTAAAATAATTATTCATTCTATATTGCGCACACACACCTTTATAAAAACTAGTTATGATGCAAGTGCTTTGTACGTGGGTTTTTTTTTTTTTCTTTTCTTGATATTTCTAATTATTCTTAACAAAATTCTTAATGATAATCAAAAAATTAAAAAATAAAATAAAAGATTAAAAATGTTAGGTTGTTCAATGTCTAACCCAAACTAAATTTTAAGTATTTGAATCTAATTTGAGACCACTAATATGTCTGCATGAGGTAAATTATTTTTCTTTTAACTTAATAACATAATTTTGTTATGAAGAGTTTGTAATGGATAGTTCTCACTCTATGCCTTCTAACTTTACTTGTAAAACCTTCTTCAATATTTGTTTCACCATATGTTGTTTTTTTTTAGTTTATATATATATATATATATATTCTCGCTCGATATCATGACTCACTGATGTAAAAGTATTTTGTTGAGCAACACATTAAACCAAACACATATTATGAAGAACTTTAAAAGCACCATCTCTATAAACCTTGTGAATTGATGTCACATAAACATAAACAAAAATAATTTAAAAAGTCATGGCCAGTTGTTATGCAAATAATGCACAAAAAAAATTCAAAGGTTTTATTCAAAACATTTGTGAATATCATTCAAACATAAAATTCATATAAAAAAATACATCTAGATTGATGTGTTAATAGCATTTATGAAATTACAAAAATAATAGTGGGTGTCTTGATTGAAAATTAAATGACCACAAGATGTCAATTTATTCTGGACAAAAATTTCTACACAAAAATTTTGTTTGTATATAATTACTCATTTTAAAAGTATCCAATGAAAAATTATGACAATTATTCATCAATGAAAGCAAGCCCTCAAATAATTCTAGCAATCAGATAATGTAATGTCATTTGTATGCTTCCTCCTTCCATTCATGTATTTTAAAATCAACACTAGATATTGTAAATCAACGCCGTATATTGTATATAATAATAATAATACAATGTGCATCAAAGTTTAAAATCATTGAGCACAACATCATTGAAAATCTCAAAGTTCTTTACTATCATTATGGGTTGTTGAAATTTACATAATGCAAAGATTATCATATATTTGAGTATTAATATAAGAGCACAAAATTTAATTACTATTTAAACAAGACAATCTATGTAAAGCACTCAAAAAATATAATTTGAATGTATAACGAAATGAAACACATTATGTATGTAATATACCTGTAACTTTGAGGCAATCATAGGTTGTTGATGATGTTATGATTGGAAGGGTTTCATGATGCAACCATGGCATTGGAATTAGTGTCGTTGTTGTTGTCGTTCTCACAAACCCTTTTGGCTTGGTTTTCTTTGTCATTAGTTTCAAACTCGATCCTCTCATCTAGCCTGAAATCCACATTGATCAACGTTCATCCTATTTGATTCACTATAAATTCATTTTACATGTGTAATCAATATAAGTTTTCACAGTGTGCACATCTCATACTCTTCTCTGCATGTTATTTCAACATTCTCTACTTGAGATTGTTTGTGCTTTGTTTTCAATAATAAAGATAAAGATTACCCAATTACATTACATTACATGGTTAAAAAAATACAAAATTAATTTCACAAGCAAAGCACAAAACTTTGTTAGATAAACTACAATGACGACAAAATTATGAAGTGAACCCACTCCTCAGCCATGCTTTTATAGGCATTACAGCACCTCTTCCCCGTGGTCACAACTGTTGAACTTATTACACAAAGGCTAAGAAGCAAGGATACGAATACGCGATACGACATGAACACACCGACACTCAAATTTTTAAAAAATGCAGGACACAACACGTGGGGGACACACACGAATATATAATTTCATACATTTATTATATGTCATGTATATGAATATATATTATTCAAAGATAATAATAAAAATATAATATAACACTTATTTTATAAATTTATATTATTTTTTTCTTTTATTATTGTATCCTAAGTTATTTAGTTCAAACTTATAATTAGTTTCATGTGTATCTAATGGTATACACGTGTGTTTAAGCAATGGATATGAGTGTCCAAAGAGCGTCGGATCTAAAAAAAATAAAAATTAAAAAACAGGACCGTTTTGATGAGTGTTAGACACGTGTTGGGTGTAAGTTTCTAAAGATGATAACTTGTATATTCAACTTGTAGAATACAAAGATTACAACCAATATTTATAGCAATCCTAAACCTAATCTATAATAGGAAATAACCCTATACGATCAATTGAATATTCACAATCAACCAATCAACCTACCTAATTGATACATAATACCATAATTACATAATATTCTCACACCCCTGCTCAAACTCAAGGTGTTTTAGCAGAAAACACTGAGAATTTGCCAAGAAGAAACTGAAATCAAGCAATTGTGTGAGTCTTCGTAAAGAAATCAGCAAGTTGCAATGCTGAAAAAACAAAAAGAAGTGATATGGAGCCAGACTACAGATGCTGACGGACAAAATGACAATCAATCTTAATGTGCTTCGTCCACTCATGAAAGACAGTGTTATGGGAAATCTGAATAGCACTGCGGTTCAAGGGAGGTCGGAGAAGACCGAGGGATACCCAAATCAATCAAGAGATAACGAATCCAAACAATCTCAGCAGTGGCATGAGCCATAGCACGGTACTCAGCCTTGGTAGTGGAATGCGCAACAACAATCTATTTCTTGCTCTTCTAAGAAATCAAAGAATCACCAAGAAACATGCAAAAGCCAGAAGTGGACTTGTGATCAATGACATCACCAGTCCAATCAGAATCAGTATAAGCTACTAAGTCCAAAGAGAAAGTAGAAGAAAACAGTAAACCCTGAAAGATAGTACCCCGGAGATAGCGAAGAATTCGAACCAAAGTAACCTAATATGTAGGACGAGGAGCAGAAACAAATTGACTAACCACATGAACTGCATAGGCAAAATCCGGACGAGTAACCGTCAGATAGACTGAGCAACCCACGAACTCTCAATATAAAGTAGGATCATCTAGAAGAACACCATCGGTAGGGGTGAGCTTCACATTAAGCTCAATGGGGGTATCAGAAAGCTTAGTGTCAGTAAGACCAGCACGATGAATAACCTCATTGGCATACTTGGCCTGAAAGAGAAAATAGTCTTTGGGAGAAGAAGCTACCTCAATACCAAGAAAATACCGCAAGGGGCCCAAATCCTTCATCTCAAAAGTGCAGAAAAGATGCTGCTTGACCTCAGAGATAGCAGAAAAGTCAGAGCCAGTGATGATCATATCATCCACATACAGTAATAAGGCAACAAATCTAACAGAGGTGTGGAGAAGAAATAAAGCAAAGTCCTGAGCACAAGGATGAAACCCAAGCGCAATAACAGCAATCTGAAAGCGATCATACCAAGTAAGAGGAAACTACTTCAGACCATACAGAGCACGCTGAAGGCGACAAACCTATCCAGAGGAATGGTGAAGGCCAGGGGGAGGATGCATGTAAACCTCCTCGGTGAGATGGCCATAAAGAAAAGCATTCTTAACATCCATCCGATAAAGAGGCTAAGAACGAACAGCAGTGACAGAGATCAAAGTACGGATAGTAGTCATCTTGGCAACAAGAGCAAAGGTCTCCTCATAATCAATGCTATACTCTTGTGAGAAACCTTTGGCAACCAGACGAGCTTTGTAGCTCTCAAGAAAACCATTAGGATGAGTCTTGACTTTGTAGACCCATTTGCAACCAACCAGATTCTTACTAGCAGGCAAAGGAACCAACTCCCAAGTAAGTGTTCTGTGAAGCAGACAACTCATTCTCCATAGCTTGAATCCAATGGAGATCTTGACAGGCCAAGACTGAGGTTCTGAAAAAGAATGAATAGCAGACAAAAAAGTATGATAGAAAGCAGAAAAACATGTATTAGACTGTCATGACTCAAACCCTCCCCTAAAAGTTTGGGTCATAATCAACTAGTAACCCGTAGATTACCGAAGGCCTCAAACGATTATACAGAATATTTATGCTAATGAGGCCATAAATGGAAGCGTATAATAAAGAGAAGTCCATTGAGTTTTACCAATCATGAGCAAAAATTATGAAGATAACCTCATAATACATTAACACATTTACATGCCCAAGCAAAAATATAAGTGCCACAAGAAATTTACATATATTGTTTACAAACTCAAGACCATAATGGCAAAAACAAAATAAGGTCAAGGTGTGGTGTGAGTCAAAGACAAAACTCCATCTCGGAGGCATGACTGGATTGGGTCACAAAATGGCTCCTGAAGCTGACTTTAGGGGTATGCTCCATGCTGCTGATCACCAACATGTGCATACACAATATTGGGTGAGCAAAACTCAATGAGTAATAAGATACTAAAGTTGTGTAAATAGATGATCATAAGATTCTCACAATAACCATAATCATATAACAAGCGACCTCAAGCCCAACCATATAACAAGCGGCCTCGGGTCCAATCATATAACAAGCGACCACGAACCCAATCATATAACAAGCGGCCTTGGGCCAAATCATATAACAAGCGGTCTTGGGTCCAATTATATAACAAGCAGCCTCAGGCCCAACCATATAACAAGCGGCCTCGAGCCCAAGCAGATAACAAGCGAAAACAAAACGACCTTAGGTCCACATTGCACATGTCATATGATATTAATGAAGTTCTTTCCTTTCGATCAGATGGTACATTTAAGTCTGATTCCAAATCACATTAAAGTTTGTTTCAAATCACATAGTATCAAATATTACTTATCAAACCTTTTATCAGACCTTTCATAACTCCAAATCATACTGGAGTACCCGAAGGCCTTATTGAACTTGCTGAATTTACCATACAGAACATTCATATTGAATGGCCTCATTCGAAACACCCATATTAGTGCAGAATATCATTTAGATGGCTTTTACAGAACATCACATTGATGGCTCATTCAGAATGATATCGAAGCCATACAGAACAATCATTAAAGATTGACATCATACAGAACGTTAGTAATGAATCATTAGTTTGTATAAAACGTCCAAGACGGATCATAGACAAATAACAGTTACTGAGGGTCAAAGTACATTTTCGCAATTTATCATAATCGTTCCTCAAAAGGAAACTCATTCATTCTAATCAAAACATTCTTTCATAAGCTTGCCATAGCATAATTACTTCGAAGATTTCACGCATATTTTATCATTTCGGAAACACTCGCTAAGGCACATAATTTATACAAAGCATAAGTTTCACAATTCCAATGCATTTCTTATGAAAATACCGTTACAAAAAAATTACTCACAGTGCTTGGTTGGATGAAACTCATTAACAACTCATCCTGCAGAAACATAATCAAGCATAACATTTCAAAACACATTACTTTCAATTCACTCAATCGATTTATTCGTTACATAACCGTTCAATCGTTCCCCCTTCTTTAATCTCTCTCAAGTGTTTAATGCTAAACTTCTCTACATGTGATTCACGTACAAAGCTTGTATTAAAGATGTACTTTAAATGGCCCTAAATGTTCATGACTTAGATTAATGTTTCCTACCACAATTTCATATGTTTTGATTAAAAGTATCATGTTTATATATTTAAGTTCTAAGGAAATAGCAAGAAGCGAAAGGAAACTAAGTTAGGGTAGAAAATGATATGAAACGGTTAAAAGAAAATAAACAACCTTCACTTATTTAAGCATATCTATTTGTGTACTTAGAATTTGGATGTGAGACCACCACCATTGGAAACTAAACTTTTGGGGCTTGAATTTAGGCTCAAGAATGACTTAAAATGGAGTTCGGATGAGAGAGATATACTTATTTGAAATTATCTTGTATAAGCTAAAACAAGGCTAGCCACACGTGCGCCCACTTTAACCGCTCGTGCGTTGACTAGGCCGCTTGAGCGGTGGTTTAAGAAAAATGCAATTCCCTGTTTTTATTCATGTTCCGCTTGTGCAGAGCCCGTGGCCACTCGTGCGGTCTGGGCAAAATTAGACAGTCGAAAATGGCACAAAAATGCAAACTTCCCAAACTTATTTCCAACCCCAAATTCATGCTAAACTAACCCAAAAATATGATATACCAGCATGATACAAGTGTAATTTCGCTTTAAACATATCAATCTTGCTTCAACATTCATTGACTCATCTTTCTCATACAATCATGAATGTTGTGAGACCATGAAATATCCTCTCACATGGATGTTGCGGAGATCCAATGAAGAGAAGAGCTTCACCCCTGTAGATCTGCAATGATGAACATAGTCGGTGCCACCTAACCGGGGTTGCCGGCCGGGGACTCTCCGATGATGAAGTCAGTCACCATGAATGAAGAATCAAGAATAGTAAAGTGTGTTTGTGTGCTGCCTGGAGCAGAGAGAGATCATACCTGTATGTTATGAGGTCCCTTCCTTTTATAGACGGGGGTGGGCCGAATAAGCCCAATAGTTGGGCCATTGGCAAGCCTTGTTTGGGTTAGCCCAATAAGTTGATATATATTATTTTCTGGCTCCCACAATTGCCCCAAAACTTTCGTTGTCTTTGGTAGAAGGAATGAGAGTTTTTATTGCCGAGTTATGCTGTTCAAATAGATGTTAGGTCATTTTGACAAAGAATACATTTGATAAATGAATAACATAAATGAATGAATAGCTAGATGAATGCATGTATGTATGAATGTATGTACAAATATATGAATATAGAGGAGAAAGGTGAGCTAAAGCCCAGTGAGTAATACTATCTCTATAAAGATCGGCCATGGTATTATAACCCCCGGGTAAGGGTGTAGGCCGCGGTATTATAACCCCGGGCAAGGGTGTAGTATATTGTTGAGTGCAAAGATTGCTTCCAAATTTGGACTTTCATGCCGAGCTAGAAATATTTCTACATGCCGAGCATGGAAATGATTGCCTGAACCAAATAAGACAGATTAAATAAGGTAGATATATCAGCCAAAAAATAGACCTCGGTATTACTGAGTGCGAAGATTACGCTGTATTCGGAGACTTTTACTGATTTTAAGTGGCGACTGAGTGCCAATATGGCAAGGACTTTGAATAATGTATCCTGTACCGAATAAGGTGGACGTGTTAATCACCAATAATATTGCTCCGCTTGTATGGAATTGCCAAGTAGATATTAGGCCAACTATTTAATTGCCCAGTTGCTCGGTTTGCGTTTAGTCCAAGGTAGACTTGCCCCATTGCTTTCGAATGACAGGTGTTAGTCGGAAGGAATGTAGATTCCCATTGCCCTATGTTGCAGGGAAGATTCGGCTTTGGTAAAATGACGGCGCGCAAAAATATGCAAACTGCCGACTGCCAAGTGTGTAATGTATTGCCCCAAAACGGGCGCTTGCTTCAAGCTGTGTGAAAAGAAGCGGGAGTTTGTAACTCAAGTAAACGTCGTTGTAATGTTTGTACCAAGTTGGCCGAGTATGCATGCATATCAAAGGTGCCGAGATGATGATCGGCTGATGTGCCCCAATTGGAAAGCGAAAAATTGACTGATGTCCCAGTGGGCAATTGTTTTGCCAAATAATGCTGTTAGGCGAATAAAGTTGCCGAATACTGTGGCCAATGTTGCTGCATAAAGTTTGACAATGCATAAAGTTGACCAATAATGTTGTTTAGCCGAAGAAGGTTGATGCACCGAAGGAGGTTGATGCACGGCCAAATAATGATCATAATGTTGAATTAATAATGGTGTCGAATAATATTGCCAAATAAAATTGATGCACTATCGAGTAACTAGTGTCAAAACATCGTTGTCCGTTTACACTTGGGTCGGTGATTGTTCCGATCGCTTGGTCGGCGATTTTTTCTTAGCTTAGCAGTGTGTCGGTGATTTTTCTTAGCTTCACGGTGTGTCGGCATTCCTTCGGACTTAGATTTGCTAAGAACTTGGTTGGCAATGGTTGCTAATTTAGTGAAGTTGAGCTTCTTGTATAATGGTTGCTAATTTAGTGAAGTTAAGCTTCTTGTATAACGTATATTTGCCCCATTGCTTTTGAATGACATCGGTTATTCGGAAGGAATAAAATTGTCTTGGGACAAAATTGCCGAGTAGACCGATAACAATTTGAAATGGATTTCGTGCCCCTGTTTGGTGCCGTGGCAAAATCGGAATGAAGCCGAGACAAAGTAGGGTGCTTGGTAAATGCGAAATGAGTCATTGCGCTCAATTTTTTAATAAAATCTGTAATTTTTTATTTATTTATTTAGTTTGAGCTGAATTTGGAAATTCTGGCTGTATGGATGGACCCGGAATGCGTCAGATAGCTTGAAAGGACTATTGGATCACTGTGATCAGACTCCTGATGGCGTAATTATAGCCAAAATGGATCTAATGGCTCAAATCAACAGGGTGTAATGCAACCGCGAAGCACATGATCGTTTCTTTATATCTGGCTGGATCGTCTTCCCTAGAGAAAGAACTCATTTTCTGGGCAAACTTTGAGCGGCCCGTACGGTTTCGTTTGAGCTCCGATTTTGACGCGGTTTGTTGCGTTGGACTCGTCTCAATGAATACTTCACATTGGTATGGGCAAAACTTGAGTTTGACAGCTTTGAAAATTTTAGTTGTCGGAAAATGAGAGTCGTATCATAATTTTCGGCATACTTCGGTTACTTCTTTACTTCTCGAGTTGGTGGGTTTGGACTCTTTGAGCCGATACGAATCCTGTGGTATGTTCAGATGTGTATTTCGGCAAGTCGAGATGCTAGTTTTATGCCGAGATATTAGTGTCGAAAAGTCACAAAGTTGCCGCATATTGCTACAAAATGATATTGTAGACGTCAAAGAATGTGCCGAATAAGAAATGTTGCGGTGTAATTTTTGCCAAATAAGTTATAAGCCAAGTTGATCATATCAAGCAGCGTTCATAACGCCGATGAATTCTATTGCCGAATAAGTTGACATATAACGTTTTGAGCCGATTAACGTAGATAATGGGGCGGGATTGTCCGATGCGGTGACGTATGGGCGGCCGAGTAGTCTTGAGGCCGAGTAGTCTTGCCGAGTAAGCAATGAGCCGATTAAGTCAGTGAGTTGCCAAATTAATTGTGGATATAAGTTGGTTCGTTGGTTTCCGTATATCCGTAGTTGTGATAGCCGAATGTAAAAGAAATTCAAGTTGAGGTGAGTGATCGGTGAAGATGGATGATCATGGCCCAACTCTAGGAGCCTGCTTATCAAAATTGCAGGTTGATCGGACACGATCTGACCGGTGAACTATCATTTAACGTCCCCGATTTGCCAATTGATTGATCCCAAGCTAATACTCGAAATTCAAAAAATTGGACCTCAAAAATGGATTCTACACAACAAAAAACTAGAGGGTAGGTGTCCTCGAAATTACTGGACCATCTGATTAACTGGAATGCGGTAAGATGCAACGGAGCACATTGTGCCGAGAAGCGCATGATAAATTCTTATTTCATCACCTTCATGCTGCATGCCGTGAAAGGCAGAGTTTTCCAGTTTTGAGCTCGTGACTTTGAGGCCTTGTATCTCCTTCGTTTTAAGTCCGATTTTGACGCGGTTTGTGGCGTTGGACTCATCTGGATGAGGACTTCACACCGGTATAGTCAAAGCTTGAGTTCGACAAGGCTGAAAAATGTCAATTTCTGGACATTTAGTTGATTTTGCAACTATCGCGGCTTACGGTTAGTTCATGGCTTTACTAGTCGGTGTTTGTGACTCCGTTAGTTGACGTGAACCTAGTGGTAGGCCACCAAATTCTTGCTCACATGAATAAAAATGTAGACCCACTTGCTAGAGAGAGAAATTGGGTACGTAAACAGTGTCAGCGACCTATGAAGCACAGACACGGACACGCATACGAACACGGATACGGACACGGGACACGGCAATTTCTAAAAAATGGGGATACGGACACGGTAGGGGACACGACAAATTTTTTAATTTTTTTTTATAAATATTTTTATTTTAATATACATTAATTATTTTTTTATTTATTATATTTTTTAAATAATGTTCCAATTAATTTTTTTTATTTTATTTTATCTACATGTGTTTTTTTATTTATTTTATTAATATGTATAAATATATATTATCTTATAATATGTATTATATATTATATATTATATATTATCTTATACATATATTATATGTTATATAAGAACTATTAATATATATAATATATTATCTTTGAGTACTGGTGGTCAACAAAACATTTTAGTCTGAGAGAGAGAGAGAGAGAGAGAGAGAGGGGTAGACGAAAGGGGGGAAAGAAGAGAGGCAGACGAAAGGGTTAAAAGAAGACGAGAAAGAGAGAGAGAGAGACAAAGAAGAGGCGAGAGAGAGATGAGAGAGAATAAAGACATACCAGGTCAAGAAGTGATGGAAGATCAACTGGAGACAGAGATCAACTGGAGATAGAGATCGAGATAGATCGATCGATCGAGATGGAGATGAACAGGTTCGCATTTCTCTTCTCTCTTTTCTTCTTCTAATTCTGGATTTAGCTCTTCTTCTCCTCTTTCTTCGAATTAGGGTTTTCTATTTTGTTCCCCTACCATGTCCTCTTGCTATGTGCCCCCGTGTCCCGCCGTGTCCCATACCAAAAAAATAAATTAATTAAAGGGACACGCTAAATGGCGTGTCCCGTATGTGTCCCCGGCGTGTCCCCGTGTCCCCTGCGTGTCCCCGTATCCGACACCGCCACGGCTTCCATTTTGGCGTGTCCATGCTTCATAGTGAGTAGCAACATGGATAGTAAATACAGTTTTGAAAATAGGGTTCAATTCCATAATAAGATATATATCACAGAATCTAGATTGGCATACATTTGGTAAAGACAATTTGTTTCAAAAAGAAGGTTCTACAGTTCAACAGTTAAAATACTCATGTCTCTCAAGAACATGATAAATGACATTTTCCACTTAAAATAGATTACAACATGAACACCAATAATTTTCTGGGTACCAAGAAATAACAAGTAACATGCCACACAGTTCTCAAGGCTATAAGCCTCGTTGGATCCAATACCGAACTAAGAGTCATCCTCAGGGTAGCAACTCGGGCCTTTTCTCTTAGACGATCCGATTGAAGGTCACCTAGCCTAACCTAGGTCTTTTCCTTACAATCGTTGAGCACTAGAGTCATCACGGCCCAACCCGGATCTATTTCCTAGTGGCTAGAGTCACCACGCACAATGGAATAATTTCCCTGGACTAAAATATACAGATGGTCCCAATAATCAATACACATCAGTTTCGCAAAACATGGTAGTTTACCATTATAAACATGAGACCAAAACAAATAGTTTACAGTATGTCAAGTTTACACATGTTTCAGAAATAATTTAATTCCATTGATAATACAATAGATTATCAAAACAGTTTAGTCTTGAAACAACAATTTAATTTTACAACAGTTCAGGAAAGGGGAACATTTATAAAAATATGTAGCATGAAACTACTCACCTGAAAACGAAATAATATAATCCTTGAATAGAATATGAAAGTCCAACTAGTGCCCTGAACCAAGTATGAAAATTACGTGTCACTACTAATTTAAAAATATTAAAGCATAAGAACTAAGTAACCTCAAACTAAAGCACACTAACACAGCTCAACCCCACTCACCGTTAAGCTTAAATAATACCTAAGTTAATGTTCTTCAAGGTCTAAAATTACCCAAGACATGGGTTCCGATCGAAACTTAACTAAAAGTAAGTTTAAGATAAAACAGAGTTTTAAACAAGTTTTCCCAATCTATTCGCTGACTTTGAAAATTACAAAACGCACTCCACACTGTTCGAAAAATTCCGAAACGCTGCAGATATCAACTAATATGTCCTAAGTTTCAAACCCAATTGGTTTTACTTGATTTGCTTATCAAAATAATTATCTACAATTAATTATATCTAAACAGGTTTTTTTCTGCAGCACTTTAAAGAAATTAATGGTTCTCTTAGTATACATGAGCAATCAAAGCAAGGCCAAAAATGTACGAAACTAGACTCGTAACCTGTTCTAATGACATTAATTTTATAATTTTTGGATCCATGCCCAAAGAGAACGATGCTTCCGAGCTTACTGTTTTAAACCAGTTTTCTGGACAGATTTGAACGCACCAGTTAATATAGATTTCGACTCTAAAAAATTATGAAAAAATTTAGATATGCAATTCAATATGTAATTAATCTTATGTAAAAATTTCAATTTAAAATTCATCCGTTTGATATGATTACTCGATTTTTAAAGTTTGTGATTTTAAGATCAAAATTTCCATCCCCCATTATAACCCAAAACTTCCCATCACCAACCCCTAGCTTCACACCACCGTCCATCATCCACACAAAACAACAATGACTTCAGCAACTCAATGATCACCATGGTCTTAATTAAAGAAAACAACATACATGCTTATATGTAAAAATATTTACCTGCACAACTCTTTTTCCCTTCTTTAATGTCCTTCACAAAAGACACCTTCCTCTCTCTTTTCTCTATATCTCATGGCTGCTGCTAGGGTTGTTTAAAAATAATTGATATCTCACCATTAGGGTTTTATCCTCCTATAATAAATTTTCAAAATGACCCCTTACTAACTATATTATTATTATTATTGTTACTATTATTAAGACTATTATCAATAGTCTTTAAAATTGTGGACTTCCATAAAAATTTATTTATAGTTTAAAATTAATTAAAAGATTGTTCAGTAATATTTAATTTGCACCTTAAGATTTACAAATAAAATATTTGAGATTCGTAAAATAATTATTATTTAATTATTTACTTGATTTGTATATTTGGGTTCTTACATCGGATAGCTAACCTCTCACTTGATGAATCAGCTAT
The DNA here is from genome assembly GCF_055761805.1 of Camellia sinensis. NCBI lineage: Eukaryota > Viridiplantae > Streptophyta > Magnoliopsida > Ericales > Theaceae > Camellia > Camellia sinensis. The sequence continues at coordinate 91,433,199 of NC_138970.1, read as the reverse complement.
GGAGGCGGTCCTATTTACAGATGAAGGAGAAGATGGAGGCAATGGTGAAGATGTTGTAATAGTTTCCTCTACTTAGATTTACATTTTCTAATATTTATGGATTCTGTAATAGATTATAGTTGTTGGTACATTGGAAAATTTTAGGCTCTGTTTGGAAGAGTTTTGAAAATGTATTTTTACCTCTTAATTTGCGCGTGATGTTTGGTTACCGTTTTCAAAAATTAGTTTCGCGTCCACTTTTGAAAACTCTGTCGAACGCGGAAAAATTTGGACTAACCGGTCGTCCCCCCGGACGTCCGACTGATCGTCCTACTGGATGTTCGACCAATTGATCGGTACAGTGCAATTTTTTTTTTTTTTGGAATTGGCACTTGTTATTTTTTATATTTTAAATAAAAAAAAAATTGAAATTTTTATGAGTTTTAAATTGAATTTTCAATTGTGCATTTGGTTATGAGTTGTAAGTTTTTATATCAAATATCATATGTCACATCAAAAATTTCTCACTCAATCCAAAACTCTTTTCAAAACTCATTCACCAAACAAATTTTCCACACTCAAATCATAATTCCAAAACTCACAAACTCAAAATACAATTCATATTCTCAAATCATATTTAAAAAACTCTATCAAAAGCTACTTTATATTTTGTGGTTTGATTTTCATGCATTTTGTAACAATTGATAGTTGGTAGCTTCAAATGACATGTTATGTAGTGATGGAATACAATTTTATGTTATTTGTGAATGATATATATGATGTTAAATCAATTAAATGTTTATTTTTTTTAATAATTTTAATAGTGTTATTTTATATTTTTTTATTACCTGTTAATGATTTTATTTTTATAATTTTATGACATATAATAAATAAAATTAATCATATATATTGAACGTGTCCCCACCGTGTAGTTCCCCATTTTTTGAAAATTTACGTGTCCGCGTATCCATGTCGTGTCGCGTGTTTGTGTCCATATCCGTACTTCATAGCCAGTGGGGAAATATAAATCGCATTTGTGATATAGATTCATAACAGATTCACGAACCAATTCACAATTGATACGGCCAGCTCACAACTGATACAGTCAATTTGGCAGTTAGAATTAAAGCTCTTTTTTGTGATTGATGATTTTAAAAATTCACGACCGCATCACTCGATTTCCAATACATATCCCTTGATACTCCCAATACCCCGTTACACCTGTCTCCTGATATCACTATCTAAAACCTTGAGAGAGAGAGAGAGAGAGAGAGAGAGAGAGAGAGAGAGAGAGAGAGAGTAATTTAACAAATTCACTAACCTCGCCAACATTGCTTATTGCATAGGAAAGTGTAGCTGCAATAACAAGTGGATCACCCAGAAGCGGTTTTGAACTACCTAAAAGACATAATTTTGAAATGTTAAAATTAAGCACAAATTGTTCGTTCAAGAGAACATGTACTTCATGTGTTTCTGTTTCGGCTTGATTATTATAGTTTCACAATCATGCCAAGAAAATCAAAGAGAACAGATGTTGAAGGTGGAAGAGAAAATGTCACCTCCACCACCCACCCCAGCGTCAGAGAGAAGCACTAAACAAAGGCCTGTCACACATATGGCTGCACCAAAGAGCTGCCAAAGGGAATATCTTGTGGCCATTATGAACCAAGTAAGTACTATGACCAATGGTATTGTTCAACGATCCAACAATGTCACACTTGCAATTGATGAGTACTCGTATGCTTTATTAACTGCAGATCAGATACAATCAAGAACAGTTCAGTATAACAAATTTAGGATATATGAATTTCCTGCTTGTGCTCATGTTTTCCAAGCAAGGGGTTCGACAAATGAAACAAAAAATCCTCATATTTTCAGAAAAATCCTAATAATACTCATCCTTTTTTTTCTTTTTTCTTTGGGGGACCTAATATTCATCTCTTGTAATTTAATGAATTGGCAAGTTTCCATGAACAATGCCACATCTACAATACATGCCACAATCTAAACAAACGTTCCAAGTAGATCTTACTACTAGAGACCAAAGACTCGACAGAATCAACTAAACCAATGAAATATGTGCTTAACACAAGCAATTGCGAAGTTCCCTCTCATGTGACTCCAACCCGTGATGTGCCTCATTTCACTTGCTGACCTGGTTCGCTCACCTAAATTGAGGCGATTCATTGAGTCAGATCAGGTTTGAGTCCTGAGCTCCTTTGGGAATTGATCACTGGTCATGACCTAGAAGTCTGTTGCCCCCAAGCACGAAGGGATGGGCCGTGTTAGCTGAAACAAATGTACTAATTTTGCAAACTAGCCAAAATGAACTCATCTAAATTGTTTTTCCCCTTTTCTTCATATATGCATCTCTTTCTCCATTCTTGAGACCACAAATATTATTGCTGACTATTATCATTTCCCTTTGGTTTCTGACTTCTCTTGACAAAATTTAAGAATAGATAGAATGCTCTTACGCATAGCAAGCATCAGGCCAGTGGCATTCTCATGTTTCCATAATGTCATTTTGCAGAAACATCAAACAAAATATCAACATGGTTAGTTTGTTTCTAGTTTTGTAGATGCTCAAAGCTAAAGCAGGGGTATGTGTGCAAGGGCATGTGTGTCTGTGTGCAAGAAACAAAAGAGAGAGAGAGAGAGAGAGAGAGAGAGAGAGAGAGCGCTCAATTATCATGATACTTACAAAGGTAATTGCCTTGGACATCAATAAAGCCTAAGAGTACATACCAATACCATGGAACCTGCAAAACCCACCAAACAAATTTCAATTTTATTTATTTATTTATTTTTTTGAAAACATCCAATTTTTTAGGACATATTAAAAAGTCGTTTTAAAATTTTAAAAACTGTTTTCACACACACAAAAAAAAAAAACCTTGTGCTTTTAAGTCTTCATTGTCTTCATTTTTAAAAACAGGAAAAGCAAAAATAAAAATGAAACACAATCACAAACAGACCTGTTTCCGGGTATTAGATTTTGTGACAATTTTAGAGAAATTGTTTAATAATCCCGGAATATCACGTGGCCATACTACTCTAAGCCAATTATCAATTACTTAGTCCCATGTTGTTCTCTCATCCCAACATAAATTGTGAGCCCCTGCTTCTCTCTACTAATCAAAACCTTATGGACCACCCATGTGCTTATATTCTGAAAATACTAAATAATCACCCGACAATTTTACCAGTAGTTGCTGATGCCGGTACAACAAGATACTTCCATACACCAAAGCCAAAGACAAGTATCCAAAGAATGACAAAGTAAGTGGCGTATCTACACCTATATACATACATATAGAGAGAGACTTGATTAGTATAGGAAAATTCTTCAAATTTAAAATAAATAAAAAAATGAGAACCCAAGAAATTTAAAAATCCCAAGAAACTCAATTAATGCTGGTTCAAGAACCCAACCAAAAAACAAAATAAAGCAAACCCAATATAAGTAATTAAAAAATCTTTATGAAACACATATTATCAAGGTTTTAAAAAGCGGCCGCAACCGTTACGTAACGCCGTTACGTAACGGTTTTGGCGGTTACCGCCACCCGTTACGGCCGCTTTTGCAGTGTGATTGAGATTCACAGGTGTGTCGGCTGTAGCGGCTGCCGTAGCGGTCGTAACGGTGCCGTAACAGCCGTAACGGTCTGTTACGCACCGTTACGTAACGGTTCCAAACTGTTTTTTTCGAAAAAACATACAAAAAAAAGCTAAAAATTGAGGAAGAGGAATAGAGAGAAGAGGGAAGATAAAGAGAGAAAATGGAGGAGCAAGAGATAGAGAGAGAGAGAGAGAGAGAGAGAAAAGAGGGAAGATGAAGAACATGTTATTGATTTGTTGAAGTTGTAAGACCTATGCTATTCTATTCAGCTGCTATCACTAAACCATTTTGTTTGTGTGTGTCTATTTATATATTGTTTGAAAATAATAATAATAATAAGTGTGGTCATTAACTATTTGGCTTAGTTAAAATATGTATGTATATATATATATATATTTAAGCTCTTATTTATTCTCTTACTTTTGTCATTGTTTATCTTATATATAATAGTTAGTGATTGATTTTTTGTATAATATAAAGTCATTAATTATTAAAATAAAATGTAAAAAACTCAATTTATAGTGATTTAAAAATATGAAATATATTGGATCATACTTAAAAATTTACAAAAATTTATCAATATTTATTTTTAACCCAATAAATATGATCATGGAAAAAAAATATGCATATCGGTAAGTTTTTTCAAATTGTGCGAAAAATAAAAAAATTCACGGTTCCGATTACCGCAACCGTTACACTACAGCCTTTACACCCCGCAACCGCAACCGCGTCACTGCCACCGTTAGGGCGACCGCAACCGCTTTTCAGAACCTTGAAGATTGGCCACTAGAGAAGAAGTGAAGCTTGACAGTGCCATTATGAAAGAAACCACCTGACCCAGAAACAGGACATACAACATCCGCAACATGCCTTCATTGTTTCTTCACCACATGATGTTCATGGCTTCTCCTCTGAAACCCAAAATTATTATTTTTTTTTCTAAAGAAGACAAAAATATTAAAAATTTTTTTTAAAAACCCAGTTGAAAAGGAGCAGTTGTAACTTGTAGTGAAGAATGAGTATGAAAAACTCTGATATACACACGTTTATAATCAGTGGATTGATGATTTCAATTTATTAATATATTTGAGTGTATATGTGAATTGTATTTGTATATGCATTGGTTTTGGTTTTGGTTAGGGTTTGAGTTACTATTGTTTTGTTAGTTGGGAAAAGGATCCAATTTTATGGGTAAAACAGAGGGCATTTAATAAGAGGAGAGAGGGTCATTAAATTATAAAAATAATATTTTAAAATATATTATTATATTTTTTAGTAAAAAAAAATATTAGAAGAAATATTTAAGATAATTTAATATTTATAATTTATAATTTTTTATTTAAATATAATTTTAATATGTTTATTACGTCACGGTTCAATTTCAGTTCAGCCCGACAATTGAACCGGTGACCCGTCCACGTGATCTCTTTTCCGATTCGTTCACCGGCCTGGTTTTTAAAACATTGTTACACATAGGACTTATTAGAATATAAGAAAATAATTTGAACTAATTGAAACATAAGTAGGAAAAAAATGATTTAAGAATAAATGCCCTTTTTAAAAATTATTAAATAGTTAATTATTTTTATATTTTAATGGAAAAGTAATAACAAATATGAATAATATTATACCAAATAAATCACTAGCCTAATAATAATTAGAAAGTTAAAATCTCCAAATTCAAACCGAACAACCACTAATAGCTCTTGTTTACCATCTATTAAAAAAACAAATCACTAATGGCTATATATAATCATATGATGGGAGAGAAATAAACACCTCACACACACACCACAAAGTAGTGTTACACAACCAGTAAACCAAAGATCTTGATTCATTTTGATTGAAAATAAAAGTATCACAAAGACTAATTTATATGAAAATTTTATTTATATAGCATCTGTTATATTTAGAACAATATTTAAGTAGCTTTGGCATTATTGTATTTTTATTAAAATTTCATTTCAATTTTTAAATTTTTAATTATGACAATAAATCTTGTATACTTTTAAGTGAAGTTATAATTATTTCTTTCTATCTATTTAGTGTTAATGAGGTTGATAGAAATCAAAAGACGAGGACAAAAGAGATTACGTGAAAAATACAATGATTAAAATAAGATTTTTATGAATGTGTAGAAATGTAAATGAGGCAAGAAAAATATTCGGTATTACTCACATGACAAGTTTTGATATTGTAATTTAACCGAAAACGCAAAAATGCAAAAATAAAAAATAAAAAATAAAAAAAAATCACTAATAATAATTAAAAAAAAAAAGGAATCAAAATAAAATCCAATCTAAATATAGAAGTCTAATTAATTTACCCTTAGAACAATAATGGCCTTGTTTAGGAAGTTGGCTATTTAATTTTTTAGCTATTTTGACCTGACTAAAATAATTATAGTTGGAAAGTTAGTTGACATTTTTTTTTTTTTTTTTTGTAATTGATTGAATGATTGCGAAAAAAAGAATAAAATAATTATAAATTATATATGACATTTTATCTCAATAATTATTTAAATTATTTTATCTTTTAATGAATTATTTTAATCCAATCTTCTTATCAAACACCCCAATAACAAGGAAAATGATTTGTCCCCCTAAAAAAGCCCCCCCAAATGCCCAAAACGACGTCGTTTTGGGGTTTTTTTTTTTTGTTTTGCCTTGGTTTGAAATTTAGGGGGATTAGGGGGCCAAAAATTAGGGGATGTAGCATGACCGCCAATAACAATGATAAGTCCATTATAAAAATCCAAACAAGAAAATAAATAAAAAGCAACGCCAACCCTAACACCCAACAACAATCCCAGACAAAAAGAAATGTCATTATCATCGTCATATCACGCTAGAATTGTGAGACTTGCTTTCACATTTAGCATTCAGATATGTCATGTACAAGAAAAGCCTGGAATTTTCCCCCCAAATTGATTCTTTTATCTGTCTCAATATATTTTTAGTAGTATAAAGGTGATTATTAACGTAATATTTTATAATAATATGATTAATAAGAATATGGATTATTAATTATTTATAATAAGTAATTATTAAAAAATATAAAAAATCATAATAAATAGTGATTTATAAAAGAATATCATCACGTCATAATCCGAAACTATTGTATAATTTTCCAATCAGATAAGAATGCACCAAATAAGAGAATCTCTCAAATAATAATTCATATTTGGGAGCAGAGTATAATTCTGAGTGTTTTACGTGCAAGGCAAAGTCCCTCACATCCATTATAAATCTGGTAGTTCTGTCTTACAACATTCGTCATATTCTCTCATTTCTCCTCCAATAAGCTTCTCTGTGGTTGCTTGCAATGGCAGTTTGGTTGATGTTTACCATGTTGGCCTTCGCCGGAATGTTAAGTTGTGGTGTGTCTTATGATAGACCACTGCCCCGGCCGTCCCGCTTTGTCCGGCTGGCGGAGGAACTCGATTCAACTTCTCCACAGCAGGTATTATTTCTTGTGAATTATAAATCAACATATTTGAGAATTATATATCCACTGTGTTTCTCTAATCATAAAACTTTCGAATTTTTCTTACACAAATTTTAATTTAGAAAAGAAAAAAATTGTTACTGTCGTTGTAATCAAAGCACAAATTTCATCCAGAAATCTTGCAGTTTGATCTACTTTACTTGAAATTTTAGACAAGAATATAATATATTTTATATAATTTATTTATTTTTTAAATGTCCAGAATGCAAGCACTTTTTGAGTTTTGCTGTAAAATGGGAGGCAATGGATCCCTTTGCTCTGAAGTTTAAAAAATATATAATAAAATTTACAAGTTTAAACATAAGTTTTAGTTTTTAGTAGCTAAAATTATCGGGAGAGAGAGAATTTTTTTTTTTTTTTTTTTTTTACTATTAATGCATTTAAATGAAAAGGGTTAAGTGTTACGAGAATTAAAATTTTAAGAAAACTTAGTATATTTATTTTAAATTTATAAAATTTTGATGTATTTTCTTTTTAATTTTAAAGGAAGTTATTGTAATTTATTTATTTATTATTATTGTTATTTTTCAGATCTAATGGGTATGGCACCAACAAATTTTACATTCTTCATGTTCTTTTTAGTTTAGAGCCCTAGTGAACTTTTTGATTATAGAAAATGAGAAATAATTTATAATGATTGAGCATGGTAAGATGATACTGAGCCTACTTTGCTTTTTTGTTAAAATAATTATAAAAAAAAAAAATTAAAACATCTAATCACATTATTTTTTTATATTTTTTTCATAAAAAATAAAAAATTAATTAAAATGATCACACTCTAAACACCAAAAACATTCCGGAATAGTTAAATCCTAAGAATTCAATTGGGTTTAGATAAGGATCTAGTTTCTCTTCACTCCACAAAGTAAATTAGATGGTACTATTTGGGCTCGTAGAGTCTACCACGGATTTAATTTTGATGATCCGAACTGTCTAAAGTATAAAATTCGTTAAGTATTTCATTCTTACAAAAAAAATCGCATTGATCGGATATTCGTAATTATTTGATCAGAATATATATTTGTCAACTATTTATTTTTAAAATCATATTTATCATTAACAAAAATATAATCTGATCAAGTGATTATCGATATCTGATTAATATAATTTTTTACAAAAATAAAATACTCGATAAACCTTATATATTAAATAGTTTAAATCATTAAAATTGAACAGCAATAATAGAGACTACTAAAAGTGATGCTCTAAAGCATCACTAATGTGTTGGCATCCACTTAAAAAAAACAAACCAAAAAAACGCAATAACACTATAGCAATAGGTAGGGGTGAGCAGCGGATATACCGATCCGCCAAAACCGACCGAACCGAACCGATCCGCCGCATTTTGGACGGATGCGTGATGTCGAGCGGACGGTTGCGGATTGATTTTCTCTAATCCTCCAATTTGGCGGACGGATGGCGGATTTGAGGTTTCTTTGGCCGCAATCGAACCGCCAAACCGCGAGTACCCTTAGTAATTTATAAGACTTTGTGTTTTCAATTTGTTTAAATATTTTGTTTGTGTCTTCAATTGAAAAAGAGTTCAAATATTCTGTTGAAAAAATGTTTTCAACTTGAATATATTTTTTGAATTGAAAAAAATAAACATATTATTTATTTATATTTTTTGGTTTTTAAATCTAACTCTAAAAGTAATAAATAGAAAATATAATATATGCTGGTTGGCTTTTGTTTTCAAAAACATATATAAATGTAACAATATAGAGGCATACAATCTCTACTATTGTTTTGTTCATGGTTTTGGTGGTTTGCATTGTGTTTATATTTTAAGAACCACAGATTGTAATATTTTATGTGAATGAGGCATGCTGTGATTGTAATATATGGATGAGGCATGCAGTGATTTTGATATTCTAAAGTTTCAAACTTTCTTTCTTTGGATGAGACATGCAGTAATTGTAATATTTTTTTAAGTCATTAACTGTAATACTTTCTTTTTCTTTTCTTTTTTTGAGGAAGTGGACAAGTTGAATTATGTTAAAAATTTATAAAATTTCAAACCGCCAAACCAATTCGCATCCATCCACCAAACCGCCAATCCGCTCAATCCACATCTGTCGAATTGGCGGACGGATGCGGATTGATTTTCTCCAATCCACCAATCTGGCGGACGGATGGCGGATTGAAAGTTTTGTGGCCGCAACCGACCCGCGCCCACCCCTAGCAATAGGTGAGACTCACTATTACATTATTAGTGGTGCTCTCACTCATTTTTCAAAATTGAATCCCTAATAGATTTCCGGACCCAACTGCTTCAGTCGGATTTCCCACATAATGCAAGCATAATCCTTTAGATAATTCGGTGCATATGTCCCACATGAGCATGATTTGATGGAAACTTGAAGAGACTATTGCGTCAACACGTATTGACTTTTGTGTGGTTCATCTCACGAGTAGTAATTGTGTTGGATGGCACGACACACCAAACCCTATAATAAAGGACAATGACTAATTACAATGGGAATAACTCTGCTCTAGGAGTGTAAAATGACCTTCGCCATGTGGATGGCCCGAAGATTGTCCATAGTTTGGGGTGGGTCTGAACTAATTAGGTTTGGACCTGAATCCAGTTTGGGACTCTAGACTTGTGCTATTATTTTGAAGTCTAGTCTAGTTTGTGGGCCTGTCTCGCTTAGGCAGGCCTGTGGCTCGACCTATCGGCTAGTTCAAAGACCCACTCAAAGCTCGGCCCACTCAAGACCTATTGTCATTTTTGGAAAAAAATAAAATTTTGGTGAAATTTTTTTTTAAAAAATGTTCAAGCCCTGCCTATGCCCGAGCCCAAGCCTACCAGCCCATCCAAGGCCCGAGCCCAAGCCTACCAGCCCATCCAAGGCCCAAATACTCCCTGTGCCTCGACCTAATTTTATGGTCCGTGGGCCGGGTCGGGCCGACTTGAATTTTGACGGAAGCCCGTGAGGCCTGACATGGGCAGGCTTGAACCTAGGCTGGGCCAAATTTACACCCCTACGGTCTAGATTTTTTTCTTCATACACTTTTATATTTTATTTTTTGAGTTTCATTCTAGATTTATATTGATAATTTAAATCGTTTTATTTCGTAATTTTAACAATTTACATAGATTATACAAAAAAATAGTTTTATCGAATATTATTAAATATATGAATAAATTACATTTATTTTTTAAAATAGACAGTACTTGTGATTTTAAATTTAAATATTTCATTTGATAAAATAAAAAGTGATTTGTTTATGTATTTATTGATATCCGATAAAACTGATATTTTGCACAGATGGTCTTCATTGTGAGATTTACAAATTGAACAGTTTAAATTATCGTTGTGGATATAGAATGAAACCCAAAAAATAAAGTATAGAGAGTCAGAGTATGGAGGGAAGCCATAATCAATTACAATTCTTGCACAAATCAAAATAAACTAAACCAAACCAAAGCATACTTAAAACTAAATTCAACCATTGTTAGGTAGGATTGGTAAAGATAATGACATTGATTTTCTCAAGCAAAAGCTGACATAATGGGTGTATAAGCACGAAATAATCGTCACTTGTATAATCTTGTTGATTAAGCTTGCGCTCATTTAAACGTCGTCATTTGACCTGAAATCACAAACATGAGCTAGTTGACGGGTGTGTGTTGGAAACCCCTCCGATGCTTAAGTTAGTAAATAAGACAAGGAGGAAAAACTCTATGAATTCGGGAATAGTAATTGCAATATCTAGAATTAGGTTAGGCTTGAACCTTTATAAGTTTTACATGGCAGAATTTTAATAGGACTCTAATTCCTCATCATAGAGTCCTCTTAGGAACCATGTTTGTAAAGAATAAGGTCTATCCTTTAACATCCTCCTTACTGCAAACCAAATGAGATGACACAATTCTTTACATAGCTTTTAGCCAAGTAGTCGAACTACATTCTTATTAGCTCTTCCGCTAACCGAGCTACCTGGAATTCTCCATGAAGCTAGCGCAGCGTGCAACCGTCCTAACGTTGCGCGGTGCCTAAACTAGCCCGGTTGATGCATGCGCTCAATTTACACTCAGCCAATCAGATGAATATAGCTCGGTCCAATCTTGATTACCACATTAGAAGAGGACAACTAAGCTGGTCTAACTTTAACCCGCAGCCCAATAAGGCGTAGGTTGGCCCAAAAAAAACGACCCAAAGCAAGTCTGTCCGGTCAAATCATGCAATAGGGGTGAGCATGATCCGGATTGGATCGGATTGGGATAAAACCAGGACCAATCCGTTATTTACGGTTCCTGAAAAATTGGAACCAATCCAATCCGTTTAAATCATGGAACCAATCCGAACCAATCCATTTAAATACGGATTGGATCGGTTTAGGATCACGGATTCACATAATTAAATAACAAATATATATATATATATATAATACTTGAATTTCATAAAAATATAAACATAACGCTATATTAGTTCTATAATAGCAATATGTTTTTCTATAATAACGACATACTGTTCTATAATTTAAACAACCATAAGAAAACTGGTTTCACCATAAGTATTTAGACCATTGCAAATTAAAACTTAAAACTAACAAACAAAAGTAATAAAAGAAGATATTATACGGTTTTAGGTTTGAGTTTAGATTTTATATAGAATAAGAGAAGATACTATGGGGAGGTTGTATAACAAAAATATAGACTATTTGTATACGGTCCGGATCGGTTCCAATCCGGAACCGTGGGATTCAATCCGGAACCAATCCGTGAACTACGGATTTTTAATTCTTCAATCCGGAACCGAACCGCGGATTCAAAAAACCAATCTAAACCTATCGGATTGGACTGGACTGGATCGGATTACGAATTTCACGGATTCCTTACTCAGCCCTATCATGCAACACGTTTGACCAACCAGGCCTTCTCTGCATGGCCCAAACCATGCAACTTTGCAGTCCATAGCACGGCCCCCACAAAGACCAGATTTAGCATCTCAGCACAAATTTCCAAAAAAATAAAAATAAAAAAAAAATATATTTTTTTACCTCAAGTGCAAAGTGAAAAATCTGGATGAGATTTTAATAAAATGCTAATTTTAAAATATAGGAAAGTCCGGCCCAGATTCATGTTTTGGATTTGATTCCTACTTATTATTACCATTTTTATTTTTTAATAATTGAGTGACTCCATTTTGTTTATGAATAATTTCCAGCTTCTTATTGAATCTTTAGCTGGAATTTGCTTCAAGTGAGTCCAAATTTAACACCGGGATTCAAAATTTTGGGTGGATCTTTACACTTTTTACATATATGGATTGCTGCGGTGAGGCTTTGATGATCAAAAAATATTCATATTGTATCATTCATGAAAAAAATTAAACTAATCTGGCATCCGTGGCCCGATGATCATGTCCTAATTATTTTTTAAAAAATTATCAAACTTTTGTAACCATTTATTTTTTTGAAAACAAATGTAATCTTGTTATGGGATTATAGATATACAATTAACCTTATTTTTTTACATGAATGATAAACTCGATAAACTCAATAATATGAGCCGTTCAAATTATCAAAGTAGGCTCAAGAGCCCCACAGCAAGTTACTGTGTCAACCCTAATTCCCTTTTTATATAGGGATGTTCTGTTTTGGGCCAATTAAATATTATATTTTATTGACACATCTTCAACAAATTCATTTTTGCTTTAATTGAGGTATACTGTGAACTTATGGGGCAAGCTCTGAAGAGAAAATGAATTCATTCACTGAAAAAGATTACAATCTATTATATATATACACAATGAATTTCGACCTTACTCAACTGTCTAACAAACAAACAAACTAACTAACTAACTAACTAACTACTCAGACTAACAACTAACTGATACAAGTGGTTGATAGATTCCTCTGACTTTGCTAAGGTATGTGAGAGCACACGACTTATGCTGCACTCTTGATTGTAATATGATCTGATGATGATGGCTTCACTATACTTTGATGATGCTCTGTTTGCTCTGCATTAGGCTTTGGATAACTCTTTATCAAGCTCATCGGTCAAGAGCATCTCCAATGCTCTCTTCATATACCACATTTGTGTTGGGACTGGTCAAGACAAATTGAGACTTAAAACAAGAAGTTAAAATGAGGCATTTTATAAATTTTTAATGATATTGTAAAAAATTATTTAAAAGTTTTTTTGTTAGTTTTTTTGACATAAAAAAATTACCAATGAAATCTTCATATTCAGGTTTTGTTAATATATATATTTTTTGAATTAATAGTATATTTATCCAGAATTAATAGTATATTTATCCACTTGATTTCTTTTATGCCATTTTGTTGACAATACATACATTTGGAAAGGACCTAAGTTTAATACTTCAATTAACTCTAAAAAATTCTTCAAAAATTGTATTGTCTCATTATCAACTTTCTTATCAATCCCAAAACAGTAAGGAAGATGAAAATATAATCGTTTCTATAGTTAGATGTAACAACATATTTGGAAAAAAAAAAAATGCAATACAAACTAATAATTTTTATATAGTGTTCATTTCATTGACTGATGAATCATTAAGTAACAAAATTTTGGAACTTGAAATGAGATCTAATAATATTATAGAGAAAGTGTTATAATTTTGTAAGAAATATGTCATATCAATAAGAAACTGTTGTAAAATTTGTTAGTTTGTATATCATTACTCACATATAGATGTCACATAAGTTAGTAAAAGAAATTTGTAAGCAATATTTATTTGTCATACATTAGTCATTGGAATAACAATTTTAGAAAATGTTAATGATTGCCTAAACAAATGATCATTAGCCTCAATTTATACGCAAAAATCGTTAAGATATGTATGAAAAGTATTTTCATATATGTCGAAAATTATATAATACTTTTTACTATTTTGACATTATCTCAGTCAACACGACCATCATCAACTATTTGGTTACCCTTAAAAAAATTAGTAAAATGTTTTTTAAATTTATAATGAATCATACATAAACTAATGAGCTGGATTTTTTTTTATCTTACTGCATGAAGGTGCACATATCTATGGTGGGAAATGATCAGATGAGAATATCATGGATTACAGACGATGCTAATACCCTGTCAACAGTTAGCTATGGTACATCTCCAGGGAACTATGCTTTCTCAGCAAATGGGACTTCATCTTCTTACCGATATGTTTTGTATGAGTCTGGTGAAATTCATGATGTGGTCATTGGTCCATTGAACCCAAGCACTGTCTATTATTACCGTTGTGGCTCTGATTCAAACCCTGAACTCAGTTTCCAAACACCTCCTGCTCAATATCCTATCAACTTTGCCCTTGCAGGTATATATATGTAGATTGTTAATATGCCAATTTTCCATTTTTGTTCTCATTTCGATTGATCCTAGTTTAACACGTATCGTTGTAGCATGAAACGGCAAAATAAAGTTTACATGAGAAAATCACTATATATATGCTTAGAATAGGCGAAATCTGGATTTGTTGAATTTTGGGTTCCAGCATTGGCTGTGAAGTTAGGAAAATCTCAACTTCAAGTTTTAGATTGTGCATACTTAGAAAATGAACTTCCACTCTCTCCAATAATCTCAAATTTTCGAAATTTTGTTCTGATTTGGATTGATCCTGTTTTAACTCTTAGTAACATGAGACGACAAACTAAAGTTTACATGAAAAACCATAATAAATGCTTGGCGAAATCTGGATTTGCTGAATTTGGGGTTCCATCTTCAGTGATGAAATTGGAGAAATCTTAGTAGTCAGTTTAAAATTTGAAAATTCAGATGGTGCAAACTTTGAATACAACTAGTGTCACTTTGTGAAAAAATGAATGATTTCTCCCTCTTTTCCGTCCAGGCCTTGGAATTTTGGACGGAAAACTAGTCTATAACTTTACTGGAAGTTGAAACCAGAATTGAAAGTTCAGATCATGCCAATTTAGAAAATAACCACCTCTCTCCCTTCCCTTTTTCCAGTGAAAAATGAACCACTCAGCTCACTTTTTTTCTAGGCCTTTGATTTTTGGTATTTCTCCATCTTGATTACTAAAGTTGGAATCCCAAATTGAGTGATTCCATTTGCCAATCTTCTATCGTGTGTTTTGTAACTATGATTCATATTTCTATTGAGTAATACTAGGATGACTAAATCTTTGCATAAAAAATTTGCTTACTTATATGACATGGCACCTTACATGTCATCTATCGTCTATGCACCAGTACAATGAATGGAATTTTATTGCACTAATATTACAGTGATGACATATGATATGAAAAGCAAATTTAGTACGAAAAATTCATCATTTCAACATTAGTCATTTCTATTACAACATGCTATCAAGCTAGTCGTTTGACTCAAGCCAATTGTGTATATTTCATTTTCAGGTGATCTGGGGCAAACGGATTGGACAACCTCGACCCTTGATCACATTTCAAAATCAAACTACGACGTGTTCCTACTACCAGGGGACTTGTCATATGCTGATACAAACCAGCCACTTTGGGACTCATTTGGCCGGCTGGTTGAGCCCCTCGCCAGCCAGAGGCCGTGGATGGTCACGCAAGGCAACCACGAGATCGAAAAAATCCCAGTAATCCACTCTCTGTCCTTCACCTCCTACAATGCCAGATGGCACATGCCATTTGAGCAAAGTGGCTCCAATTCCAACTTGTACTATTCGTTTGAAGTTGCCGGTGTGCATGTCATTATGTTGGGCTCGTACACAGATTTTGGTCCCAGCTCGGCTCAGTATAGCTGGCTGCAATCCGACTTGAGGAAGGTTGATAGGACCAAGACACCTTGGTTGGTGGTGCTCCTCCATGCACCGTGGTACAATTCTAACACCGCTCATCAGGGGGAGAATGAATCGGTTAACATGAAGGCGGCCATGGAAGGTTTGCTTTATGGAGCTCGGGTTGATGTCATATTTTCAGGACATGTCCATGCATATGAGCGCTTTGTAAGATTCCTTTCCCTCCATTATATGATCTTGTCATTAGCTATCATGCACTTGAGATTCTCTGTTCTTATTTTTTCCTGTTTCCCTTTTAAAACCACCTTTCTACTATATGAGATGGGAACATATACTTTTTTTTAAATCTTTTTTATTATTATCATAAAATGAGTCTTTGTAGCACTATATATATTTGTCAGTTCATATTATGATAACTATTTAGGCAACTATCAATTACAATGAAAATCATTGATGACTTGGTCAAAACAATGACAATTAGGTTGTGTTTGAATTATAAATTTGGGTAGAAATTTGGAAAGAGAAAGGAAAAAGCGATGGAAATGAAAAAACAAAAAAGAAGTTTATATTTCATTCACAAATCTACGATCCAAAGACTCTCTTAATTTATGTTCATCTTTGAAATGTTTCTAGCTGCATATATAAATAGGAACAGATATATTATTGCATTTATATAACTAAGTGAAACTTGAGTTTTATCCATCCAAAAAAAGAAACTTGAGTTTTAAGTGACATCGAATATGATCTTCATTACTCTGCCAAGTTCATACTTAATAACCAACCAGATCAGAAAGACTAATGAAAATTTAGAAAGGTACTGCCAATGGGCTAATTGGACCATCCATTGCATGGTTAGAATATTGAGACGTGTTCTCTGATTACCCCTTGTTTGGATGGAAATAGGGGTGATGAAATGCAGAAGTTTGGGGAGAGTCTGCAATTCTAGAGCTGTAAATGAGCCGAATTGAGTTGAGCAGCTTGTTCAAAATTGATTTGAACACTTAACGAACTTTTAGAATGTGATCATACTTGGTTTATTTATCTTTGAAACCAATTTCAAAGGAGCTTCAATCAAGCTGAATTTGAGTAGCTTAGAGGCATAACTTTCATCTTTGTTGTCGTCTTGAAGAACACTAACGTGAATTTCATTATTGCTTCACAGTAGTCAAATAGTCATAATGAGTTAAGCTCAAATGAATGAGATATTAACGAACAAAACACGATTTGAGTTTGTAATCTAATTTTACTTCACTTTTTCCCGCTTTATGAAGCATTTGATTGGATTGTGAACTCTAGTACTTAACTGATTTTTATTTCTGTCACTCTCTTTGAATTTCAGACTCGTGTTTACAAAGAGAAAACTGACAACTGCGGTCCAGTATATATCAACATTGGGGATGGTGGCAACCGCGAAGGCCTCGCCAAAAAGTAAGTTTCTTTCTGATAAACTGCATGTGATTGGTGTCACAGTTTATGTTATTCTACAAGTACTAGAAGTTAAATTTAAATTGCTATTTTGTGTTGTTGCCCTCTTTAGGACTTGCATCGAATTTCACCGTGTGTATATATATATATATATTTCGTTTTGGCAATAAAACTCATCTATCAAAAACAAAAGAAATTAATTTTGAATTTTATACATTCATATACAAATATGAACAATATGTAATTCTATGCAGAAGAAAAATCATACTTATTACGAAGTCCTGCATTCCAAATGAACTAAACCTCTTTTCTTCATAGAGTTAGGAGAACTATAACAACTGATAATCCTCTGTACTCAAACTCAAATTACTCTCTCTCTCTCTCTCTCTCTCTCTCTCTCTCTAGTTGCATGATTGTGTCTCGAGATTCTTACCATATCATGCTATTAGGAGTACATTGGGACAGAGAGACAAAGAAATTCAATACAAAGGATCATGCACCGCTTGTAATAGCCACTAGGCCCTGTGTGGTTTGTCAGATATGATTTTGAGAATTAGAGGATAAGTAATACCTAGGAATTATGAACAAGAGTAGTAATACCTAATATTTGGGATTTGAACATTTTTATAATGTAAGGTTTGTGTTATGTTTAATCAGAGTATAACATAAAAAGGGTTTAGAAGGAGAAAAATTATTTCTAGTAGTTAAATGGAAGATGAGAAAAATTATTATCTCATAGTAGAGATAGACCTCATATTTGAAGTGAAAGAACTAAACAAGCATTGGATAAAATAAGGTAAGAAAAGAAAGAAAAGAAACATATAGGAGCCATGAGATATGGAACTTGCAAAATAGCCTAGCCTATTTATTCTTCCTTCATCTTTTGGTGGATATGTCACTTGTTTGTGTTCAACTAAGTTCAGTTTATCAAATTTCTTCTATTATTTTTATTTTATAGATCTATTAATTAATTGCTTCACAAATTTTTCTTGTGATTTTTACAGTTATATAGATCCACAACCCACAATATCAGTGTTTAGGGAGGCCAGCTTTGGGCATGGGCAATTACAAGTGGTGAATGCAAGCTATGCACAGTGGACATGGCATCGCAATGACAACGATGAACCAGTTGTAGCCGACTCTATATGGTTAACAAGCCTCTCATCTAATCCATCTTGTAAGATGTAATGTAAAACTTAATGTGAAGATGTTTTTGTTGTTTTCTATGAACTCAGTAGTTCTTCAAAATAGAATTACAGAAATATAGTAATAGATTTTGGTACACATCAAATGTTTTAGTTCATTTGGGACACGGACCATTCCAGGTTAGATTATGAAGTTCATAGTAAGATAGACATTTTATTAGGTTATGTGTGAATTCAGTTTTATATTAGATGATTTTGATCTCACACGATTGAAGTGAACCTACCTTTTTGGTGTCAAGGTGCAGGTTCAACTCCATAGAGGAGTTTGATATTTTGGGGTAGTTTATTTCTCCCCATGTTGACAGGTATATGTACTTAGCGGTGGTCGTTGGGTTTGAACTTGATAGGCTTGGTTTATTAATTGTTTTTCTAATTATTATGAGCTAGTGGTATGTTTAATGATATAAATAGTTATTATATTTATAATTACTCTTATCTATTGACCCCACAAAAAAAAAAAAAAAAAAAATTTCATTGCACACGAGAAATTTTTTATTTTAGAATCCTTTTACTCAATATCAACATAGATAGCATTATAATCTTGTTTTATTTATTTATTTATTATTGTTATTATTATTTTTGTGTGTGAGCCAATATGATTGCACTTGACAATTACTTTCATAATTTAATGAGAGATGATTTGTATTTTCCATCCCATGTAAAGTGGGAATATATGTGAGAAAAGAAAATTGGGAAAATGGCATGAGATTTTTGCATTTGCCATGTTCACAAACCTTTTTTTTATTCTTTGTTAAATTATATTTATTCTATTAGAATCATGCTCCTAATTACCAAGAGTGTAGTGTCGATACCATCCTCACAAATCTGACCTGGGTTGGGCCAAGATCTTTAAAGCCCAGCCCCAGGCCCATATAGCGATCCCGGTTGTCCCTTTACTGTTCTGTTGTATTCCGAACTCGGTTCCGTGATGTTGGTGGTGGTATACCTTGTTGTCATCCTTTAATTCCACTTGATTGAGTTTTAGGATGTGTTGGGCAGAGTTGTTACAGGTTGGTTAGGCTTTGGTTTCAATTCTTTGTTGCCCAGTTTTTAGGAGGTTCGCTCGAGCGGGTCTTCTTGCGCTCAAGCGGAGATTGCACGCTCCCAGTATTTTGGTGTTCTGCAGAACTTCTATGAGCATGTTTTCCACGCTCGAGCGGGTTTCTTTACGCTCGGGCGGTGGCGCTCGAGCGGGTAGTACCTTTGGGTGTAAGTTCTAGGAGGGGGAAATCTACGCTCGAGCGGACTGGTTTTCGCGCTCGAGCGGATGTACTTTATTCTTGTGTCTTGGCGCTCGAGCGGGCCTTATTGCGCTCAAGCGGACCTAGTTTTTTGTTCTTGACGCTCGAGCGTTGTGTTCTCTGCTTGAGCGAGAATGTCGTATATCAGTTGGCAGCTGGGCATTTTAAAATCACTTTTTACATTCTCTCTCTCTCTCTTACTTTCTAAAAAGCCATTTTGAGAGTTCCTCTCTCTAGAAACTCCCTTCTCTCTAGGGTTTGATCTAGTTAGGGTATTTCCCTTCCCTTCGGCCTTTGTAAAAGTTGGGTTGATCGTCGAGGGCTACACATTGATCCAAGAATATTGAGTTTTGGAGCACGTTGAGTTTCTTCACTTTCTTTCCTTGAGCTCCGAATTTTAGGTAGGGATTCCTACTCACTCTTATGGGTTTTAACCTAGATTTTGAGCTTATTGTTTAAATGGTTGATTTTGGGACTTAGGGTTTCAAAGTGTTGAAAGAGGGTTTTGTGATTTTGGGCTCATAATATGTATTTTGGGGTTCAAAATGGTGTTATTGATGTTGGTTGTTGATATTTAGACCATTGGGTCAATATTGGAAAATGGGGTAGAAAACCCTAATTGGTTGTATAAATTAATTGGTATGATTAATTTGAGAAAATGATGGTTATATGGAATTGAGTTGGAAATAATGAAATTGATTATTATATGGTTGAATAGTGGAGCTAGATTTATTAATCGCTCACTTTTGAAAACATTGATATTTTATCTGTTAGAGCTTTTATTATCTGTTTAGAAATAACTGCTTGGGCTACCGGTGGAGGGTAGTTTTGATTGTTGTAGACAATGCATGATGATTAGGCAAACTAAAACTAATCAATTGGATATGTCATAGAGTATGACGGTTGATAGAATACATTAACGTTATGTATTGATTGATTATGTATATGACCTTTGTGTATATACGTTGTGTGTGTGGGAGGAGATAGAGGATGTACTCCACGGTTTAGGGGAAGATAGGAGATGGACCTCTAAACCGGATGTTGTTTGGGAGGAGACAGGGGATGGACTCCACTGATACAGCTCATACGCTTGTCAGATAATGTGTTGATATAGCTCATATGCTTATCTTTGGAAGTGTTGATACAGCTCATATGCTTATAATTGGAAGTGTTGATATAGCTAATATGCATATCTGTTGAAATATGGATACAGCTTGTATGCTTATCTGTTGAGATGTTGATACAACTAGTATGTTTATTTACTATAAAAATGGGAAATGTTTAATATGAGTCACTGCCTCATATAAATGGTTGGCCAGGTTCTGAGCCGTTGATGTAAATTGTGAAATTGATAAGAAATGGAAACTGAAATAAAACATGAACATAGTGGTCATGAAATGGAAATGGGTTATGAATGGATTTATGGAAATTGAACATTTATCAATTGCTAATGTCTTACTTATTGCTCATACTGTGTTTAGTATATCTCCACTGGGCGTTGGCTCACCCTTTATGGGACATTATTTTCAAGTACAGGTAGT
Organism: Camellia sinensis; assembly: GCF_055761805.1. Classification (NCBI taxonomy): domain Eukaryota; kingdom Viridiplantae; phylum Streptophyta; class Magnoliopsida; order Ericales; family Theaceae; genus Camellia; species Camellia sinensis. The sequence continues at coordinate 91,411,949 of NC_138970.1, read as the reverse complement.
ATGCCACCTCCAAGGACATAACTTGGATGATGATGAGAGTTGAAGACTCTTTTTGTTTATTTTGATGTATTACATGTAAATTCAAGCCAAGGGCTTAATATGTATTGAGTTAGCACTCTTCTTTTTGTAACCAAGTGTTAACTTGGAAAGCTATAAGCCCATAGGGCATTTGCTTTTGTTGTTAACATGTAATGCAGTTGTAAGAATTACTCTGATGAATAGAAATGGTTGGTTTCTTTTATATCAATGCATGTCTAAAGTGTTGGGTTTTATGTAATATTTTGAGGGCGTTACAGCCCAACTCTCTGGGCTCCCGCCAAAATCTAAGGTTTGTCAGACGGGCCGGGTGATTTACATGTCTACTTAATAGGTTTTATTGATGTTAAAGGATTTTCCATGTCATTTTTTAACCATGAAAAACTTGATCTATGAACACAAATCTATATAATAAGGGAGAGTGGTTTTTGAATTTTGATGGGACGGTTGCCCCTGTGTCAAAATGTGAACCGTTAGATTGAATCAATGTAACAACTGAGAAATGTTCAAGAGACATTATATTTCAATGGTGGAGATTCAATCCTATGGTGTTCAAGAGAAGGGTTTCTTTGTTTTGATTCAAGAGGAGATCTCATTCAAGAGCAGATCTCTTCTTCCCTTCCATCCATCTCTCTCTCTCTCTCTCTCTCTCTCTCAAGAGCAGATCGGTGACTTCGCGGATGGAGAGTTTGTGGGGTGCTAGCCTTGCTAGATCGGTAGGTCCAAATCGGCATCATCGCGGCAACAAATCGGTGAGGTTCACTATATTTGTTCATCTCCAAATTTTTTTGGCGCTTCACATACCATCCCTTTGTTTTCTTTGTATGTATATATATTGAAGCCACAGAGATCATCCCTTTGTGTATATATATTAAAGAGTTTGTTGAATGCTTGAATTTGTTGAATACTTGAACGAGAATGGCATCATTCAAAAAGGGCAGTTGAATGACTCGAACCAGAAATGCTGATGTTGTGGTGTATGATATTATGTTCAAACCAGAAATATGTTGAAATACTAGGTGGTGTTTCTTTTTTAGTGATGGGGTTATTGATTTTGATTATATGAATTTTCATGAAACTTTCTAATTTAGAGTTTAATATGAATAGATTTGATTCTGTAGCTCATTGGGTTTCAGAAGCATTAATTTGTTACAACTGGTGTTATGAATGGGATAACAGTTTTGCTAAACTACCTATTGAGTTTTGAAAATGCATATTCTTCCAAACATAATTTCCATGGAATAGCTTTACAATTAGTTGCACCGAAAAGTTCTCTATTTTGCTTAAGTTTAAAAACGCCAAAACCCAATGTGAATGTTTATGTAATTTCTGTTCTGTCACTAATCTGCATTGAGAGCTTTTATTATCTATATTTAAGTTTCAAACTTCATTTTTGAGTAATGTGTAGTAATATATGGAGAAGTATTAATTTGGGGTAATTGCACTGTAGTGGAATTCAGAAAATAATAATAATAATAATATTCATGAAAAAATTTACAATTTTAATTATTAATATTTATAAAGTTTCTAATTGATTTTGTAATTATTGATTTTGATTTTGATGGGATTATTGATTTTGATTATATAAATGCTAGGGTACGTGCTGCTCTATTTGGTGCAGTTTATGGGGTTAATTATAAACTGAAAAAAATATATATATTGAGAAAGAAAGTGATACTTTATTTTAGTCTCTGTTTTCATCCCTTTGTTTTTTTTCTTTGAAGCCACAGAGATCATCAATTGAAGAGTTGGTTGCACTTTTTATATATTGATTACAGATTTTTACCAATTTTTTTCTTTGTTTTTTTTTCCCTGTGAGTATTGTTTTTCTTTAATTTTGGGTGCACTTTTATGGGTTTTTGTTTACACACATATATGAAGATTTTTACCTATACAGATAATATATACACACATATATGAAGAGTTGGTTGGATTTTTGAGTATTGTTTATTTTTATTTTTCTTTCTTTGATTTAGTAGGAATTTGTGGGTTTTCTAAGTTTAGGCTTAAGCTACAATGATGTTGGTATAGAATTGTTGGTTTTCTAAATTCTATACCTTTCAGATTCTATACGGCATAGAATTGTTAGCAAAATTCTAGAATTGTTGGTTTTCAAATTATATATTATTCTTTTTTTTTTTGGGACAAATAAACAAACTTTATTAATATGATGTGCATCCTTTTAAGAGCGGACATTATTAATTTCCCCTAATATATGAGAAATCAATACATGATAAATCAATATTTAGCCAAGAGAATGCATTAAAAAATATATATAGTGCAAATAAACTATGGGTTTGTTGGGTGCTCTGTTCTGCAAAATAAAAGTAATACTCTCATCTCTTTCTTAATAGATTATTGTGTGTATATCTATTAATTACAATTTTTTTTTTCTTTGAAGCCATAGAGACCATCAATTGATCATTAGTGGAATAGAGAAAGAGCGATTCCCAAAATCAAATTGTGAGTATTGTTTTTCCTTAATTTTCTATATGCATGTAGGATTTTGGGTATACTTTTATGGGTTTTGTGTTTTTTCTTATACATATATATTATCTATGTATATATATACACACATATATGAAGAGTTGGTTGGGTTCCACGAAACCCATTTACTTTGATTTAGTAGGAATTTGTGGGACTATTGTATTGATTTACTCTATTGAATGTTTGTTGTGCCATTACTATTGTTTGGTTGTTACTAAAATATTCGATAACTATTCTATCTTCCTTGCTTATTAAGTGTTTGATAAAATGTTTCAATGGAATTTACACACACACAAATTGACTTTAACACACACCACAAACATTGGCAATCTTCATCATAAAAATTCATAACTATCTTATTTTCTTTTTTTTCTTTTTGACAAATAAACAAACTTTATTAATGTGATATGCATCCTTTTAAGAGTGGTGATCAAGGTAATAATAAAGGTAATAATAACATTATAATGTATTTAGCAAAATAATAATAATAATAACATTCTAATGATTTGACTGATAAAGGTAATAATAATATTCTGAGAAACTTGCATCCTTGTGGGCAGTTTGGAAGTTGATTTCAATAATTTGTGACTTTTATGATTTTTTGATTTTGAAGACCAACACATGCTCTACATAGTTGATTTGTGGTGATTTTCTATCTCTCTCTCTCTCTCTCTCTCTCTCTCAAGATTAATGGGTTCAATAACTTTTTCGTGGTGAGCACCCAAACTTAGATTTTTAGATATATTTTTCATGTGAATGGGTTGTTGTTTCGTGCTTTTATTGGTATATTAGTATGGGATTTTGGGGGATTTTTAGTATGTTGTTATTGCATTATTGTACAAAGAGGTTTTCATTTGAACCTTTCTCACCTTTGTTTCCCCTCCCCCCCCCAATATTTAATGTACATTTGTAATCTCATTATACACCACCAGTTGAGCCCACGTGTGTTTAGATTTTGTTTTAGGCTGAAGATTCATAATGGAATGATTCCCACTCACTCTCACCCCCTATCTCAGTTATATCTAAATACAATTTTGGTTTTTTTAATTGGTACAAATGTATTCAATTTCCATAGAATTCGAAACTTTACCAACGGAAGCAATTTCAAGTTGAGGCATGAGTTATAAATATAAAAGGTAAATTCGTGACTTAATTTGTTTTATACTTATAGAAGTTGAGTTGGAGTTTTTATTTACTAAGATTTCAAATTCATGATTAATGATTAATTTCAAGTTTTTATTCAAATTCAAATTCATGACTTAATTTCAAGTTTTTATTTACTTATAGAATTTGTGTTAATGATTAATATTTGAAACTTTTTTTTCCAGTTAATTGGTTTTGAATTTCATAACTTAATTATTTGGATTTGTAATACCATCCAGTTCAATTTTTTTATTAATCTCATTAACAAAAGTCTTCTTATTTACATAGAATCCTCTAATTGGTTGTTTAGAATTTCATCATTATTAGTTGGTTTAACAGATAAGCCTTCTATTTGTTAGTCTGCTTTCAATTTGATTTGGAAATTCTATTTTAACTATGTTCATTGTGGAATCTAATCTCTATTTGTTCTTAGTATTATTGATTCGTAGGTTATTGATATTGAATAAAACGATGCATCTTTAGCTTAAATTTTATATTATTAGTTTGGCATCTGCATATTTGTATGGTTTTAATTGATTGCTTGAATTATATGGTTTGATTCTTGGTCTAAAGAAACTAACAAAATACATAGGAAAACAAAGTGCAATAGCTCATATCTTCGTCAGATTGATTCAATTCAGTTAAATTAATAATATTGGGTAATAGTAAAATGAATGTATACTGTCTTTTGGGTATAAATAGGACAGTTTCATGATTTTATTGTAAATTTTATCATTTTTACTTAAATAATCAAATGAAATTGGGAAGTTTGAACTAAAATTTTTTTGTGGATGGGGCTGTTTTGTTGAGTATTGCTCATTTGGGACATTTAATTTTGTTTTTGCATGTAACCTTTGTTATTAAGTGATTTTGAATAGAGCTTCAATAGAATTATTAATAGTTGTTGATTCACTTCTTCATTCTCTCAACTAAATCTCAATTTGCTTTTTAATTTTTAATTTTTATACTGGTTTGGTTTTGGATTCAGTTTGTGTGAAATTCAAAATAGAAAATTGTTATTTTTTTAAGTTGAATTGAAGGTGTGAGAAGTTGTGGTGATGATTGAAATTTGGTTTTGGAATACTTGCCACAATTGACTGAATTTTATCATAACTTTTCTAGCATTTTCTACTATTGATCTGATTTCATTTGTGGGTTTTTGATTAGATCATGTTTTTTATTAGATCACCATTTTGTGGATTGTTGAATGGTGAAGTCTGAGCACATTCTCTTTCATGTCTTTTATTCTTTTTCCCTAGCCAATATTTAGTGTCTTGGGCCTTAAGAAAAAGAACCTAAAGATTTTAAATGCTCCGATTTTTCCATATCTGAGCATTTAATAGGCCTCTGTAGAAATACCTACAATTAGCATTGATGTGTCATTATTGGGGGCTAATTAGAAATATTGTTTTCATGTTTATTATCTCAGTAACACACATAAATTGCTATACTATTTTGTTTAATTTAACTATCAAAATCATTCTTACATAGATCTTTCCCTGATTAGTGGTTAATTATACCCATTATGGCATGGATGAGTTTTGTAAATTGTTGCTAAAATTTACCCACAAACAGGTGTTATGCATGGATTTTTGAATTGGTGCTAACATTCTCTTTCCTTAGGATTTTTGAATTGGTGTTAATTATGCACTAGGATTGTGTTATGACATTTACCCACAAACAGGTTATGTAAATTGGTGCTAACATTTACCCACAAACAGGTTATCTTTCCCTTACGTGTTATGTTTCACTAGGATTGTATTATGCATGGATTTTGGAATGGTGAAGTTTGAGCACATTCTCTTTCATGTCTTTTATTCATTTTCCCTGGCCAAGAAAGCTTTATTTTTTAGTCTTGATGGGACTTTTGTTTAAATTTACAATATTTATTCTTGATGGGACTTTTTTATTATTACTTAAATTTACAATATTTATTATTCTAATCAGGTTATGTACATATCCACATATGTATAATATATTTATTCCATAGTGGCAATCTTGGGAAGTCACCTGATTTTGTGGCAGACCAAACTAACTTATCAGCTTGAAGTGTAAGGAATAACCATTTCATTTCATCTCATCTCATTCCAATGAACCAAATAAAGCATAAATGAGATTGAAGTCACCTGATTACTGTTTTGATAAGTGATTTGGGTGATTTTGATAAATGTGTGAATTGGGTTTCCTTTTTTAACATGAAAAGTAATGTTCTGTGATCTTATGTTTTTATTTGATTGTTAAAAATTAGAATTATAGTGAGAAAGAAATAGCTCATTGTACTTAACTTATGACACAATTAAGTAATCAAATAGTCATTGTACAACCCATTGTTATTTAAACCCAATCTATTTATAGCACTATTAAATGAGTTATTTCTTCACTACAGGTCTGTAGTGTTTCAATTTTTGATTAATCTCATTAACAAAAGTCTTCTTATTTACATAGAATCCTCTAATTGGTTGTTTATAATTTCATCATTATCAGTTGGTTTAACAGAGAAGCCTTCTATTTGTTAGCCTACTTTAAAATTCTATTTTTTTCATAGTGTAATTATTTAACTATGTTTATTGTGGAATCTAATCTCTTTTTGTTCTTGGTATTATTGATTGGCAGGTTATTGATATTGATATAAAATAGTGCATCTTTAGCTTAAATTTTATATTATTGATATTGGCAGGTTTAGAATTTTATATTATTTTGTGTGTGGTTTTGATTGATTGCTTGAATTAGATGGTTGGATTCTTGGTCTAAAGAAACTAACAAAATGCATAGGAGACCAATGTATAATAACTCATGTCTTTGTCAGATTGATTCAATTCAGTTAAATTGATAGTGTTAAGCAATAGGAAAATCAACTTATATTGTCTTTTGGGTATAAATATGATAGTTTCATGGTTTCATTGTAAAAGAACAACATTTCATCGTAAAAGAACCACCTGTGCCTATGACACTCCATGTTTATAAAAAAAAAAAAAAAAAAAAACCACATTCAAGTTTTTTTTAGGGAATGTTTTAGATCACAACTTTGAGCACTCAAGTACGATGTCATCAATCATTCCAGTTTTTTTGTCTTATTGAGATGGTGGTAATTTTCACTTTATGGTTAAGCCTTCCAATTGTTGAATTTAAAAAAGCCTTCTAATTGTTTCATTAGACACTACCTAAATATAACACTTTATTACACATAAATTGTTTGATCTCTTCTCATCACTAACATAAATTATTTTTATTTATTTATTTTTTTTCTGTGAATCCTTGGGACTCAATTAGAGTGATATATTTTGACTTTGACTTTTAAATTTGTTTTTTCCTTCAAATTTCAGGTGTATAAAAGTGGCAATTGTCCATGATATTGTAGAAGATAACATCTTTGTATTTAAATTTTTTTTATTGGATTTTTCATTACACATTCTTTTGTTGTGATGAGTATATTGAAGAAAAACAGTGATAATCAGAATTTTGAGTAAATTGTTATATAATAATTAATTGGACAAAACTTTTTGTCATGAGCCTACCTGTAATGGGATTCCAAATTAGATGTAATTATTTATTTTCATTTGTTTTCATGTATTATCTAAATTGTTAAATTCTTCATGTTCAATTGGAAAAGGAAAAGAAAGAAGAGTTATACTTAGCAATTCATATTCATTAAGCAACAACAGGTGAACTCACAAGTTATGATATACACTAATCAAGAGACTTGGGAACTAAATTGAAAGGTGCTTGATCATATGTTTAATTCCTGTTAATTCATTGTTATTGGTTTATTTGTTTTTCAAAGGTATTTGATATGATTGTTCCTGTTATGATTTTTTTTAATTGATTTTTTAAAGTGAATTTTTATTGCAGGTTTATTAAAAGTGATTTGGTGTTATGATTTTAATTGATTTTTTAAAGTGAATTTTTTAATTGATTGTTTCAAATTAGATATGGTTTTTTCTACATCAAAAGGTTTATTAATGTGCATAGTTGTGGTACGGATGTCTGAATATCGAAGAATCCGCGAGTTAGTTCTGATTTGGTGTCGAATACCATATCTGAAATTGTGAGGGACAAGTTGTTGACTCGGCCGTGTGAGGTGGTGACTATTTTGAAGAGGGATTATGGGCTAGATGTGAGTTACCACATGGTATGGTTGGGCGTAGAGAAAGCAAAGGCTGTTATTCATGGAGATCACTCATTATCATTTGACTAGCTGTGGTGCTATTCGGATGCTGTGATGCGTTACAATTCGAGGAGTTATGTCAATATTGACTATGATGCGAGTAGTCAACAGTTTTGTCGTTTCTTTGTATCATTCGTTGCGTATATGTCTGGGTTCAATTCTTGTCGGCCTTTATTATTCCTGGATGAAACATTCCTCAAAGGAAAGTACAAAGGTCAGCTACTTGTAGCAACGGCGAAAGATGGAAACAATGGTTAGTATTTTTTTTGGTTATCTATTCATGTAAATATTCACATTGAGCGGCATAACGTGGACATATGACAGACGATTACACAGTGTGTTTCACATTTACACTGGTGTCAATTTTTACATCAATACACATTGATGTGAACAACAACATAATATGACTGATTGAGAAATTAACAGTAATGTGAAAATTCACATTAGTATACACTGATGTGAATGCGCACACCAGTGCCTACTAATGTGAGTTTATCCATTAATGAACATTAATGTGAATGTTCACATCATTGATGTTTATAAATCCAAATCCAAAAACAACAATAGTAACAGGGCAATGTAGATGTAAACATTCACATGACCTGTTTCCTTTATATTGTTTTCTATTCACTTTGGAATATTGTGAATAGTTGTTTAATGGTGTTGTGTTGTAGGACTATTTCCTATTGCATTTGCGATTGTTGATTCAAAGACCACGGCCAATTGATCGTGGTTCTTGCATGAACTTAGGAAGGTTGTTGATGGTAAGCATCAGATTACTTTTATTTCGGATCGTAATCTTGGTCTGTTAGAAGCTGTGCCAAAGGTGTTCCCATCGGCTCACCATGGTTATTGCTTACAACATTTGAAGAGCAATTAAAGAGACCGGATGAAAGGAATTGATAATGAATTTAGGGATCACCTAGTTAGTAGTTTGAGTGACTGTGCTTACAAGCCAACTGTGGTTGGGTTCCATGGAAAGCTTGCGAAATTAAAAGAGGAGGGTATGCAACGAGCACATAATTTTTTCAAGGACTTGGTACCTGAGCACTGGGCAAATTCATACTTCAGGTAATAGTAGTTTCCTAATGTATTCCATTTGTCAAGTTTAGAATGGTAGCGATGTGAATTTTCAGTCATGTTTTGTGGCAATGTGAAATTTCATATTCAATTTCGAAGAAATTAAATTCCATATTGTACAATGTTTGTGATGTTGTGTGGGGGCATGCGTTATGGAGAGATGACATCAAATGCGGCAGAGTCATTTAATAATTGGATTAAAGAAGCACGCAATCTTCCTATCACTCAAATGGTGGACACAATTCGTACTCAATTGATGCGGCAAATGTCTGCACGACGTAACCAAGCAAACAAATGGAATGAGCTTATTTGTCCTACATTCGAAACAATGCTTATGGATTCGTTCAACGATAATAGGTCTTGGCAAGTTAGCAAAGCCAATAAGGATGTGTTTGAAGTTCATTCGATACCATCTGTTACAGTTGATATTGCAAGGCGTACATGTTCTTACTTCAAATGGAAAATCAACGGATTCCCATGTGACCATGCTGTGATTGCTATTCAGAAGAGCCGCTACAATCTCAATGATTATGTGGAACATTACTTTCATATAGAGACATATCGTGCAGCCTATTCGGGTGCCATATTCCCTATACCATCGGTGGAAAAGCCGTCTTTTGATCTCACAGACTTCACTATATACCCACCAACTATGAAAAGACCACCCGGAAGACCGAAAAAGAATAGAATCCCATCAAGGGGTGAGAAACTGAAGCAAAAAAGGTGCGGGAGATGTGATAAGTTAGGAACCCATAATTGGAAATCATGCAAGTAGCCGATATAAGATGTACTTTTTTCATTTCAACATTGTGTTTTACATGAGATTCTTATATTGATTTTTGAAATAAGATTGTGTTGTGTTGGCAAACATTGTATTGCAATAAGATTACACTGTGTTGGCAAGCATAATAATGGTTTGGCAAATTTAGTATTTGATTTGTGTTTTTTCATTTTCTTTTTGGGTACCAAATTGATATTTTGTTAAAATTTTAATGATGAATACATGATGTGGACATTCACACTTGCGTAAAAGAATCATATTATATGAAAAGTCGCACATGGGTTTAACTTTTTTACATTATTGTTATCAATGTTGACATAAATATAAACTAGGATGTGAACTTTCACATGCATAGAGATTGGCATGGTGTGAACATTCACAACTGTTATGAATAAGAACAAATGTGAATATTCACACGTGTATGTTATCCGTAATGATGTCATGTAGACAATGTGTACAATCCTACACAAAATATGTATATTACAGAAAAATCGGGTTCAAAAAATTGCATAAATTATGCTCATCACAACACAACAGTATAAATATCATAAGTGAATATGAACATTCACATCAGTAGTGCAACTGTGAACATTCACATCTGTAAAACATTAGTGCATATGAATATCATAAGTGAATGTTCACATTTGGCAGAGAATAATAACATTCACAACTGTTATGAATAAGAACAAATGTGAATATTCACACATGTGTATGTTATTCATAATGATGTCATGTAGACATTCCTGCAGAAAATATGTGTACTATAGAACAATTGGGTTCAAACAATCGCATAAATGATGCTCATCACAACACAAAAGTATGAATATCATAAGTGAATATGAACATTCACATCAGTGGTGCAACTGTGAACATTCACATCTGTAAAAACATTAGTGCATATAAATATTATAAGTGAATATTCACATTTGGCAAAAAAAATGTCATTCACAACTGTTATGAATAAGAACAAATGTGAATATTCACACATGTGTATGTGATCCGTAATGATGTCATGTAGACAATGTGTACATTCCTGTACAAAATATGCGTATTATAGAACAATTGGGTTCCAACAATCGCATAAATTACACTCATAACAACACAACAGTATGAATATCATAAGTGAATATGAACATTCACATTACTGGTGCAACTGTGAACATTCACATCTGTAAAACATAACAACACCAAAGGTAGATCAAAATTCATAAGTGGCTTTTTCCCATTAATAAATGTTGTATCACTATTTTACAATCAGTTGTTGTGTTAAAATGTCAAAGCAATTGATATTAACATTTATATCGAGTGTTGGTTAGTTTACAGGTGGACACCCCCCACCTATAGGTTTTAATGATGCTCTAATTTCTTATGATTCAAAAAACTATGTACTAACAAGTCTCGTAGTCCATACCATTCAGAACTAGTGAGGCTGCCAACAATTTCTTCATGGTATATGTGCGCCCGCATGATGTAACATACTGCAGGTCTGCAGTCCACTCTGTAAATGCAAAATGGTTTTGATTAGCAGTTGACATGTATGTTTGCATAATGGTTATAGAGGATTTGTAAAAAATATAGTGAGGCTTATGAGTCGTCACCCTGCTGAGGACAGACATCAACTAATATGATTGGTTGTGACGGATATTAGCCTGCTAACTTAGTGCATAGTGGTGATGACTCGCCAATAACGCGCACAACGTTCTCGATGTACTTCCTCTGTGTAGGGAATTTCACATTAGGCACCAACAAACATATGTGTGTGTACATTCATTTAATGCATGACAACAAGTCATATTTGTGTACAAAAAGAGCCACTTACAACTTCTTGTGCTTGGTCGATATGCGGGTCATGTTTGCCTGTCCTTGGGCGCAATGAGTTGTAATGCCTCCACAAATTGTCTTTAGCATCATACACAACTATCGTCCAGTGGAAGTCATGGTGCAATGGGAATAATATGTATCTCTCTCCTTGGTAGTTTTTCATATGTGCATTAATATAGCGATCCCAGTTTTCCCTTCATTGTTTAATTGTATTTCAGACTCGGTTCCGTGGATGTATTGTCGTCTTTTTCCTGTTTCCATCCTTTACTCTTTGTATATGAGTCTTTGGTCGTGTTGGGTAGGTTTAAAACAGGTTAGTTGTGTTTGGAAACCAAGGGTTGATGTCCATTTAATTCCAACTAGTGTCTATTAAATTTTCATAATGGTTCATTCAATTCCAATTAGTGATCCATTCATATTCCATTAGTGGGATTTTATGACAAACTTGTCCATTCATATTTCTAACTAGTGTTCATTTAATTCTAGTTAGTGTTAATTTAATTCTAGTTAGTGTTCATTTAATGCTAGTTAGTGTTCATTTAATTTCAATTAGTGTTCATTTAATTCTAACTTGTCCTTTCATTTTCCAATTAATGGGCTTTAATAACAACCTTTCAATATCACTTGTTCATCTCCCTTTTGATTTCAAAACCCTAGAACCATCTTCTCTCTCCCTACACACCTTCTCTCTAGGTTTTCATCTCCCTCTAGTGTAAATCTATACTAAGTCCTTTGTAAGAAAGGTAGAGTGGGTTGAGGGCTTCATTTTTAATCTGAAAGTTTGGCGATTTGGAGCACTTTGGTTTTTGGCCTTCATCTTCTCCATTTGGTCTCTCCATTTGAGGTAAGGATTTCTTTGTTCCTTTTCAATACTCCGTCTATAGATAGACATGTGGTAGTTTTGTATTGCATGAAAATCATATTCATGTTGGATTTGTTTGAAAATCATGAGGGGAACCTAGGGTTGGTTGTTTGAGAATGGTTTTGTTATCACTGACTGTGGTTTGGACTAATTAGAGAGTAAAATTAGTATGTTATTGTTGAAAGAAGAGAAACCCTAAATTATATTTTGATTTGGTAAGATAAAAAGGATTTACGGATTTTGATTTGGTAAAATAAAAAGGATTTACGGTTGAACAATGTTGGTAAATTTCTATTATTAATATGAGTTGTGTAGAAGGTGTTAACAGTTAAGGGATTAATTATGGTATTGGGGTTATTTTGAAATGAACATATTGAATCAAGTTGGGTTATGGCTTATTATCCATGGAATTGATTTTGTAAAATGAAGAGAATGTAATTGGTTTTGTGAAAAGGGAAAAGTGTTTTTAGAATAAGTGATGGAACATGTTGACTTAAGAAAATTATGAAGTTGATCTTGAAAATGGTAAATGAAATGTTAACTCTATGTGAGTCCCGGAAAATAAATTTGAGAATTAAACTATTGTATCATGAGTGTCGAATACACACATTTGGGGGTTTTATCCTTACCTATCGTACTAGTGTCGTTGTTGGGTTTAAGGTTTGCTTGAGAGTTGAGTCTCTTTTATTAGGTGTACTGAATACATGCATCTAGAGGTTTTGTCCTTGGTCATCGGTGGAGGATGACATTGATGTGTTGAATTGTGATGTATGCGTTACACTTGTGTTGGTTAAACATTATTGAATAGTTTATGTGTATGTATTACACTTGTTATTGATGCTTTATTGTATTGAGGAATTTGTATATGATAATTGTTTATATACATTGTGTTGTGTGGGAGGAGATAGGAGATGTACTCCATGGTTTAGGGGAAGATAGGGGATGGACCTCTAAACCGGAAACTGTTTGACATTGATACAGCAGTACGATGTGTATCATTTGTGAAGTATAGAAGTGTTTTTGTTTGATATTGATACAACACCAAAATGTGTATCATTTGTGAAGTATGGAAGTGTTTTTGTCTGAGATTGATACAGGACTAAAATGTGTATCTATTATGAGGTATGAAATGTTTAAAATGAGTTATTATCTCGCTTATCGCTTTGGCATATCCTTAGCTACTGTGCATATAGCCGGTAGAGCAGAGTTTTAATTGTTATCGTCAGTGTATCTAAATATGTTATGGGTTGCGATGGTTACAGTTTTGAAAGGCCGAGCTGCCTCATTTGTGGATTATATACATATTGATGATTTGTTATTTCCCTTTTATTTAAGGCATGCATGTATTGATATGAATGTATTAGGAACAAACCAAAATGCCATTTTGAGATTTTGGAAAGTGTGAAGGAAAAAGGGGTATTTGTGAACATGTTTTCAAAAAATGTCATTTTGTTGTAAGTACGGAAAATGGGGGAAGAGTAATGGGCTTGGTGAAATTGTTTTTTTTTCTAAAACTGTTATAGTCATGAAAGTTTGGAAAAATGGGTAATTAAAAGGAAAGAAGGTGTACCGCTTATAGCGTTGAATGAAATGGCTGTTTTCGAGAAAAGTTCATACTTATGTATATTTTGTATAAACTGCCACATTACTATTCTAGTATGAGATTGAACATTCATGATCATAGCTATCTGTAAGTTGTTATTGTTGAGGATCATGTTGAGATCTCTACTGGACTATATGTTCATCCCACGTTGTTGAATCTTTTTCAGGTGATAGCCAAGATGTGCTACAAGGTTTTGGATCTTCTTATTTGTTGGTCACGGGGCCTCTTTTGTGTTGGCAGAATGCCATTTATGTAAAAGGGTTATACCCTTCTTCTTGACTTTTTAATGATGTAAGCCCAAGGGCAATTTATTTAGTGTTCTCATGTTGTATTTACTTGCATACGAATGAGAGCAATGTTATTCACTTCTACAAGTTGAATATAAGAGTTTATTTCCGCATGTTATCTCTGAAATGGAATTAAGTAAATGAAATTGGTAATACTTCGAGTAATAAAAAGTGGGGCGTGACAATTAATGTGTTTACTTGTTTTGCGAGGATGGTACTCTCGTATCACTTTCTGTACACATTGGACAAATAATTAATGGACTGTGAAGTTTCAAATTCATATTAGAAAAAATGGAAGGATAGATTTTACCAAACACATGCTCGTGAAGATGAATGACGCTTCATCTGAAGTTGGGTTGACCACCTCTTGTTGCTCATGTAATAGTTTGGCATATGTATCTATGAGCTGCACAAACATAGGGTCGTATTATATTATTTGTGGTGGGTGAACAATGTGTGTCTATGGCTGTGGGTGTGTGTAGACACCCCATTTTTGACCGTCCTCAAGACTTGGACGTCACCGTTTGAACACTTGGTGATCATCCTTGTTTGTGTTCGTCTTGAGTTCCCGGAGGTCTCAGCTACGCGCCTTGCCTCAGGATCTCTCGACTCGACTGTTTTGTGTTTGGTTTTGCACCAAACACTTGTGTTTTTGCTTTAGAGGGCAGGGAATGGCTTGTTGGCTATCCTCACACTCCACCGGCCATGGCTTGAGGCCACCGGCTGTGTTTTGTTGCCATTCTCCAAATGTTTGGCCGACCGGCACTCTAGATGGTCGACCGGACATCTATTTTGGTCAAATTGCATTTTTGGCTGGCCGACCACTGTGTATCTACTTTTGCAGATATTTTTATGCCAGCTGTGCTAGCTAGCATACACTTTGCTCCCCTCCATACACGTGTATGGAGAGATCTCCCTCTTGACTAGCTTGTTTGGAAAGCTTTACAAGAGGGATTGTCTATAAGAGGGAGCCTCTTCTCCCTCCATTAGGGTTACAAAATTTTTTCAGAGCTTTGAGTTTTAGGGTTAGGGTTTGTTCATGCTCTATCTCTATATCTCTCCCTCTCTTGAGTGTTTTGTGTGTGTTTAGTCTTACTATTGCACACAAACACATAGGGTTACACCTTCTCTTGGTTTCTGAGGGGCCAGAGAGCTATTCTTGGTGTTCTTGAGTGGATTCAAGCTTGAAGAACCAACTGGAACATTGTTTGTGAAGAGGGTCATCAAGGGTAAGAACTTCACCCTCTATTCTCCATTTTTGCATAGCTTTTTTACCTATCTTGCAACTGTTTTTAGACTTTGTGTTTAACATATAAAAGTCTTGTTTTTGCCTGCTCTAAATAGTTGTTTAAGAGTGTTTTGAGCTTCGGGGTTGTTTGACCCCTCTTAGGGCTTGTTTGGCTCCATTTTGTGCCATTTTGGTTGAGCTCCGGGACCACTTTGTTTGGGCCTCCTCACCACTAAAATCTTGAACGATTTCAGTGGTGAGGATGGTGCCTTGAGGTCCTAAGAAGGAGAGGGCCACCCCCCTCTCCTTGTTGTCCTTGAAAAGGGCCATTTTAGCCTCATGTGTGAGCACCATTTTTAAGTACATTTTGGCCATGTCTTAGTTGTTATTTGTGCTTATTTTGTCATAATATAGCACCGTTTTTACTTGGTTTAGACACACCATGCTTGCCTTGCATACATGTCTTGTAATGCCATGATTTGCCTTAACTTATGCCTAGCATTCAGCCTATTATGCTTACTTGTTTTGGCCTAGCTTTGTGAAGCTTTTATGCTTGTTTTAGCATGCTTAAGTTCTGTTTTTGGTTGTTTTGGTCAACCATGACAGGCTTAGTATAGCCACCTTGCATTTTGGCTTGTTAGCCTTGGGTGTGTGAGTGTGGAGCATGCTTTACTTGCTTTGTTTCGATGGTTTGGAACCATTTGCCATGTCATTTCAGTCCTCATGGTATGCTTGAATGCTTACATTTGATGCCCCTTTAATGTGTTAAGAGGTTGGTGTTTCATGCTTCATGTTTGTGCTATTGTGTATGCCTCTAGGATTAGGTCATTTAGATGCCATCTAAGTGGTTTTTAGGGCTTACTTTTGCATGATTTAGGACTGTTTTGGTTCATTTTGGTCATTTGTTTCATGTGTCATATGATCATGTTTTAGGTCCTTGGGCTTGGTTGCATGCCTAGCTTGCATTGGTAGGTTGATTTGGCATCATTTCCTACATATTCTCAAAGCTTATTATGTATGCCATATGTCCATGGTTATTCCCTTTTAAGTGTGCTCAAAAGATACTTCTTGATGCTTAAGTGTTTAGGCCTTAACATGTGCATGCTTGTGTGTGTTTTGCCTCTCATTTCCATAGCATTTGGCCACTGTTTTGGGCCTGATAGAGAGCTGTCCAAATTAGTGTAAGTCCCTCCTTTGCATATTGTGGCATGCTCACCTTGTGTGTTGATTGCATACTTGACTTACCATGTATTATTGTTGCATGTTTAAGTGACACTTGCATTTGGCACGCATTTCCTTGACTAGGTTGCATAACATGTTGCATGCCTTACACACTTGCATGATTAGGTTATATCTTGCATGTTGATCATTAGCATAGTTATTACATGCTTGCATGCTTGCTAGCTTAGGTTGTGTGCCTAGCATACTTGTCTTCATGTTCATATTGCATGCCTAGTTCTCACGCCTAGGTTGCATTGCATTGGTATGCATGCCTTACCTCTTGATCAAGTGATAGAGGTTGGGCCATTTGTTTGTTTAAGTGCATTTCATTCGACATTGAAATGGCACACTTGGTTTCTTGGGCCATCACGCATTGAAATGCGCGATTGATGGTCCGAGAATCGAGGACCATCCTCCTTTGAGTCATAAACATGATAAGGAGTGTGGTTGGTGCAAACATTGCTTGAAATACATTGCCATGCCATGTTTTGCCCTCTGCTGCTGTCAAAACAGGTTTCTGTAGGAAGCTTTGGCCGGCCGGCCATATATACTGCCGATCGACCAATTATTGATGGCCGAGAGCTCAACAAATGGTCGATGACCATCCAGACATGGTCGGTGGGGTTTCCACTTGGTCGGTGGTGATCCACAATGTCCATGGAGCATACCTTGGGATTTGTGCAATTTTCAGAGGAGCAAAGCAGGGGAAACAGAGGCAAACTTGTGCATGGTGGTGGGTTTCCGAGCGGAACCGAGTGCGCATACATTGGGCCCTCTTCCCGAGGCTATTTTTACTGCTTAATTAGCTTAGTTAATTTGCTTACCTAGTTAATTGTCTGTAATATTTAGTTAGCTTGATAGTTAGTTAAATTGTATTATTCTTTCGGTCCCTCCGAGCGAGGGCGAATTTGTAATAATTGTGGGTGCGTGTGTGCATGTCTTCCAACCCCCACTTCTTTCTCCCTTTTTACTTACCTGCTTTCAATGGTTAGTATTAGGGCATATTTAAATTAGCATACCTTATGCTATGCATGCGTGCATTCATACATTTGTCTTGCATGCACCGGGCTCGGCGCATCATGCTAACCACATAGTATTTCAATTTCAAACTTGAATACGTGCACCGAGTTGTTGCATTTCACATGCCATCCTTAGATTAGACGAGCCTATTCTAATGACATTTTGTATGCGATGCATTAGCCACTTTAACATGAACTAGGATCATGCATGATTACTAACTAGTTCATTATTTTGGCACGGAGTACGATGTAAGTATTTATGCTTTAGCATCTCGCATGAGTGTGAATGTTAACATGACAGGATGCTTACCATGTGGCTAGATGCTTATGTGATATGAACTGCCTGAATGCCTGTGGGTGAAGGTTGGATTGCTTGAGTTGGAACAACTCATCAAAATCCGTATTTTAGCCTACTCGCGAGTAGTAAATTTCAAAACATTTTCCAAACAAACGGATATGCGATGCTTTGATCCAAATTAGGCGATCTAG
This sequence comes from Camellia sinensis, assembly GCF_055761805.1. Classification (NCBI taxonomy): domain Eukaryota; kingdom Viridiplantae; phylum Streptophyta; class Magnoliopsida; order Ericales; family Theaceae; genus Camellia; species Camellia sinensis. The sequence continues at coordinate 91,393,727 of NC_138970.1, read as the reverse complement.
TCTATACTTGTTTTGCTGTGCGCATCACATAGTAATTCTAGCTAATTAACCGGAATAAGAACACATAACGTTTTCAAAATTGGATATCATGGTTAGTAGAGGCCCATCTTCGGATCGGGCGAGAGGGGGTGCTCATAGCTGACCTTCTCCAATCGTACCCAAGTTCCCGAGCCAAGGCAACTTTGGTAATGACGGACACGTGGCCTTAGGCAAACGAGTCAAGGTTTGCTAAATTCCCCCATTAAAAAAATATTTAGGTGGCGACTCTGTAAAGCAGTCCATGTTTGGCACTTCTTTTCTAAAAATCTATTTTCTCAAAACAATTTGCCGGATTTGGACTCTTTGGTTCAGACTAAGAATCGTGACACAAAAGGGAGTCCGAACTGTGGTGGCATAAAGCCCGAGGGCGCATCCACAGTGTGTGTGTGTGTGTCTCTATGTGTATATGCATGAAGAGTGAATCATCTTCATAATGACATACATTGCTGTGTATCGATTCCTCCTTGATAAGGTTCACAATGTCATCAAAATACACATGTATAGACTTCGAGTCTCCTTTCCACACAAGCAGCATGTGCATTTTAAACAAACCAATGTGAATATTAACATTGCATAGTTTTGAACAAATCAAATAAATAAGCACAGTGGTGAATATTGACAATTATGGAATGTGAATGTTGACATTAGGTGTTTGTACAGTCACTTACTCATCGCCTCCACTCTTTTGTAAAGCCTAGACCTTTTGCTTGTCTTGTTTGGACATCTCGCTTCAGACTTTGAGCTTGTTGGTCAAGGTTAATTTTTTTGGGTGCTTCGTTGGTGGGTGTTTGTCCACATTTTCAACCATTTCGACTGTATAGGGCTGTTTTTGGCCAGGTAAGTCTGGGTATTGGAATACAGGCAAGCGATGTTCTTTTCGATCTTTTTCCTTTATACGCTTTACCCTAGAAGGTGGGCTAAGATTGTGTTGCATTGGGCTAGGGGGTTGCTTTTGTGCCTCTGCCTGTGTGACAATGTGGACTGACTGGTCATCGTAAAGGTCCTGAAGAATTGTTTTCTTGCATTCTAAGTCGATAACCAGCTGCGTTAAGCGCTTAATTTCTTCATCCTTCTACTCCATGCACTTTTTTATTTCAATATTCATGTTGGGTGGGCTTGTCTGGTTGAACAATTTATGTTTAAGATCAGCTATGACTCTTGCCCTTAACTCCCATGAGAATTGAAGGTGTTTGTACTTTGCTTCCCATTGCCTTATGATGCCCCAAGCCTTTCGATTTTTTTTGACAAGCACATCAATGATATTAGGTTGGCTTGTGTTTGCTATGACAACAGCTCTCTCATCATGTGGGCTACTAAACGGAATGTGAATGTCCTCATTACTGTCATTTAGCTCAACTCCATTTCTAAAAAATTGAGAGCTGCAGCCATTGTGTTGTTCTTCCTTGATGTCAGAAAGGTTGGGAGATATGGTGTCCTGGTCATAAATTTCGGGCTCTACCTTCAATGTTGTACGCCTGAACTTTTGTAATTCTGTTGGGGTTGCAAAGAGTTCGTCGACATTAACCTGAAATGAAAAAGTTATGTCACTTAACGTATATATTTGGGTGGTGTCATAATGTGAATGTTTTGATCAATAGTTAAAAGCCATACCTCATTAAAACCAATATCAACTAAAGAGGTGGTTTTTATCTTCTTTTGTAAAGCAGTCAGATCCCACTTGACACAGCGAGGAATGACATTGGGCTTGTGAGGTTGTAGGGTGGTTGTGTGCTCACACAACCAATACTTCAACAAAACAACAAAGACATTTGTTATTTAGCATTTGCATAGTAATGTCAACATATGTGAACATTAATAACAATGTCACTATTGTGAACAATCACAGTAGTATAGCATGAGTTAATATGAACATTCACATCAGTGGTACAGATGTGAACATTCACATCTGTGAAACATAAGTGTATATGGACATTCACATCAGTGGTACAGATATGAATGTTCACAGTTGGCTTAGATGAACAACATTGAAGGACATGTGAATGTTATTATTTGAGAACATGGGTACTTACCATCAATAACATGACATAGCCGGTGACTTTTGCCGACTTTTTGTCGTTTTGGGAAATAGGGGATGTCAACGTTGTTCTAATTTGCTTGGCCCAATCATATTCTTGCATGCTTTCCAATGGGACCATATGTGTGTAGTAGCCCCATCCTATTGTCTCACCGCTTGTCGAGAAATAAAGTTTTTGGCAAGCATACATGTAGACTAGACGAGCGACTTCTTTGTTGTCATCTTTCTTTTTTCCTTTCAATGCCTCGGTCAAAAGGGTGCGTATCCATTTTGAAGTCAATCGGCTAACATTTTTGCACCTTTTGTTTATAATTCCAATCTTTGGTTTCACACCATATGATGTCCATTGGCTTGGTGCCATAATCCACACCAAAAATCAGTTTGATGTCATTGTCGTGTATGTTCATCTTCTTCTCCTCAATGTAGAAGACATCTCTTGAGGTTTTGTACATTTGTAGGACATGTACAACAACATCATCGTACGTCATGTATTTGTCAAGGTCGATGTCACTGTTTCTCAATGCATCTAACCAATGCCAAAAAGGTGTTTGTTGCAGGCAGCCAAGATGTGCTTGTGTGAATTTGGTGTTTTTCATTAATTTCACCAGTCCGGTCATGTTAGATCTGTAGTTCACACACTGCATGTCAACATTGCTGCTAGTATTTGCTTGTGGGCTTTCTTCCTTGACATGGTACTCGTCTCTTTTTCTCTTTGAGGTTTTCTTCTGTGCAAGATCTACAAAATGGAGCATTTAAAAAAAATTAAGTCAAGGCTCATGTGATTAGCATAGTGGAATAGATGTGAACATTCACATCTTTGCCACTGATGTGAATGTTCACAGTTGTGTGCATGGGTGTGAATGAGCACAGTTTGTGTATGGATGTGAATATTTCCACATCTGTACATGGATGTGTATGTTGACTGTGTAGCACAAACACAATGTACATATTGTGTGAGTGTGTAAAAATCAATGTATTTTTATACAACCATGAACAACATTCAAGAATATGTGGATGTTAACACAAACATATAAAAGGATGTTGCGAACATTTATAGTTCTAATTTGTATGGCAATGCACATTCTTACTACAATCATGCAATGCCAATCTTATAAAACAACCTCAAACATGAGATAACAAAAGTGATATATTTCCTCTAAAGACAGTGGTTAATATTCACAAAGTGTCTAATTAATTTACACATGTAATGAATGCTCACGACATAATTATGTATCACAACAACATCTAACACAAGGAATTTTAAATGTGAATGTTCACTGTTAATAACAACAATTTGATAGAGGGGGGGGGGGGAAGGATAGTGTCAATATTTGCAGGGATTGTATCTCATGCCACTTTTATGTAAAATAATCAAGAATTGAAGGTTCAATTTATTGGATCACCATTAACAATCAACAATACCAACAAGGCAAACATTCACAAAAGAGGGGAAAAAAAAATCTACAATATTACAAAATAATGTTTGGCCAAACATTTTCAATCCATGTGAATGTTCACAGCTTTGAACAACAACACCAATAATATCTGGAATAATTTGATTATCCAAACATTTTCAATCAATGTGAATGTTTACAGCTTTCAACAACAATAACCACAATAACATAAACAATTTGGTTTGGCCAACATCTTTTCAAACCATTTGAATGTTCACAGTTGTGAACACAACATAATGGCAACTGTAATGTTTTTAATTGAAAAAATCAATATAATTAGGGATTACGATTAAGGGGTTCAGATTAAAGATTAGGGTATGAACAATATAGACTCCTATATATTGTATGAATAGAAACATGGGATATTTGTGAAGTTCACAATGTTGTTTGTTGAAAAAGAGATTTAGGGTTTAAATACACGAATGAGTAGATTGCTTACGTTTTTTGCCCATTTAGACAGTTGCATTTTCACAAATAGTCATCGAAAGTGATTTTGACGAAAAAAGACCTTACGAATGTTCAACAATGATGATTCCATGATTTCGGCAACCGACGACATAGGGACGAAGAAGAAGATGATGAGACGATGCGACAATGCGACAATGGAACAAAGACAATCTTCTGAACGTTAAGGCGATATGGAATACGGCTTTGGATTTCTGGAATAGTAGAGATACTGTGCGTGATTTCCTGCGCAAGAATAGAGGGGAAGAGAGACAGTTATTAGATTCAAAGAGACATAGGCGCGTGTTTGTTTGAGGGTTTTTTTGTTTTTGGTATGAAATGGACCTAATGGAATATTATAAAACACTATGGGTCTTATGGAATAACACTCTTAGATAATGAATTTACTGAAAAAGCACATTTTTTTATTTTTATAGATTGGCACTTAAATATATTTTTTTATTTCTCTGATATTTTTTTAGTCAATAAAATCTTACTAAATAATCTAATCAACCAAGTAATCTTTTTTTTACTCAAACATTTTCAAGTTTCAATAGGGATATCATTGGGTTTTAAAGCCTTATTTGATTTCATCTTCTTAAGTGCAATATCCATTTCAAAATTCCTAATCTTTCGATAGAATCTATAGTCTTCATTTTCCTTATTATTAACTACTTCCTTCCCTTTTTGACCTTCCTCTATGTTCCTCCTTTAATAATTTCTCAAAATAGTTCTTCTAGTTTAGTACAACATAAAAATGAAAGGTTTTATAAAAAAAACACTAAAAATGGGAAGAAAAAAAATGAGCAAAAAAATTGTTAAAAGGATCTTATTAATATGTGCCTCTATTTGGTTTTTTATTCTTATTTTTTTATTTTTAAAATACTTTAATCAAAATTTTTATTTTTTTTTATTCTCTTAATCTAAATACATTTAAAAGTATAAATGTTGTCAAAAAGTCTTATAAAAATTCATTAAATAAAAAAATATAAAAATTCAACACAATTTCATATTTTCTTGTATTTATTGAATTTTTTTTTTAATTTTTTCAAAAATATTATGGGGCGCTCGGCCCAAAAATCCAAATTTAAATTTTGTTTGGCCAAAGAATCAAGCATTGAAATAGTTTGTCCACAAGGACAAGCTTAGACAAAAAGACCAAAATGCTCATGTATGTATATATTGTATCTGTAGACACCCTATTTTTGACCGACCTTAAGACTCAGACGTCATCGATTGAGCGCTCGGTGATTGCGCAAGTTGTGCTCGTTTCGAGGTTTCGGAGTTTTGGCTGAGAGCCTTGCCTCCGGGCCTCTGAACTCATTGTGCTTTGGCTCAGTTTGCGGACCAAGTCTTGTTTTCCTTGCCTAAGGGAGGGAGAGGTCTTGTAGACCACTCTTTTGTGGTCATAGGCCACTTTTGTGGTCGTAGGCCACTTTTCCCGTTTGGAGACTGTAGGCACCCCATTTTTTACCGTCCTCAAGACTTGGACGTCACCGTTTGAACACTCGCTGATCATCCTTGTTTGTGTTCGTCTTGAGTTCCTGGAGGTCTCGGCTACACGCCTTGCCTCGGGATCTCTCGACTCGACTGTTTTGTGTTTGATTTTGCACCAAACACTTGTGTTTTTGTTTCGAAGGGCAGGGAGTGGCTTTTTGGCCATCCCCATACCTCACCGACCATGGCTTGAGGCTACCGGCCATTGGTTTGTTGCCATCGGCCAAATGTTTGGCCGACCGGCACTCATAGTGGTCGACCGACCATCTTTTTTGGTCAAATAGCATTTTTGGCTGGCCGACCACTGTACATCTGCTTTTGCAGATATTTTTATGCCAGCTGTGCTAGCTGGCATACACTTTGCTCCCCTCCATACACGTGTATGGAGGGATCTCCCTCTTGACTAGCTTACCTGAAAAGCTTTGCAAGAGTGAGCTCTATAAGAGGGAGCCTCTTCTCCCTCCATGAGGGTTAGACGAAAAAAAGACAGATGGAGCTCTGAGTTAGGGTTAGTTCATAGTTGTAGCTATTCTATCTCTATATCTCTCTCTTTAGTGCATAAGTGTGTGTTTTAGTCTTACTATTGCACACAAACACATAGAGTTACACCTTCTCTTGGTTTCTGAGGGGCCAGAGAGCTGTTCTTGGTGTTCTTGAGTAGATTCAAGCTTGAAGAACCAATTGGAACATTGTTTGTAAAGAGGGTCATCAAGGGTAAGAACCTCACTCTTCATTTCCCATTTTTGCATAGCTTTTTAACCAATCTTGTAACTATTTTTAGACTTTGTACGTAACTAATAAAAGTCTTGATTTTGAGTGCTTAACATAGTTGTTTAAGGTTGCTTTGTCGTTTGGGGGTGTTTGACCCCTTTTAGGCCTTGTTTGGCTCTATTTTTGTGCAATTTTGGTGAGCTCCAGGACCACTTTGTTTGGGCCTCCTCACCACTGAAATCTTGAGGGATTTCAGTGGTGAGGATGGTGCTTTAAGGTCCTAAGAAGGAGAGGGCCACCCCCTCTCCTTGTTGCCTTCAATAATGGCCATTTAGCCTCATTAGTAAGCACCTTGTTTAAGTGTATGTTGGCCATGCCTTAACTATTTTTTTATGCTTATTATGCCATAATATAGCACTCTTTTTACTTGGTTTAGACACACCATGCTTGCCTTACATACATGTCTTGTAATGCCATGATTTGCCTTAACTTGTACATAGCATTTAGACTACCATGCTCATGTGTTTTGGCCTACATTTGTGAAGCTTTTATGCTTGTTTTAGTGTGCTTGAGGTCTGTTTTTGGTCATTTGGGTCATCCATACTTCGCTTTGTATAGCTACCATGTAATCCCTTTTGTAGGCCTTAAGTATCGGACCCTCTAACATGCTATTCTTGTATCATTTCAGCGGCTTAGAACCACTTATAGCATCATTCCAGTCCTCATGGCATGCTCGTATGCTTGCATTTGATGTTCCTTTCATGCTTTAAAAGGTTGGTGTTTCTTGCTCCATGTTTGTGCCATTGTGTATGCCTCTAGGATTAGATCATTTAGATGCCATCTAAGTGGTTTTTGGGACTTACTTTTGCATGATTTAGGGCTGTTCTAGTTCATTTTGGTAATTTGTTTCATATGTCATGTGGCCATGGTTTAAGTCCTTGGGCTTGGTGGCATGCCTAGCTTGCATTGTAGATTGGTTTGGCACCATCTCTAACATGATTTTCCGAGCTTATATTGCTTGCTCTATGCCCATGTTTAGCCTCTTTTAAGTGTGCTTAGAAGTTGCTCTTTGATGCCTAAATGATGGACCATGTTTGCATGCATGCTTGTATGTGCATTTGGCCCCCATTTCCTTAGCATTGGCCCCTGTTTTGGGCCTAGTTGAGGGCTGCCCAAATTGGTTTAAGTCCACCCTTTATGTGTTGGTGCATGCTTACCATGTGTGTTGTTGCATACTTGTGTGTTGTTGCATGTTTAGGTTGTTTAACATGTTGCTACATGTTTACCCCATGTGTTATTGCATGATTGAATGAAGTCACATGCTTGCTTGCATGCTTGACCATCCACATTGCATCTCGCATACTTGTCATTAGCCTAATTTGTCACATGTCTTATATGCTTGTTTGCATTGCCATGTTGCATACTTAGTTCGCATGCCTAGGTTGCATTACATTGGCATGCATGCTTTGCCTCTTGAGTTGAGTATGATAGAGGTTGAACTCATTGTTTGTTATGTGCATTTCATTCTACATTGAAAATGCATACTTGGTTCCTTGGGCCATCACGCATTGAAATGCGCGATTGGTGGTCCGAGAATCGAGGACCATCCTCCTTTGAGTCATAAACATGATAAGGAGTGTGGTTGGTGCTAACATTGCTTGAAATGCATTGCCATGCCATGTTTTGCCCTCTGTTGCTGTCAAAATAGGTTTCTGCAGGAAGCTTTGGTCGGCCGGCCATCTATACTGCCGACCGACCAATTATTGATGGCCAAGAGCTCAACAAATGGTCGATGACCATCCGGACATGGTCGGTAGGGTCTCCACTTGGTCGGTGGTGATCCACAGTGTCCATGGAGCATACCTTGGGATTTGTGCAATTTTCAGAAGAGCAGAGCAGGGGAAATAGAGGCAAACTTGTGCATGGTGGTGGGTTTTCGAGCAGAACCAAGCGTGCATACATTGGGCCCTCTTCCCGAGGCTGCTTTTACTGCTTAATTAGCTTAGTTAATTTGCTTAACTAGTTAATTGCCTATAATATTTAGTTAGCTTGATGGTTAGTTAAATTGTATTATTCTTTCGGTCCCTCCGAGCGAGGGCAAATTTGTAATAAGTGTGGGTGCGTGTGTGCATGTCTTCCAATCCCCACTTGTTTCTCCCTTTTACTTACCTACTTTTGATGGTTGGTATTAGGGCATATTTAATTTAGCATCCTTATGCTATGCATGCGTGCTTCATTCATCAGTATTGCATGCATCGGGCTCAGCGTATCGTACTAACTGCATAGTATTTCAAATCTAACTTGAATATGTGCATCAAATGGTTGCATTTCACATGCCATCCTAGGATTAGCCGAGCCTATCCTAATTGCATTCTGTATATGTTGCATTAGGCACTTAAAATGGACTTGGATCATACATTGATTGCTAACGAGTTCTTTGTTTTGTCTTGGAGTACACTGTAAGTATTTTGTGCTTTAGCATCTCGCATGAGTGTGAATGTTAACATGACAGCATGCTTACCATGTGGCTAGATGCTTATGTGATATGAACTGCCTGAATGCCTGTGGGTGAAGGTTGGATTGCTTGAGTAGGAACAACTCATCAAAATCCGTGTTTTAGCCTACTCGCGAGTAGCAAATTTCAAAACATTTTCCAAACAAACGGATATGCGATGCTTTGATCCAAATTAGGCGATCTAGTCTATACTTGTTTTGCTATGCGCATCACCTAGTAATTCTAGCTAATTAACCGGAATAAGAACACATAACATTTTCAAAATTGGATATCATGGTTAGTAAAGGCCGATCTTCGGATCGGGCGAGAAGGGGTGCTCATAGCTGACCTTCCCTAATCGTACCCAAGTTCCCAAGCCGAGGCAACTTTGGTAATGACGGACACGTGGCCTTAGGCAAACGATTCAGGGTTTCCTAAATTCGTCCATGAAAAAATATTTAGGTGGCGACTCTATATCTAGCAAAGCAGTCCATGTTTGGCACTTCTTTTCTAAAAATCTATTTTTCTCAAAACGATTTGCCGGATTTGGACTATTTGGTTCAGACTAAGAACCGTGACACAAAAAGGGAGTCCGAACTGTGGTGGCATAAAGCCCGAGGGCGCGTCCACAGTTTCTGGCGACTCTGCTGGGGAAATTTGAGAACTTGACTCGAACTCGTGATATCTTGTTTTGACTACACTTATGTGTTTCTTTGCATTGCATGTGCATTGGTGCGCCTAGGACACCGTGTTGGCCATCTGCTATTCCTGAGCGGTTTGCCGGAGGCTTGACTTTGTCAAAGCATGCCATAAGGCTGACCGGTTACGGGCTCTGTCGGTATGGGAACGCAAACCCGGTTTTACCGGGGCACCCTTTTGACCATTCGACCTAGTGCATATTCGAAATCCATAGTGACCATTCCAAACTAGGACAGGTTGCTTACCCGATTATAGGTTGCTTGAAACTGCTGCGTGCATAGTGAAACCCTAGCTCCTGAAAAAATAGGACAAGGAAACCCTACCCCAGCATAGGGGTGTTTTGGTTCACATTTACTTGCTATGTGCTTTTAGAGTATATCTCTACAGGGAATGTGCATATCAGTTTGCAAGTTTGAATACCAGGCCTGAGGGCATCAGTATCAGTGTTTTGGGGAATCAGTTATATCTGCGGGTATCAGACTCAGTTTTGGGACAGCGATTTTGGGGAACAGTGATCAGTAGTAGAGTACAGTTATGCAGTCATGTCTGTTCCGTCTGGCCTGAACTACTGCTTGTTTTCCCTTTCAGTTCAAAGATTTGGGTTCAGAGACTTGGTGTTCTCCTTCGCTGAGGCAAGACAGATATCTGATCCGTCAGTCACCGTTCAGTTCAGCGGACTTATGATGACCCAAAGTTCAGAGGAAACTGTGGTTATGGCAGCCGCGTTAGACCAAGGGATCATCTTGCAGGATGAGACCAATGTTGATGTACCGCATCTGCCCAGGTCGCCTGTTACACACCCGATCTGGACCCCCCAGTTGTATCAGGCTCGTGAGCCCACCACGTTTGAGTTAATGGGAATGATCGACGACCTCCAGAGATCCGTGGCTGATCTCGCCTATAGAATGTTGGCTTCGCCACCAGCTGCATCGTATGCCGGGGATTTAATACCACAGAAGCCCCCGCTACTGGGGCGGATTGTGATCGAGCTCAGCCAACCAGAGATTGCCTCCAGCTACAGCAACGACGTGTCAACAACAACCGGGTTTCGCTCTGATGTAGTAACCCAAACCCTCGATCAAGCTGAGGCTAGAGGTAAAAACAAAATGGGAACAGATGGTGATCCCGTTGGACAACTGTTGTGGGCAGTCGAGGCTTTGAAAGCCGAGGGAATGAATAAACAGCAAGTGTTCGCAGTCATAACTAAAGCTGTGGATGATGCTTTCCCCACTCTAACCGAAGGCAGTTTAAGCCAGGCGAAAAATCGAGATAGGCCCGTTATGCCAAGACAGTTCCTTTTATTCCCAACCCTGCACCAGGAAATGATCAGAAAGCCAAGGCAGTGCATGCCGACCCTTTCGCTAGTGCGTCTAGCAAGAACCCTCAGACTTTGAAGTACCTGCCTCGAGGGCGCAGAGTCTTTCACGCCCTCTACATGCCTTTGTCTAGGGCATTTCAAATTTTGGCTAAAAAGGGGCATCTTAAACCCCTCGAGCCTCGGCCTCTCCCGAAGAATCTCCCTCTCTCACATGATGCTACCTTGTACTACGCGTACCACCAATAGTCCGGTCACAGCACCGATGGTTGTTTCTGCCTTCGTCATGAAGTGCAAGATTTGATTGACAATGAGGTCATCCTCCCACCTACCTCAGCAAAGTCTGTCACTACTGAGCTATTGGACATCGAGGATACTGTAAGTTTGTGATCAGGGGTTGGACCATCTGCGGGCGGCGCTCGGTGCATTTCGGATGTGGCGTCTGGCACGCGCTTTTGAGCATCTGCGAATGCCTTTTTTTGTGGTTTCTGACTTCGGTGTTGAGTTAGTTCGGTGGTCTTGTTTTGAGTCTGTCTCTGTGTTTTGTGCCAGTCTTTTTGCTTAAGGGTCTGTCTTGTCGCGTCGAGTCAGTCCCATTGTATAGAATGTCGGGTGATTTTAGGGTTGTTGCCTTGAACACCCTTTTGTTTTGTAATTACCCTTTTGCTTTCTTTTAAGTCTGTCTCTGCCGTCGAGCCAGTTGCAACCAGGGAATCTGAATGAAACAGCTGCGGCTATCATGTTTCCGTGCTTACTGCTATTTTGAGCTAGTTGTGCTAGAGGATTTGAATGGAATAGCAGTACATTCCACCTACTCTCTTATGCCCTGAAAATCATTGCATTGACCTAAGTTTTTCAAAACCTTTTTGAACACTGCGGTGAAAACAAAGGGGAAGGAATTCCTCGGGATTTGCAAAACTTTGATCAAATTGAGAGAAAGAGAGGCGTGCTGAACCCTTAATGATTGAAATCATGCTTGTCAGCGTGAGTACTGAGAAGGACCCTGGCTTAATCCAAACTGGTTCCACACTATCTTCAGCGCGAGCGATTTGTCCCTTCTTGAAAAACTTTCAAAAACAAAACATTTTGCGCGGTCCTGCGAAGACCTGTGTGGAATCGCTCTTGAGATTGTGCAGCTTAGGATCGCTCTCAGCCTCAAGACTTGAGCCCTTGCTTTAAAATCTTGAACCACAATTCGGAGTGTTCAACGATCGATCATCAAGAGAGGCCTGCGTGGCCAGATTGGAAGCAGCCCTCGAACAAGAGGCACCAAAAAAGATCAAGAAGATCAGATCTCATCAGAAGAAGCTTGTGAAGCTAGAGCAGAAGCACCCCTCCAACTAGGGGCAAAAATGTCCGATGTGCTCGAAGAATCGAAGATGGGTCCTTCAGCAAAGCAATACAACAGTCATTTTCCTGGATTCAGATGACTTCAGGATCTCAAAACCATTTGGCATGGACTTGTTACACTTTTACCCTTTGAGAGGCTCACTGAGCCGAAAACTCGAAAGAGCGACCCAGGCAAAAGTTAGAGCAAGAGAAAATACAAAAAAAAAATGCAAAAGAAATGCAAAAAAGAAGAAGAAGAAAAGAATTGAAAAAGGAAATAAGAACAAAGCGCGCAAGGTCGAAAACCCGCAACGGGCGCCTTGGCAAAAGTTAGAGCCTAAAAAGTGAAGGTTAATACCCGAGTGTACCTTCACCCGAACTACGTAAGGCTTAATTCCCATGTTTGGGATACGTAGGCAACTTCATCTTGAAGTCCAGCCCCCAACGCTTTCATAGCGACTGAGTCCATGTAATGGTTTTGATCATCCTTGCCTTCTCTGAATCCGATAGTTCGGTTATGACACCATGAACTACGCAGGCTTGATTCCCATGTTTGGGATACGTAGGCAACTTCATCCTGAAGTCTAGCCATCAATGCTTTCAAAGCGACTGTGTCCATATATTGGTTTTGACCATCTTCGTCTTCTCCGTATCCGAGAGTTCGGTCGTGATCATCACTAATGAGGACTGTTTACAAAATGCTGTGGCGTTATCCAGACAAGGCGCAACTTTCCGTTGCCATGAGTTGCCATTCAAACCAGGGCAACTTTCCGTTGCCATGCAGCGTCCTTCGAGCAAGGGGCAATTTTCCATTTCCTCCGATCCAAGGTTGCGTATCTCAAGAGTAAGTTCTACGCCCGTCGAGTGGTGGCCGTCTGCCAATAAAAAATAGTTTTTGAGAATTTTTACTGAAGTTGACCATTTTCTTGAAAATTATTCTATCTTTTCCAAAACTGGACCATTTTCTTGGACCCAAAAAAGGAAAATTTTCAGTGCTCATAGCCTAACTCACATGGTTTTCAAATCAAAAATCGAACCAGTATGTTAATCTAACTCTCATAATGGTCAAAATTGTTTTAGTAGAAAAAAACAAAACAAAAAATGGTCAAAATGATGAACCAGGGGCACAGTTGAGTCAGGTGTTCTGTCTTTACCTTGTGGTTAACATTCCTTACCATAAGGACACTTTACCTGCCAGAAAGGGCGCAACTGGAGCTGTCTGTAAAGGGCTTGAAGCTCTCTCACCCTCCAACCGACAAGGAATCAAACCAAGTGCGAAGCACGAACTGGAATGGATCAAGGTACTCCAGAACATCAACTAAACGTCCCTGGAGGAAATAGCTGCGAGCTAACAGTGTTGGGTTTGAACCCACAACTTCCTATTCATCCATCAATCACCCCGAGGAGGGATAAAAAATGAGAGATTAAAGAATGGAGAGGTGTAAGTTGAGAGAAAAGTGAGCAAAAGCGTTTTTGAGAGAAAAAATCGAGCCTGAGAGCCGAGTGATGTGAGAATCACAAATGAGAAAGGGTGGGAAATAATGCCCGAAGGAACTGGCTCCTCGTGATTTAAGGTTTCTCATTTTTGTAACATATCGGTATGTCGTGTCTTTTGTTTTGTTTACCTCAACTTTTGTTTTGAGTCTTTTCCGAGCGTGTCTCACTATGATTAGGTCGTGTACTTTCTGTTTGAGTCTTTTTTTTCACTGAGTTCAGTTGTAGGCTCAATACCCCGGTTTGAAAAACCCTTTTTCAATCTCAAAAAATTTTAATCATGTTGTGCTCAGAGTGCTGTGCCAGTCTCCACATTTATGCGAAGCAAAAGAAAAAAAGGAAAATTTGGGGCATCTGAGTGTGCTTCAACTTCAGCCGATTCTACCTTTGTATTCTGTCTTGTCAGATTGGACTGTTTGTTCAGGGTTTGCCGTGTGCAGAATAAACAGAATGGCCTGTATGCAGATTAATTCCCAGCAGAGTATGGGCCGAGTGTTCAGACTAAGCAGTGGGTTGTATGAGTTGTTTTGCCGTTGGCCGGTTCATTACCTGGTTATTACAATACACATATTTGACTTTCAGACAGGAGATCAATTTCATTTACATTGTTATGTGATGTGATGTGATGTAATGTAATGTACCAAAATGTAACACTTTTTCAGATAAAAAGCTTTGTTTCATTTCATCATCTTTTTCAAGTACAAAGTTTTGGAAAAAAACAAAACCTGCCTGCGGCAGTACAAGGTACGCTAGCCACCAGCAAAAAAGAAAAGTACAAAAAGAAAAGAAGAAGAAAAGCAGCAAAAATCTGGATCAATGTCAAGTGGCCTCAGGCCTAAGGGTCTGTCCTCGTCCTCTTCCTGGGCGAAGGTCTAGGAGCATCGTCATCAGCGCCGTCATCTGAGCCTGAGTCAGTGCCATCTCCGGTCTCCTCCTCAGATGTCTTCGCCTCTGCCTCCGCCTCGGACTCATCATCATCGGGGACTGGTGCCCGTGAGCTACTCCCAACATGAGTGCGCCCCGCCTTAGTGTGGGTGCATACTCTGCCCTCTCCATCTCCCCCTCGAACAGGAACAAATAGTCCAGCTGGATCACCTCCTACAGTAGGAATCTGGAAGGGATGCTGAAAAGTACAAATGGCAAATGCATCAATATGCTACAGAATGCAGTATATGAATACAGTGTGTGAATACTATGAGCAGTATGCTATAGAATGCAGTATATGAATACAGTGTGTGAATACTGTAAGCAGTGTATCAGTGCAGAATGTAGTATATAAATACAGTGTGTGAATACTGTGAGTAGTGTATCAGTGCAGAATGCAGTATATGAATACAGTGTGTGAATACTGTGAGCAATGTCAATGCAGAATGCAGTGTATGAATATAGTGTGTGAATACTGTGAGCAGTGTATCAATGCAGAATGCAGTGTGTGAGTACAGTGTATGAATGTCGTAAGTAGTGCTGTGAACAGTCTGTGGGCTACAGTGTGTCAAATGCCGTGAGGGCCGTGTATTAAGTGTTGTGTTATGCATCAGATTGTGTGAAATAGTTTACGGTTTAAGACCGTGGTCAGAAGAACATACCGGAATACTGTAAATCGCCAGAAGGTCGAGGCTCTACTGGAGCATCCCCATCACAGAGGCGGTCAACTCTAGGGACTGGCGAGTGTACTCGGAGGAAGCCTGCAAAAGTGTTAGAAGTCTCAGTATTTTGCGGAATATCCAATGAATTGAAATGAACTAACTGTGCAGAATGCTAAATGCAGTAGTACATACCAGAGGCAAGCCGTAGAACCCGACTAGCTCGTGATCAGCCGAAGGGAGAGCAATGGGGATCTGGTAAGTCGCCCCACCATGCCCTCGGCATGTCATCGTCACGAGCAGTGCTGGTCAACTAGCACCCCACCCTCTCCGAGCTCCACTCCTGTCACGGGCCCGAGCCACCCTCAGTGCTCCTGCTCCTGCTCCTGCCCCTACTCCAGCCGCTGACGCCGCAGGCCTCTCTCTCTCGGCTCGACGGCCGCTACTCAAAGGCCGCATGATAAACGTCTGAACGTACTCTGAATAGTCACCTATGCCTCTGAAGCGTGTCGCATCCCAGCCAATCGTATAGTCAGCCAGGGGTGAACCTCTCGGTATCCCTCATATGCTCAGGAGGGTGAACCGGGACTATCTGCTCTGGCAAACCCAGGGTCTGGCATAGGAAACGCTCACTCAGGTACCAAGCCCGACAGACCGGCCCCTCCAGCAAGATCCTGAAGCGTGCAGTCTCCTCGGCACCGACAAATCGCTCCCGCATCACGGCTGGCAATGGAGCCCAAGGCTGCCAGGTGATCTGTAAATGGCATGCAGTTTGTTATCTACTGTTATTAAAAATGTAGTGTAAAGCGAAGTTTAAATAAACTCTAAAGTTGAACATACCTCTGCGGGTGTGATGGTGTCAAAGTAGCGGCAGAAGAAGATGAATGTCTCCCGTGGTCTCCGCACGCATCTCACGTCGAAGCGTTGGGAGAATGGAACGACAAGAGGGGTCTCCTCGTCAGGCACTGGCGCACGCCTCGGAAAGTAGGCGTAGACCCACAACTGCAGAGTAAGTATCAGTATGCTTATCAGATAAAGCGGAATACAGAATAAAGCAGAAATTGTAGAACCGTGTATTGTGCAGAGTGTACAGTGTGTGCAGTGTATAGTCAGTGTAATACAGAGTATATGTGTGTCGTGTGTGCAGTATACAGTCAGCGTAAAGCAGACTGTAGTGTGTGCAGTGTACAGAGTACAGAAAATGTAAAGCAGAAATGTAAAGCGGAAAAGAAGATGTACCTCCCAAGCCCGCCAGTAGCCTCCAAGCAACTGCCCGCTGCAACGGGAGGCTGTGCTCATGTATCCGTACAGAGTGGCCAAGGCAGCGCCACCCCAGTCGTAGCGCAGGATCCGCGTGACGTCCACTAGTGCACTCAACAAACAGAGAGGCACAGTGTTTGCCCGATCGGCGAAAATGGTCGTCCCCAGCAGAAACATCAGGAAGCCGCGAGCGTACTGCTCCACCTCTTCCTGGGTCATCGGTGCCTCCTCAGCCCAGGCTGGCTGAACCCGAAACTGGACCTCGAACCATGAATATCTGACGAAGCTGGGGCGTGCGAGAGGTGGCATCTCGCCCAACAAATAAATCTGAGCGGCCTTCCACTTGTCCATGTCGGTGTCGAAGGGGATCGGATCACCCCCTACCCCGATGCCGGTGAGCATCGAGAAGTCATAGGGAGTCATCGTCATGTCTCCCGCGACCGAGAAGTGGAATGAGTCGGTGGTGTCCCACCACCTCTCCACCAGAGCAGCGAGAAGAGGCCTGCTCATGGTAAGTCTGGAAAGTCCTCTGCAGAAGGCGCCGAAGCCGGCCTGGTCAACAATGTGACGGACTGCATTCAGTAGCTCCATATACCAATCTCGGGCGGCGACGTTCCCATGCCCCCGGAAGGCATGGGAATCCCCCTGTATCCAAAAGCAAATAGTTGCGAAGCAATACTCAATACATAGTTTTGAAGAACAGTTAAAATTGATGCAGATATAGCGTGTGTGCACGTGTTCAGATTCAAGCAGACATTGGGTGGCGGTGTGCCCGCAGTGAACTACAGCATATGATATGTCAGTGTATTTGACTGGTTTAGTACAGATACAGCGTGTGTGCACATGTTCAGATTCAAACAGACATCGGGTGCCGGTGTGCTTGCAGTGAACTACAGTGTATGATGTGTCAGTGTTTCTGGGTGGTTCAGTGACAATACAGCGTGTGTGCATGTGTTCAAGATTCAAACAGACATCAAGTGCAAGTGTGTTCACAGTCAACTACAGGGTGTAATGTATCGATGTATCCGGGCTAAGCAGTTAAAGAACAGAGTCAACTATGGCAGTTATGTTCTATATTGCGGAAAATAAGGAGGGAAGACTGTACCTCAGAAGCGTCGAAAGACAGATGAGACTCTGGCTCGCGCAGAAGCAGCTCTGGTGGTACCCTCCTGCCGAAACTCCGGAACTGGCGGAGACCATCGGGAGGTAGCACGTGAATCGCCGGCCTGTAGGTCGCCGGGTCGAACGAGAGGACACTCAGAGGCAAGAGCTCGGCCTCGGGATCTATCTCCTGCTCCGGGGGAGTCCCCCTCTGTGAAAGATTGTCTGCCATCTCAGAGAGAGTGTGAAAATGACCGGGAATGTGAAAACCGGGCTAGAATGCGAAAAGTCAACGAAAAGTCAACCCCGGGAGGGCGGAGAATGACCGGAAAAGCCGAAATGTGGAAAAGGCACGAAGATCAAGAGGAACTCGAGGGAAACAAACCCCAAGAGGCGGAAATCAAGAAAGAGACACCAAAACGAAGTTTTGTTCGGTTCAAAACGTTCGAAACGCGAAGGTATTCGCGAATCAAACGTCGAAATGAGCGCTAAAACCGAGGAAAACGGTGAATGGAATAGAGAAAAATCCTCTAAAGAGAGAGGGGGAGGATTTTCGCACAAGAGGCAAGTGCCAAAATAGGGTTTGAAGCCCTATTTTAAAAGACCCGAGGCCAAAAGACCAAACTGCCCCGAATCAGGCACTTTTGGCCGGTCGGTCACACTGTTGGCCGGTCGGCCAAATATTTGGCCGATGGAACCTTTTGATGGCCGGTTGGCAGCCGGTGACCTCCTCTGATGGCCGGTGAGCCTCCTACAACCTTGTTTAGGTCAGATATGTGGTTTGGGGCCTTCATTGCTCAAAGACAGTGCAAGACAGTGCATTTTCGAAGCTCAACTGGCCTCCGTTTTGACCTCAGACTGTGTCTTCTGTGCGCAGCACTTGAATATGTGCAAGGTATATCCTTTTTGTATCCTTTTGTCCCTTTCAAGATTTGAAAGTTTCCCCACACACGTTGCTTTACAATGCTTTGATGTGAACGCGCGTTAAGTTGTATGTTATTATGCTTGCATTGTCATACACCTCGCACGGTCGGGCGAGACCTTAAACACGCACGGTCTGGCGAGACCTTAAATACGCTCGGTCTAGGAGACCTCAAATCCGTCGGTCTGCATTGTCATGCATGATCCTCGTCACGCGTTGCCATACGCACCTTACATGCGTTGTTATGCATCTTCCTCATTTGCATTGTCATGCATTTCAAGCCGCGCGTTGTCGCGCATTTCAAATTCACATGCATTACCATGCATTTCAAGCAACTTGCGTTGTCGCGCATTAAAAAAAAACATGCATCATTTGCATTTCAAACAAAAACATGCATCATTTGCATTTCCAAAAAAAACATGCATCATTTGCATTTCGAAAGAAAAAGTCAAAAACAACATGCATCATTTGTATTTCAAAAAACAAAAAATATATGCATATGTCATGCACTGTAAATAGCATGCACTATCATGCATTTTCATACATATGTCATGCATTACATTGTAAATAATGCATATGTCATGCGTTCACTGTACATACATACATTCCATTGCATATTGTAAATATTGCATTGTAGTCTGCGTGTATTCACTGCATCACCCCCTCCATTTATGGCTTGCGCCTTTCCATGATTGAGCTTGGTCTGGTATGTGCCCATATCTTTCACGTCAAAGCACAGTTATGATATTATGTGTACGCACCTATTCCACGCTGGTATGTTGGTTTGAGGGTGACGGCACCGTTTCTGTGTTAGACGCGGCTTGTATGTGTCCATGCATTTCCTAGGCAAAATACGGTTTGGCCGCAGGCCTTATCCACTGCATCCATTACATTCTCCTCGACAGATCGCATTGTACATAGCATTCATTGTATATAATGCATTGTACATACATACATTCCATTGCATATTGTAAATATTGCATTGTAGTCTGCATGCATTCACTACATCACCCCATCCATCTATGGCTCGCACCTTTCCATGTTGTGCTTGGTCTGGTATGTGCCCATATCTTTCACGTCGAAGCACAGTTATGATATTATGTGTACGCACCTATTCCACGCTGGTATGTTGGTTTGAGGGTGACGTCACCGTATCTGTGTTAGACGCGGCTTGTATGTGTCCATGCCTTTCCTAGGCAAGATTTGGTTTGGCTGCATGCCATATCCATTGTATATATTACATTGTAGTGTAATTTTTGCATCTAGCATTAGGATCATTGGTCTTTCCTCAGCGGGTCATTTCCCCACTTATGTCATTTCACCCAATTACTTGTTCTTGTGTCCGTCTAAATCACTCATAGTTCTACATGTGCACGCGCCTATTCCACGCTGGTATGTTGGTTTGAGGGTTACGGCACCTTTTCTATGGTAGATGGACTTTGCATCTCCATCATCCTTTTGACAATTGTGTGGTTTTGTACCACTCGTGGTTCGATTATGATTCAATTGCATTGCATATCGTTTGCATTGTTTATACATAGTTTTGTATGTTTGGCATATTATTTGCATTGTTTTTACATTTGTTTTGTAATTTTGCATATCATTTGCATTACATTAGATTCAATTGCATATCATCGCACTGTTTGTGCACCCCTTGGTCTAAGGAGACCTTAAATCCTACATTCGCGTTGTCGCGCAGCTTTCGATTGCATTGATATGCACGTTGCTAACGATATTGCACCTGTTGAGTTTTCTTTCTCTTTCAGGCACGATATTGTATGTACGGTTCATTTGAAGCTGGTGCAACCAGACGAACCACGCAGGTATTGTATTCTCCGAGTGAGACATATCGAGAATTGCATAATTCTCTTACATCCTTTCTGTATTGTAGTGTAGTTGGATTGATGTATGCTAGCTTAAAACTGTTGCAGCTTTCTTTGCATGATCATAAGTAATGCTCGGCTTCTTGCATTATCAGTTGCATTTTGCCCCTGCCTTCGGGCGCATATCTTTATTGTCTTGCATGCTTTGTCTAAGTCTTCGGCCTTGTCAAAAATGGGTCGTCTCTGGGCTTTGACACTCACTCCCCTCATTCTTGTGACTTTCGAGTTCTGTCAAAGAGGGGCAACTGTAGACACCCCATTTTTGACCGTCCTCTAGACTTGGACGTCACCGTTTGAACACTCGGTGATCATCCTTGTTTGTGTTCGTCTTGAGTTCCCGGAGGTCTCGGCTACGCGCCTTGCCTCGGGATCTCTCGACTCGACTGTTTTGTGTTTGATTTTGCACCAAACACTTGTGTTTTTGCTTTAGAGGGCAGGGAGTGGCTTGTTGGCCATCCCCACACCTCACCGGCCATGGCCTGAGGCTACTGGCCATTGGTTTGTGGCAATCGGCCAAATGTTTGGCCGACCGACACTCTTTGTGGTCGACCGACCATCTTTTTTGGTCAAATAGAATTTTTGGCTAGCTGACCACTGTACATCTGCTTTTGTAGATATTTTTATGCCAGCTGTGCTAGCTAGCATACACTTTGCTCCCCTCCATACACGTGTATGGAGGGATCTCTCTCTTGACTAGCTTACTTGAGAAGCTTTGCAAGAGTGAGCTCTATAAGAGGGAGCCTCTTCTCCCTCCATGAGGGTTAGACAAAAAAAAAGATAGAGGGAGCTCTGAGTTAGGGTTAGTTCATAGTTGTAGCTATTCTATCTCTATATCTCTCTCTTTAGTGCATAAGTGTGTGTTTTAGTCTTACTATTGCACACAAACACATAGGGTTACACCTTCTCTTAGTTTCTGAGGGGCCAGAGAGCTGTTCTTGGTGTTCTTGAGTAGATTCAAGCTTGAAGAACCAACTGGAACATTGTTTGTGAAAAGGGTCATCAAGGGTAAGAACCTCACTCTTTATTCCCCATTTTTGCATAGCTTTTTAACCAATCTTGTAACTATTTTTAGACTTTGTACGTAACTAATAAAAGTCTTGATTTTGAGTGCTTAACATAGTTGTTTAAGGTTGCTTTGTCGTTTGGGGGTGTTTAACCCCTCTTAGGCCTTGTTTGGCCCTATTTTTGTGCTATTTTGGTGAGCTCCAGGACCACTTTGTTTGGGCCTCCTCACTAGTGGTGAGGATGGTGCCTTAAGGCCCTAAGAAGGAGAGGGCCACCCCCTCTCCTTGTTGCCTTCAATAATGGCCATTTAAGCCTCATTAGTAAGCACCTTGTTTAAGTGTATGTTGGCCATGCCTTAACTATTTTTTTATGCTTATTATGCCATAATATAGCACTGTTTTTACTTGGTTTAGACACACCATGCTTGCCTTGCATACATGTCTTGTAATGCCATGATTTGCCTTAACATGTACATAGCATTTAAACTACCATGCTCATGTGTTTTGGCCTAGCTTTGTGAAGCTTTTATGCTTGTTTTAGTGTGCTTGAGGTCTGTTTTTGGTCATTTGGGTCATCCATGCTTCGCTTTGTATAACTACCATGTAATCCCTCTTGTAGGCCTTAAGTATCGGACCCTCTAACATGCTATTCTTGCATCATTTCAGTGGCTTAGAACCACTTATAGCATCATTCCAGTCCTCATGGCATGCTCGTATGCTTGCATTTGATGCCCCTTTCATGCTTTAAAAGGTTGGTGTTTCTTGCTCCATGTTTGTGCCATTGTGTATGCCTCTAGGATTAGATCATTTAGATGCCATCTAAGTGGTTTTGGGGCTTACTTTTGCATGATTTAGGGTTGTTCTAGTTCATTTTGGTCATTTGCTTCATATGTCATGTGGCCATGGTTTAAGTCCTTGGGCTTGGTGGCATGCCTAGCTTGCATTGTAGATTGGTTTGGCACCTTCTCTAACATGATTTTCCGAGCTTATATTGCTTGCCCTATGCCCATGTTTAGCCTCTTTTAAGTGTGCTTAGAAGTTGCTCTTTGATGCCTAAATGATGGACCATGTTTGCATGCATGCTTGTATGTGCATTTGGCCCCCATTTCCTTAGCATTGGCCACTGTTTTGGGCCTAGTTGAGGGCTGCCCAAATTGGTTTAAGTCCACCCTTTATGTGTTGGTGCATGCTTACCATGTGTGTTGTTGCATACTTGTGTGTTGTTGCATGTTTAGGTTGTTTAACATGTTGCTACATGTTTACCCCATGTGTTGTTGCATGATTGAATGAAGTCACATGCTTGCTTGCATGCTTGACCATCCACATTGCATCTCGCGTGCTTGTCATTAGCATGATTGTCACATGTCTTATATGCTTGTTTGCATTGCCATGTTGCATACTTAGTTTGCATGCCTAGGTTGCATTGCATTGGCATGCATGCTTTGCCTCTTGAATTGAGTATGATAGAGGTTGAGCTCATTGTTTGTTATATGCATTTCATTCTACATTGAAAATGCATACTTGGTTCCTTGGGCCATCACGCATTGAAATGCGCGATTGGTGGTCTGAGAATCGAGGACCATCCTCCTTTGAGTCATAAACATGATAAGGAGTGTGGTTGGTGCAAACATTGCTTGAAATGCATTACCATGCCATGTTTTGCCCTCTGCTGCTGTCAAAACAGGTTTCTGCAGGAAGCTTTGGCCAGCCGGCCATCTATACTGCCGACCGACCAATTATTGATGGCCGAGAGCTCAACAAATGGTCGATAACCATCCGGACATGGTCGGTGGGGTTTCCACTTGGTCGGTGGTGATCCACAGTGTCCATGGAGCATACCTTGGGATTTGTGCATGGTGGTGGGTTTCCGAGCGGAACCGAGCGCGCATGCATTGGGCCCTCTTCCCGAGGCTGCTTTTACTGCTTAATTAGCTTAGTTAATTTGCTTAATTATTTAATTGTCTGTAATATTTAGTTAGCTTGATGGTTAGTTAAATTGTATTATTCTTTCGGTCCCTCCGAGCGAGGGCAAATTTATAATAAGTGTGGGTGCGTGTGTGCATGTCTTCCAACCCCCACTTCTTTCTCCCTTTTACTTACCTGCTTTTGATCGTTAGTATTAGGGCATATTTAATTTAGCATCCTTATGCTATGCATGCGTGCATCATTCATCAGTATTGCATGCATCGGGCTCAGCGCATCATACTAACTGCATAGTATTTCAAATCTAACTTGAATATGTGCATCAAATGGTTGCATTTCACATGTCATCCTAGGATTAGCCAAGCCTATCCTAATTTCATTCTGTATGCATTGCATTAGGAACTTAACATGGACTTGGATCATACATTGATTGCTAATAAGTTCTTTGTTTTGGCTTGGAGTACACTGTAAGTATTTTGTGCTTTAGCATCTTGCACGAGTGTGAATGTTAACATGACAGCATGCTTACCATGTGGCTAGATGCTTATGTGATATGAACTGCCTGAATGCCTGTGGGTGAAGGTTGGATTGCTTGAGTTTGAACAACTCATCAAAATCCGTGTTTTAGCCTACTCGCGAGTAGCAAATTTTAAAACATTTTCCAAACAAACGGATATGCGATGCTTTGATCCAAATTAGGCGATCTAGTCTATACTTGTTTTGCTATGCGCATCACCTAGTAATTCTAGCTAATTAATCGGAATAAGAACACATAACGTTTTCAAAATTGGATATCATGGTTAGTAGAGGCCGATCTTCGGATCGGGCGAGAGGGGGTGCTCATAGCTGACCTTCCCTAATCGTACCCAAGTTCCCGAGCTGAGGCAACTTTGGTAATGACGGATACGTGGCCTTAGGCAAATGAGTCAGGGTTTCCTAAATTCCTCCATTAAAAAATATTTAGGTGGCAACTCTGTATCTGGAAAAGCAGTCCATGTTTGGCACTTCTTTTCTAAAAATCTGTTTTTCTCAGAACGATTTGCCGGATTTGGACTCTTTGGTTCAGACTAAGAACCGTGACACAAAAAGGGAGTCCGAACTGTGGTGGCATAAAGCCCGAGGGCGCGTCCACAGAGACTAGTTTCTAGTTTTTGGAGCCTTCGGCCGTGCGCTTTGTCTTGGGACCGCTTAACGTTCTCCGTTTGGTGTGGTTTTTGAACCACACCTTGTTTCCTTGGCCTAGAGGGCCACTGTGGTTTGGGAGACCACTTTTGTGGTCGTAAACCACTTTTGGTGCTCGACAGCTAGTTTTCGGGGCTCCCGGTTGCGTGCTTTGCCTCCCAAACTTTCGTCTTGCATCCGTTTTGGTTTGTCTTTGGTACAAACCTTGTTTTCCTTGTTTGGAAGGTGGTACAAGGGTGGGAGACCAGTTTTTCTCCCCGCAAACCACTTTCCTTCCTGCCAGCCAGTTTTCTGGTCTGACAACTGGTTTGCTTGGTCTTTGGGCCACCTTTTCTAGCCGGCCACCACACCATTGCATTGTTTTCATGCTCTAGACCTTCTCCCACCATGGCCGACCAGCTGTTGTTCTAGGAGACCACTTAAAGTGGTTAGCCGACCACTTTAAGTGGTCGGCTGCTTTTTGACACCTTTTTGGAGATATTTTTGGCCAGCTGGCACAGCTGGAGAGCACAAGAACCATCCTCCGTACACGTGTATGGAGGGATGGCCTTGAACCTTAGCTTCTTCAAGAAACTTGTGCTTTTTCTCTCTATAAGAGGGAGACTCCTCCTCTCTCTTCTAGGTTCATAAAATTGAGGCTTGAAAGATAGATATACATTTGTATCTATTCTTCCTTGTTTGCTCTTGTTTTGTGCCTAAAAATGTCATTTTGTCTCACTATTGCACATAAACACACGCTCAAACACCATCCTTTTGGAGCTGAGGTCCCTTGAGGTTGTTTTTGAAGTTTTTGAACTGGTTTTGGTTGGAAAAAGTTGCTGGAGTTTTGGTTTTGAAGGTGGTCTTCAAGGGCGAGCCTTTAACCTCTTAAACCCCTATTCTTGCTTAAGCTTTTGGACCCTTTTGCATATTGTTTTAAGCTTAACTCTTAACTACAAAAAGTTCTGAATTTTGGTGCTTAAGATCTTTGTTTAAGGTCACTTTTGTGTTTGGGGCTATTTACCCCATTTTAGGCCTTGTTTGGCCTTGTTCTTGTGCCTTCTTTTTAAGCTTTGGGATCACCTTGTTTTGGCCTTCTCACCACTGAAATCCAGAGGGATTTCAGTGGTGGGGATGGTGTTTTAAGGTCCTAAAAAGGAGAGGGTCATCCCCTCTCCTTGTGTCTTCAATGCTTGTCTTAAATGCCTCATGTGTGAGCATGTTTGTTAAGCTTGTGTTAGCTTGTATCTTAGCATGTATTTGTGGTTATTTTGCTGTGGCATACCACTATTTTTACTTGGTTTAGTCACTCCATGCATGCCTAATACACTTGTAGTGTAAATCACACACACTGGTTTTGTATGCTTCATGAAGTGGCATGTCATTCTAGCTTGATTTGAGTCCATTTCAACATGTTTTAGGTGATGTTTACCATGTCATACCTCTGTTAGGGTTTGGTTTGGTCACCTCTTGCATGCTTCATGCACTTGTAGTGCAATTCCTTGAATTAGCCTAATATGCATCATGCCTTAACATGTCATTCTAGCATGCTTTTGGCTTAACCTTGAAAAGCTTTTATCCATGTTTTAACATGCTTTAGCTCTGATTTATATTGTTTTGACCATGCATGACTTGCTTTGTATAGCCATGGTTCAATCTAGCTTGTTAGCTTTGTACACCAAGTCCACTAGCATGCTTTACTTGGACTATTTGAATGATTTGGCATCATTTATTATGTGATTTCTGTCCATGTTTCATGGCCATGCACTTACATTTTTTGCTCATTCAATGCGTTGGAGGGTTTGCCCCTTTATGCCTTAACATGAATCATTGCGTATGCCTTCATGCATTAACTTGCGAGCCATCATTTCAATGTGTTTTTGGGGTTATTTTGCCATGATATAACTCTGATTTTTATTGGTTAAGTCATCCCATGCTTGGTCTTAATAGGTGTAGTGTAATCCACCTTATTTGCCTTGTATGCATCATGCCTTATGCCCCTCATGCTAGCTTGTTTTGGCTTCCTTCCATGCATGTTTTAGACTCATTTTGACATGTTCTAGGACTGTTTTGGGTTGCCTTGGTCACATGCTTCATGCTTTGTATAGCTATAGTGCAATTGGCCTTGCTAGCTTTGTGTTTTGGTAACTCATGCATGCTATCTTTGAGCTATTTAGATGATTTGGCATCACTTAATACTTCATTTCAGAGCTTATAGCATGACTATATTCCCACTTCATTCATGCTTTAAGTGCCTTTGAGTGTTGTGCATTGTTGCCTAGTTTGTGGCCTAGGTCTTTGAGCCTCCATCTTAGCATGTTTTGGTCTTTGTTTTGGCCTATTTTAGCTCTGTCCATGGTTGGTTCATGCATATTTGCCATGTATTGCATGCCTCCTTTGTAGTCCTCTTTATTAGCTTCATGCTTTAGGACCTTCGCATGCCATGCTTGCTTTGTTTGAATGATTTGGCATCATTTCATACCTTATTTTAGT
Source organism: Camellia sinensis (assembly GCF_055761805.1). Lineage (NCBI taxonomy): Eukaryota > Viridiplantae > Streptophyta > Magnoliopsida > Ericales > Theaceae > Camellia > Camellia sinensis. The sequence goes on along the minus strand of NC_138970.1, from coordinate 91,366,886 downwards.
GCATTTAATGTGGTTACACTTCCATGTTTATCACTTGTTGAGCACTCTTGATAGTTGTGCTCTTAGGCCTAGTTAATGGGCACTTGCATGTGCATGCTTAGTTTTGCATTTCATGCCTTTATTTTAGCATTATGGCCTCTATTTTGGACATGGCTAAGGTCTATCCATTTTGGTTTAAGTCCATTGAGCATTGTGTATGCCATGTTTCATCGTATCATGCATGTTATGTTATTGTTTGCATTGCGCATGTTATATTCTTGATTCGCATTGTGTATGCTAGTTGCATTGTATCATATTGTTGCATACTCATGTTGTCTTGCAATGAGTGTGCATGCATTAGCATTGTGCATAGTGCATGTCATTAGCCTTGTTAGGTCATTCATGTTGCATTGCATGTTTGCATGCTTAAGTCATATTGTATATTTGCATGCTTGTGTTGCATTGCATTGTCACATATTCCATGTTACATAGCATTGTGCATGCCATGTTGTGTGTTACATTGTGTTTGGAATAGGTGTTAGTCCAAACACGGGAAACGAGGGACGTTTCATACTTGAAGTAATGAAATGTGCCTCAATTCTTGGTCACCAACGCTCTTGATCATACATGATAGAGTTTTAGGCCTTATGTGTTTACTTGTGCATTCAGTTTCATATTGAATTGTGCAACTTCGTCTCTCGGCCATCATGCATTGAAATGCGCGATTGGTGGCCCGAGGGTCAAGAACTACACTCCCTTGAGCTTATGAAATGATAGAGAGGGCGGTTGTGCACACATCTCTTGCAAATACATTGCCATGCCCTTTCTTACTCTCTGTTGCAGAAAACTGGAGTTTGGCAGCAACAACTGGTCAACCAGCCAGAAAAACTAGCTGGCCGACAACTTTTTCTGGTTTGCAGTAACAAAAAGTGGTCGGCCAATGGCTGGAGAGAGCAACAACTGGTCGGCCACCCTCCCACAGGTCCCCGAGATGTGTTAGAAGCTATCTAAAGCTTGGTGCAAGTTTCTGAGAACAAATGAAAACAGAGGCAAGTCGGGGCATCGTGTTGGATTTCCGAACGAAGCGACCGGGCATGCATGAATTCTTCTCGTCTCGAGGCTCCTATTTTTATTGGTTTCCTTAGCTGCCATGCTTAGATAGCTAGCTTAGGCTTTGGTTTGTACTTAAATAGTTAATGCGCTTAACTATTCGATTTATGTCGTAATAGCTTATTAGCTAGTTAGCTATTTGGTCCCTCCGTCGAGAGGGCCAACTGTTGTAATAAGTGTGCGTGTGTGTGATGCATGTTTTCCAACCCCCATTTCTTTCTCCATTTTACTTAACCGCTTACGATGGTTAGTTTTAGGGCATATTTCATTTAGCATACCTTATGCTTGCATGTGTGCATCCATTCATTTGTATTGCATGCACCTGGCTCGGCGCATCATACTAACTGCATTGTATTTTCAATACATTTACTTGAATACGTGTTCAATAGCATGTTATCAAGTTGCATTTCACATGACGTTCTAGAATAGCCGAGCCTATTTTAGCTGCATTTTCGCATGTGATGCATTAGCCATTTTAACATGAACTAGGATCATGCATGATTTCTAACTAGTTCTTTGTTTTGGCTCGGAGTACACTGTGAGTGTTTACGCTTTAGCATACTGCATGCGTGTTATTGATTACCATGAAAGCATGCTTGCCATGAGGCTAATTGCTTATTTGATATAACTGCCTGAATGTCTGTGGGTGAAAGTTGGATTACTTGAATTGGAACAATTCATCGAATCCCGAATTTAGCCTGCTTGCGAGTAGCAAACTTCAAATCATTTTTAAACAAACGAATATGCAATGTTTTGTTCCAAATTAGGCGATCTAGTCTATACTTGTATGCTGTGCGCATCACGTAGTAAGATTAGCTAATTAACCGGAATAAGAGCACATGTGTTTTCAAAAATAAAATATCATGCTTAGTACAGGCCGATCTTTGATCAGGCGAGCGGGGGTGCTCATTGCATGACCTTCCCCCCTCATACCCAAGTTCCCGAGCCGAGGCAACTTTGGTGATGACGGACACGTGGCCTTAGGCATGAGTCAGGGTTTCCTAAATTCCCCCAAAATAAAATATTTAGGTGGCGACTCTGTATCTGGCAAAGCAGTCCATGTTTGACACTTCTTTATAAAAATCAGTTTTCCAAAAAATGATTTTCCGGATTTGGACTCTTTGGTGATTTATCGGTCTCACATTGCACTTTGTGAGATTAGATTCAGAACCGTGACATTGAGTTCAAACTATGGTAGCTCAGAACAAAATGAGATTCGCGTGCGCCCTCATCGCGAGCGCGGATGTCGAAGGGTTCCCGGAAGCGCGTCCACAGTATCCCGTCTCTCAACAACCATTCCCCCCCAATCTCTCTCTCTCTAAAATATGGTGTATGTGAACCACCGCCTCTAAGTCCACTCAGATCTCAGACCTCATGCCCTCCATCCTCTGTCATCATCCGTCGTCGTCGTCTCTCAAATTTTCCTCTCACCTCCATCGCTGCTCTCTCTCTCTCTCTCTCTCTCCTCCTTTTCTCTTTACCTCCGTCGCCACAGACTGACCACCACCACCTCTATCGCCGCTAATCTTCACTGGTCATTGATCAGTCACCGATCTTTACCATCGATATCCTCTCTCTTTCTATGTATACATATATATGAGTTAATTACCTAACAGTCTTATTTATAAATGTAATGGTAGCTCAGGCCCTATCTAAGATTTTTTGAACCAATAAATCCTATTTAGTAAAACTAATCATATTACCAGTTTTTCCAATTTTTAAAACTAAGAATATTATTAATTTTGTATAGTAATATTTCAAATAATTGTTTCAATAACTGATAAAAAAACAAAGCATGAGATTAAATGTTTTTGTCTTTCTACTTATTGATTTGATTTAACTATCTAATAAAATCGAGAACAATATCAGTTTTTTTCAGTTTTAAAATTGATAATATTATCAATTTTTTCATTTTTAAAAGTTTTATTAGCAATAAAATCTCGTAATAAAATAAACAACTTGTGGTCTCGCCAAGCCCCACATTACCATCGTGGTATCGCCAAGACCCGCGTCTGCTTGCTTTACCGGTTGTTAGCCGAAAGGAACACATTACCTCTATATAGCACGGCTTGCTTTACATGGTGCTAATCGGAAAGAATGCATTATCTCTATATAGCACATCAGCTCGCTTTACCGGTTGCTAGCCGGAAGGATACCGTTACCTCTATATAGCACAATCATATTCCATAACACGTGCATCTCAATTTCTTTCCGTTCATTCTCATATAATTACGCAATTGCAGTTAATCAACAACACATAAGGTTTTATATCAACCTATTTCACATCAATTCTACAACAAGTAATACCATCATCTGCCAATGATCAAGGACAAAACCTCTAAGCATTTAATAGTAATAATATAAATTCTTATAAACAAGATAGTGTGATTCTCATAACATTTCCATACCTCCATATTACCAATATTGTCTAGAATTAGATTAAGAATTATATCATCTCGTAATGTCCACAATTGATTCCACTATTTTCAATCACCAATATTTACAACTTAGGTCAATTTCATGATAATCATTTACTTCATTCTCTCCCTACTTTCCATTTTTAGTTCACAATGATTATTACAATCATCTATTAATTAATTTTTAACTATCACATTTTTCAATTTACCAATAACAATACTTAGCTCAACCATTCATAAACAATAACTCTTTTTCATACTACATAACCATCAAACAAAAATTAGAGTTTTTCATCTTAAACTTCACAACTAACTTTTAATAGCATCAATTCATCATATTAACTACGACATCACAAAATCAACCATTTAAATTTCCTTCTCTTTCTATTTCACATTTCTTATTCACAAAATATATATATATATATCAACATGACTCAATATTTATATATAAAAAATCATCTTTTCTTTTCATTCTCATAAACATTAAATTAAAAATTAAGGCTTGGCTTTTTATTTCAACCATCATAAACATGTTCTATTCGCTTAAAATTTTCATAATCAACAACAAAATATGAGATTAAACTATTTGATTCAAAATCCTAAATCTCATATATATGTATTTCAAAAATCACTTATAAACTCATGTTTTTCATGCAATAAAAAGTACCACATATCCATCTACAGTGATATATTGAACAGAATTTAAAAAAATCTATACCTCAAAATATGACAGAGCAAATATGGAAATGCAAAGCTTGTCGGATCAAGAATCCGAGGCTACCGTTGCAAAGAGTGCAACGAGCTCTCCAACTTCACTTTACAAAGATTATACAAAATCTTACTCTAAGAACTCCCACTCCAAGCTCAAAGTTTGAGCAATAATGGCGGAAATTGGAGAGAGAGAGAGAGGAACAACTCTCTGGGAAAGGGGAAAAAAAAAAGAGTTATGTTAGAGACCCCAAATGAATTACCAAATATTCTATCAAATCTCTCATATGGGTGTGAGATCCATACACATGTGATTTGTGTAGGTCCTACATCCATATGAGAAGTTTGATAGAATATTTGGTAATTTATTTGGGTTCCATAGCATTTTCTAAAAAAAATTAAAGAAGAGAAAAGAGAACAGAAAAGATAAAGGAAAGAGGGTGGGGACTTGGGTTGTCCCTCTTCTTTTTGTTTTTTATATTCAAATATCAATCTATTTACACGTACATATATATATATATATATATGTATATTGAGAGGGTAATTTTTGGTAAAAATTGGGCCGAGCTGCGAAGATAGACTTTATGGCCCAAAGTACGAAGGACTGGATAAAAAGGCCCAATGGAAATGTAAAAGTTACTCCGGTCCAAGAATAAGAAAGTTACTCCGGTTCAAGAATGATAAAGTTACTTCGACCCAGAAGAGATGTTGAGTTACTTCGGTCCGTGCAACTTTTCTAGTTAGACCGGTCTCAGAGATAGCCCGGTCATGATGTATTCTGGGTAGGTCGGTCGGAATGTTGCTACTCGGTAGATCGGTCCAAACACACCATGGTTCGTGCATGAGAGAACCGAAATATGGAGTAGCAAGAAGAAGAACCGAACTACTGTTAGTACGGCCTACTCTGTGGCTCAGTATAGCCAGGTTTATCTCGGTCGTATGGCAGTTTGGCCATAATAAAAACCATCCCACTTGGTTTAAGCAGTGGGGGGGGGGGGTGTAAAAGGATAAGCATTATCCTTAGGAGTATGAATCCTAGGAGGACTCTGCATGGAGGAACAGAAATCCTACTAGGATTGTGCCATTCGAAACTTATAAAAAGCTCACAAACATCACCTTGGAGGAGGTAACACGATTTTGCTTTCTGAAGAACATAGAGCTTTGTCTATTTGTCAAGTTTACTGACTTAGGCATCGGAGAGGTTTCCGGCACACACCCGCCGGCTAGCTCACGTTTGTGTTTTCAGGTGATAAAGCAACGTCGTACGGAGGAGCGTGGACTTGGTCAACAGGATTATACGAGAAGGCGTATTTCTTTCCCGTACAATTGGCGCCGTCTGTGGGAAAAAAACAGACAGAACAAAACCTTTTGACTAAAGCTTCTCCCCTTGACAATCAATGGCACACATTGAAGAATTGCCGCAGTCCGCCGTCGACGGACTAACTCCAGAAGGAGGCGCAAGGCGAGAAGGATTACCTTCTGTCCCTCCCATGGCGGACTTGGAGCCCCAACGACATAACTCTAGGAGGGATGCTAGGGGGAGGCGGCCTAACAGCCCCCGTCACTCTCGTTCACAAAGTCCTGACAGGCAAAGGAGGAGAATTGATCCCCAAGCTCTGGAAGACCGCGTAAAGGAGCAAGATGAATTGATAAGAAAGATGGCGGCGGACATGGAGGCCTTGAAACGCCAGATGAAGAAGAAATAAGTGGCGACAGGAGAGGGGCGCAAAAACAAGACGCCCCCTCGCCATTCAGAAAATCGTAGTAGGAATACTACACCCTCGCAAGGAGAGAGTAGAAGCCTCAGGACAGGCGATACTCAATCATGGTCATCCAGAACTCGTCACTCCAGGTTTGAGAGGACGAAGTCTGAAAGATCATACACTGAAGGAAGCACGTACTGGCCCTCTCATTCGCATCAAACTAGATCTAGACAGACGGAATTACCCAGATCATCCGACTTACGAACCGTGCTCGAAGAGAAAGCACGATGCAAGGAGGATGCCAGGGCGCGGGATCCGCACAGAATCTCTGCCTTACAGCGGTTGGCTCCTCGGACGCATGGAAGCGTCGAGGTTGGAATGCCAATACCGCGCCCTACCTATGAACCAACGGACAAAGCATTAGCAAGACTACAGACTTTGCCGTTTGTTCCAGCGATCAAAAACGCGCCCCTACCATCAGGCTTCCTTCAGCCGAAATTCACCACATATGAAGGGAAGACGGACCCGTACTCACACTTAAGCCACTTTTGCCAGGTCATGGCCGTTTACAGGCGAAACGAGGCCTTAATGTGCATACTCTTCCCATCAAGCCTTGGCGACCTAGGCTTGACTTGGTTCGAGAAACTCCCAGAAGGCAGCATAGCCTCTTGGGCACAATTGGCAGAAGCCTTCGTAACAAGGTTTCGGACAAATACTAAAACTCCGGTGGAGATCGACCAGCTACTCTCCATCGACATGGGTGATAAGGAGACCCTAAAATCCTACAACAGTCGCTACTGGGAGACATTCAATCAGATTGGGGACTGCCCCACCAATCTCGCCATTGCACAATATAAAAGAGGCCTTCCAGTCGGGAACAAACTAAGGGACTCGATCACCATGACGCCACCCCTCACCATGGAAGCCCTGATGGAAAGAGTGCATCAACACATCAGGGTAGAAGAGGATGGCGCACGCGCCAAAGCAAAATCTGGGGCACCTACAGTACCAGAAAAGAAGACCTCAGTAAAGGTCAACACGGTAGACCAAAATAACAGAAACGAACGTGGCAGACAAAATAACGGAGAAGACCCAGATAAAAGATGGTTGAGAATCCGCACTGCCATAACCACGGTATTCAAAAAACCGATATATCGGATTCTGAGCAAAATAAGAGATGAGCCTTTCGTCAAGTGGCCAGCCAAGCTGGGAGAAGCCCAGAAGGACTATGACGAAAGATCACGGTGTACCTTTCACAAAGAAAAGGGGCACCGAACTGAGAATTGCACACCATTGAGACAACACCTGGAAGCGTTGGTGGCAGCAGGCCACTTGGACAAATACATTGAAGGAGGGATGCAACCAGCCCCCCAGGATCACAATAATCCCAACGGAATGCCAATCGACGCCCCACCTCAAGGCATTATCAATGTAATACATGGAGTCTTTGAACCTGAGCGTGTATGCGAGCTCAGAGGATCTATCAAGAAGGCTGAGCACTTTAGAGAGGTGTTAAGTGCCCAACCTACCATCAAGAAGGGAAGGACAGAGGCAACAAACGTCATGTCCTTTTCGGATAAGGACTTGGATCGAATATACTGTCCTCACAATGATGCTCTGGTCGTCACTCTCCGAGTCAAGGATTTTGACGTCAAGTGGATTCTGATTGACCAGGGTAGTTCATGTGAGATCATGTACTACGACACATTCAAACAACTGAAGCTACAAGACAAAGACTTGGCACCTGCCGTGTCTCCCCTTATTGGGTTCAACTCCATGCCAGAATGGCCTGTCGGCAAGATAATTCTTCCAGTCAGAGCAGGAAGCGTGACAAAACAAGTGGAGTTCTAGGTATTAAAGGTCCCCTCCACTTACAACATCATCTTGGGCAGAACATGGCTGCATGCCATGCGATCGGTGGCGTCATCCTACCACCAGGTAATGCGGTTTCCCAATGACACTGGAGTAATTGAAGAGGTCTATGGGGACTAGATCATGTCGAAGCAATGCTTCGCCACTGTAAATGGCAGTCGCGCTGCCAAAGGATACGTTCATTCAATAGAGGAACCTGAGAGCAATGAACTATTTGTGGACGTCGGCAAAGCAGCTGATCAAAAAGTAGTGGAGGACTTGGTAGAGGTAAGAATAGATGAAAAGAACCCGGATAAGTTCTTTTTGCTTGGTTCGTCATTGTCCAGCACTGAGAGATTAGAGGTCTTAGAATTCTTAACCTCTAACATCGAAGTGTTCGCCTGGACGCCCTACGACATGCCAGGCATTGATCCAAACTTCATCTGTCACCAACTCAATGTCCACCCATCAGCCAAACCAGTCATTCAGCGCACTCGCAGATCGGCACTTCACCATGCCGAAATAGTGGCAGAAGAAGTAGGCAACCTGTTGGAGGCAGGAGCAATTAGAGAGGTGCACTACCCAAGATGGATCTCCAACACAGTCGTAGTGCCAAAGAAGAATGGCAAGTGGCGTGTCTGCGTCGACTATAAAACAGTCAACAAGGCATGCCCAAAAGACAGCTTTCCTCTACCACGAATAGATCAACTGGTAGACTTAACGGTAGGGCACAACCGACTTAGCTTCCTGGATGCATATAGAGGCTACCACCAAATCGCCATGCATGAGCCAGACCAGGAGGTCACATCTTTTACAACTCCAAGAGGACTATACTGTTACAAGGTCATGCCCTTTGGCCTGAAGAACGCAGGGGCAACATTCCAACGGATGGTCACCAAGATGTTTGAACCATTGTTAGGCAGAACAATGGAGGCTTACATCGACGACATGGTGGTCAAAAGCAATCTTAAAGACCTAAGCGAGATGTTTGAGATCCTGAAGAAGCACAAGTTGCGCCTCAATGCGTCCAAGTGTGCGTTCGGAGTAGGGTCTGGCAAATTCCTAGGCTTCCTTGTGACCAACCGAGGTATAGAAGTAGACCCCTCCCAAATCAAAGCAATCCAGGAGTTGGAGAGAGCAAACTCAGTCAAAGAAGTACAGCATCTCACCGGAATGGCGGCTGCGCTCAATCGGTTCATAAGCCGGTCATCAGACAGACTATGACCATTCTTTCATGCTTTAAAGGCCAAGTTTGAGTGGGATAAAGAATGCGACCAAGCTCTAGAAAGCTTAAAGGAATATATGTCTTCCCCACCACTGCTTGTTACCCTAGTACCTGGTGAAGAACTCTTCTTGTACCTGGCAGTATCTCAGCACGCAGTTAGCGCAGTGTTAGTTCGTGCAGAAGGCATATAACACTTGCCCATGTTTTATGTCAGCAAGACATTGTTGGGTGCCGAAACATGGTACTTGCCTTTGGAAAAATTAGCATTGGCCTTAATGATGGCCTCCAGGAAATTGGCACACTACTCCCATGCCCATACTATAGTCGTCCTCACAGCTTTTCCACTAAAAGCTTTGTTTGAGAGGGCAAACTTTTCTGGGCGTATCTTGAAGTGGGCAGTAGAGTTGGGACAATTCGACATCAAATTCCAACCTAGGACCGTAGTAAAAGCCCAATCTTTGGCAGACTTCGTCGCAGAGTTTACTCCAGGAAGTCATCATATCTGCCCAGTCGACCTAACTGACACAACCGAACTAGGGATGGAAGTTGACGCCGGAATAGCGCAACCCCTAATAGAAGGTACTCAGTCAGACTCCAAGGCAGACCAGATTAAAGAGACCAAGGCAAAAGCCACACCAAACCAAGACTCATCAACAGTACAATCAGATGACGAGGGGCAGACAGCAAGCATAGACCTTGAAGAAAACACCATTCTCGACCCCACGACATCATCTGACGCCACCACTTGCTGGAAGTTGTTCGTTGGAGAGATGTGGAAACTTTTTGTGGATGGAGCATCCAACCGACATGGTGCAGGACTTGGCATAGTCCTCATCTCTCCAGACGGCCTGGTTGTAGAGCAAGCAATCAACCTTGGCTTCCCAGCATCCAACAGCGAAGCGGAGTATGAAGCACTTCTTGCAGGACTCAAATCAGCATACTACATGAAGGCCACCGAACTAATGGTCTACAGCGACTCACAGTTGGTGGTAAACCAAATTTCTGGTGACTATGAAGCAAAAGATGATAGAATGGCCAAGTACCAAGAATTGGTCAGAACAGAGATCAAGAAGTTTGATGTAGTAAGGATAGAACAAATCGGCATGGAAGAAAACAGCAGAGCAGACGAACTTGCAGGCTTCGCCTCAATGGCAGACGCATCCATCCCTCATCCATTACTCATCGACTACTTACCAAGACCAAGCATAGAAGACCCCGAAGTAGAAGAGGTATGTTGCGCAGAACTAGGCCCCTCTTGGATGGATCCCATCATCCTGTTCTTAAAAGACGGCATCTTACCAAAAGAGAAAAAAGAAGCCAACAGAATAAGAGCGAAGTCGCAGCGATTTTGGCTCTCCCCATCCTTGGCATTATACAAGAAGTCATTCTCAGGACCTTACCTAAAGTGTGTTCATCCCAGCAAAGTGAAAGCGTTCTTGTTCGAAATACACGAAGGGGTATGCGGAAGCCATCAAGGAGGAAGATCACTAGCTTACAGGGCCATTTCGCAAGGATACTGGTGGCCATACATGCAGGCCGACTCAGAAAAATATGTAAAGAAGTGTGAGAAGTGCCAGAAATTCGCACATCAAATACATCAACCAGCTAGGGAACTCCTACCATTAACTAGCCCATGGCCCTTCGCAATGTGGGGCTTGGACATAGTAGGACCACTTCCAACAGCACCCGGTAACAGGAAGTTCTTTCTCGCAGCAACAGACAACTTCACAAAGTGGGTGGAAGCAGAAGCATTGGCATCAATCAAAGAAAAAGATGTGAAGAAGTTCGTTTGGCAGAATATCATCACTCGGTTTGGCATACCAAAAGCCCTAATCTCAGACAATGGTACTCAGTTCGACGGCAGAATCTTCAGAAGCTTTTGTGAGGAATACAAGATAGAGTTCTACAATTCTACACCAGCATATCCTCAAGCAAATGGGCAAGCAGAAGCATCAAATAAAGTCGTCTTGGATGGACTAAAGAAAATGCTAGAAAAGGCGAAAGGCAAGTGGGCAGATGAACTGCCTCATGTTTTATGGGCTTACCGCACCACACCTCGGCGATCAACAGGAGAAACACCATTCTCCTTAGTCTATGGAATGGAAGCAGTAATCCCACTGGAAGTTGGCCTCCCCACAATTCGAAGCGAAAATTTTGATCCAGACTTGAATGGAGAAGCCATAACATTGGAACTCGACCTTGCAGAAGAAAGAAGAAAAAGAGCACTGGTTCATATTGCCTCATACCAACGAGAGTTAATCAGAAAATACAACAAAACGGTGCATCCAAGACAATTCAAGATTGGGGACTGGGTACTGCGCAAAGTAATGGGAAACACCTTAATACCAGGAGACGGCAAGTTAGGGCCAAACTGGGAAGGTCCTTACAAGGTGGTTGGGTTAGCAGGCAAAGGGGCATACCACCTAGAAGACAAGGACGGCAAAGCAATCCCTAGGCCATGGAACACGGCCAATCTCAAGTTATTTTACTTTTAGCTTTTTCAAACATATGTAATTTTTTCTTTCCTCATTAAAACAAGCGATTCTTTTCAGCATGTGTTGTTCTCTGTAAGAGTTAGCTTTAGTATAGTTTAGGTACATTGCAAACATTATTCTAAGTTAGCTGGAAAAACTAACTTAGAGGTTGGCTGGACTAAACCAACACCCTCCTAAGCCCAGGATAAGGATCCAGGCTACAGGACGTTTTGGTCGAAATAACCAAACACTATTCTAAGTTAGCAGGAAAAACTAACTTAGAGGTTGGCTGGAATAAACCAACACCCTTCCTAAGCCCAGGATAAGGATCCAGGCTGCAGGACGTTTGGTCGGAATAACCAAACATTATTCTAAGTTGGCTGGAAAAACTAACTTAGAGGTTGGCTGGAATAAACCAACTCTTATTACTCTTCAGCCGAAGTAAGGGTATCGCTGAAGAGTGGTTGGCTGGAATAAACCAACTCTTGCTACTCTTCAGCCAAAGTAAGGGCATGGCTGAAGAGTGGTTGGCTGGAATAAACCAACTCTTATTACTCTTCAGCCGAAGTAAGGGTATGGCTGAAGAGTCGTTGGCCGGAATAAACCAACTCTTGTTACTCTTCAGCCGAAGTAAGGGTATGGTTGAAGAGTGGTTGGCTGGAATAAACCAACTCTGTGTACTCCTCAGCCGAAGTAAATATGTCGGCTAAGGAGTGGTTGGCTGGTAAGCATAACCATCTAGAATCGGAATAACAATTGGAGTAAAAAAAGACATTACAAGTGCAAGCACACATCAAAACCGGAATAAGAGTTCAAGCAAAATTTCTCATTCATTAAAAAGCCATTACAAAGGGGCATAGTTCGGTTACAAAGACAAAAGGCAACAGAAAAAGAAAAAGTACATAATCAAGAGAAAAGTTCTTCAATTTCGGCATCAAAAGCTGCATCACCATCAACTTGAAGACCGGTTTCAGGAGGGAGCTCGCTCTCGGTTGCCAGGGTGGTTTCGGTTGGAGCCACGGTTTCACCTGGTAGTTCAATAGTCAGGTCTTCCACCATGGGCTCCAACCGAACTGATGGGTCCGCACTGACAACCGGAGTATCTTCAGAAGCAGAGGAGTCATCGGAATCTGAGTCTTCTAGAAACTCCTGTTGCAGGGCATTAGCATAGTCCACAAGGGAGCTCGGTATAAAATAGGCTGGAGGGTTGAAAACCTCGGTCTGTGGATCGTGACCGAGCTTCTCAACAGCCGCCCTCCAGCCGCACTTGAAGAACAGCTCCTTGGCAACATCGCACTGTTTAACATAAGCATCCTCTGCCTTCTTGTAGCCCTGCTTTTCGGCTCCCTTCGCGCTCTTTTTCAGTTGAGTTATTTCGGTATCTTTTCTCTTTTCTAGCTTTATCAACTCGCGCAGATACTTGTCTTTCATAGCGATGGCGGCTTTCTGCTTCTCTGCTTCGGCCGAACTAACCAGACCGGCAAGTCGGCCATTCTCAGCTTGTAGCTCGGCCATTTTCTTTTCGGCTTCTTCTAGCTCGGCCACCTTTGCTTCGGCTTCCGCCACTGCTTGCCTTGTGGTTTTTCTAAGCTCTTGGACTTTCTTGTAAGTAATGTTGTTTTTCTGTAAGGCCTGACAAAAACGAAGACTTCCCTTGAGCCGAAGTAAAAGTTGGAAAAATTAGATAGAAGAACGGACAGAGCTACTTACCAAAATCATGGACTTCGATGAAGACCGGATGGACTTCAATTCGGTGTTTAATTGCTTTAGTTGGTGCTCCATGTCTTTGGGGAGGCACACATTCTTGGCCAGGTTGAAGGCCAATTGATGATCTTTGTCAGCAACAACCGAATCAGAATCCTGAATATCTCGGTCGTTGAAGGTTAGCTTCGGAGCCCATTTGGAAGATTCTGCTTGGTCAGTTTGCTCCGGTTGAAGGGTAGGTTGAGGACTTTGGGGAATGGATTCAACCTCATCGACGAGTTGCTGTTCAGCCGGTGTAGATCGGGCGCGTTTAGAGGGGCGAGATGAAGAAGGCTGTTGAGAAGGGAGGGCCACAACGGCAGGCTGCGTTTGGATTGATGGTGGTACTTCGGCCCTGGTTGTTGCGGTCAGAAGGGCCCTGACTCTGCTTTTCTTTGCCATCTCTTCTTCAGCGGTTAGTGGGACAAGTCTTATTTCGGGCAAGGTTGGGTCCGGCTCTGGTGCGTCTTCAAGAAGGAAATCGGTCACTCTGGCTTTTCGACGACTGTTATATCTGTAGGTCGGTTCAAAGTTTAGAAGCTTGGCCCAACTCCTTTCTTTAAACCGTAATGCGGCTCGGAGTGTGTTCAGATTTGGGTAACTATACAGGGAAGCAAGATGAGCTGAGTCTGCAAAAAAGATACAACTGTTAGATCGGTTATGACACCTGAAACCGAAGTGAAAGAAAAACATGCATAAAACCGAAGTAACTCTACCAGGTTCTCCTTTCTTTCAGTTTATACTTCGGCCTGGGATTTGGGCTTGCTGATCTTCAAAATTGCCCGATACCCAGAAAAAGTCATCATCATTCACATTCTTATCCAGCGTATCTTTTATTATCTTTTCTCTACGGCGGCGTATCCTAAGGTAATAAACCCAGCCATCGTCTTTGGAACCTATGGAGTACTGGTGGAAGATTTCGGCTAAACCGAGGTTCAGGCCTGCTTGGCGGCTTAGCTCGGCTATACCCATTATTATCTGGTATGTATTGGTGGATAGCTGGGTTGGGCATAGTCTGGTTTGCCTAAGAAACTCACAAATTAAAGGCTGGACTGGGAACCTTAGTCTGGTCTCTATAATTGAAAGGAGGGTAAAAGGTACAAAGCCTGCCTCGCCCCATGGTATGACATCCTGCTTAGCTAGGGTAAGGTGTACATTGTCTGAAATGCCATAATCCCTTCGGAATTCGGCCATGCCACCAGGGGTCTCTACCAAATATCTATACTTACCCATTTGTTGTATAATTTATGGATAAGTTATATCGGTACAAAAGTTGTGCTCAGTAGCACGGTTGAGCACACGAAGAAGTGCCTGGGCAACCTAAGTCTGCAAAGTAGAAAACAAAGGGGTTAAGCACTGATCATTGGACCGTGCTACAAATTAAAAGCAAGGTATAAGAGCCCTACATCGGCCTCGTGAACTGGTTTTACCTCGGTTCGTCAAAAGGTTTGGTAGCTCAGTTTGAGCGGGTTGCTTATTAGACCGGTTCATCGTCTAGGGGCAGCTTACTGAGTTTGGTTTAAAAAACTAAGAAAGCTGGTTTAGCCCCAAAGGCCTAAATCGGTTGAAGTATGAGTTTTGTTACTTCGGTTGAGCCTCTAGGGGCAGCTTTCTGAGTTCGGTTTAGAAACTAAGAAAGCTGGCTTAGCCCAAAAGCTTAGCTCGGTTGAAGACCGAGGTTCCTAGTTTAATATGTTCAAACTTCGTTCGGTGATCTTATTTCGGCTAAAGTAAATCAGGAGTTGGTGACTCATTGAAGCTTTTGTTATTTATACAAGTTCTAGTTCGGTTATTGTTTAAAGTGATCTACCTATATAGGACAAACAGTATCCTAGTTCGGTCGCTATATTATTTTGGATCTAAGACTAGTTTTCTACAGAAGTTCATACACGCATGAGCTCTGCTATTGTTTTTTCATGAAAGTACAGAAGCGAAGCAAAAAATGGAAGAAAATGTTTTGCGCAAACACAGTAAACAAAGTGCATAGACCAAATACGAAAGCAAAAACAGGGGAGGGAAAAGGATTTGCTTACCAGATTGAAGAAAAGGGGACTGGAGTTGGAAACAGTAGCAACAAATCAAAAGCACGAACTCAAGATTGAAAAAGTAGAGGCACAGAGAGAGAAGACGAAGAATAGAAGAGAAAGTGATTCAAAAATGAAAGGGTAGGGTTGTTTTGTGTGTAAAGGACAAAAGGCAAAAAGGGCGGGACTGTTCAAAAATTTCGTAGTACGAGGGCGACGTGACAGCTGCCCCCAGCCTATCAGAGCCCGCCACGTGTCATTGGAAAGGGAAGCGTTACAGTCGTGATTGAAGAGACGTTTTGACCGGACAAAACAGAGCCCGGAGTAAAATTAGTTCGGCTGGATAGGCTAAGGGGTTTTTTTAGCTCGGCTGGAAAGGCTTAAGAAAACTTCAGCTCGGTTGGAAGACTGGTAATCCCAAATCATGCTGTGCGGATGGAATTAAGGGGCAATTGAGAGGGTAATTTTTGGTAAAAATTGGGCCGAGCTGCGAAGATGGACTTTATGGCCCAAAGTACGAAGGACTGGATAAAAAGGCCCAATGGAAATGTAAAAGTTACTCCGGTCCAAGAATAAGAAAGTTACTCCGGTTCAAGAATGATAAAGTTACTTCGGCCCAGAAAAGATGTTGAGTTACTTCGGTCCGTGCAACTTTTCTAGTTAGACCGGTCTCAGAGATAGCCCGGTCATGATGTATTCTGGGTAGGTCGGTCGGAATGTTGCTACTCGGTAGATCGGTCCAAACACACCATGGTTCGTGCATAAGAGAACCGAAATATGGAGTAGCAAGAAGAAGAACCGAACTACTGTTAGTACGGCCTACTCTGTGGCTCGGTATAGCCAGGTTTATCTCGGTCGTATGGCAGTTTGGCCATAATAAAAACCATCCCACTTGGTTTAAGCAGTGGGGGGGGGTGTAAAAGGATAAGCATTATCCTTAGGAGTATGAATCCTAGGAGGACTCTGCATGGAGGAACAGAAATCCTACTAGGATTGTGCCATTCAAAACTTATAAAAAGCTCACAAACATCACCCTGGAGGAGGTAACACAATTTTGCTTTCTGAAGAACATAGAGCTTTGTCTATTTGTCAAGTTTACTGACGTAGGCATCGGAGAGGTTTCCGGCACACACCCGCCGGCTAGCTCACGTTTGTGTTTTCAGGTGATAAAGCGACGTCATACGGAGGAGCGTGGACTTGGTCAACAGGATTATACGAGAAGGCGTATTTCTTTCCCGTACATATATCAATTAAAATTATTTTAACAACACTTTAATATTTTGTAACATAAAATAATATAATTTTTCTTATCACAAAATATATTTTTCGTTTGATAAAACACACCATAAATTTACATTTCAAACATTTATTATAATACAGTTTAATAAATAACAACAACTCTTGAGGTGGTACATTCTATTCACATAATTAAAAAGGGCTAAACACTTAAACATGTGTTATATGAACCCAAATTATATTGATTCCAAATTATGGTTCTTTAATTAAATTTTCACCCATGAACCAAACATGGTCCAAATATATATAAAACTAAACCCAATAAGTTTTACCACAAGTCATGATTTTAACATCAAATCTCAACACAAAAAAATTTGCTACAAATTAAATTGAACATTGTTCAATTTGTAAATTTTCAAAAAATAAATACTCATGTATAAACACTTCATAAAATTTTCATAAATGTTTGAGCTATACAACTATTTTTAAAATTTTACAAAAGTAAGGTCTTCAACTTGAGATACATGAATTTCACCCCGAATTTGTGTAACGAATTAAAAACTGTGTTTCAATTAACATAAATTCATTTACAAATGATCTTTTAATAATAATAATAATAATAATAATAATAATAATAAATTCACTAACCACGTGGTCCAACAATCATCAATTAAATTATGTAATAATTTTATAAAAAAAAAAAAAAATCCGAGTCATTAGTTACGCAACAAAAATTGCTGTATGGCTCGTGAGACTCACTTCGATTTCTTCATTTTGATAATTTAAACTATATATGTTTTAAAAAATATTGAATAGAATGTATTTGTAAAAAATTAAATTAATCAGAAGTCCATTCATCAAATCACATTTTGTACATATAATATATGAATATGTAAATATCAAACTAAATATAAATGTGATTTGATAAAAATACTAATGATATCTGATTAATTTAATTTTTTACAAATATATTCTATTCGATATTTTTTAAAAAATAAATAATTTAAATTATCAAAATAAAAGGCAAAGTGAATTCCACAAACTGCACACAGTACTATTGCACACAATGCCCCATAGTGACCCCAAATCTAATAAAATTTTCCACTTGCGGTTGTGTTTGGTTAGGGAGAAAAAATAATAATAATAATAATAATGGATAGAATTCGAATTCTAAGATATTTTTAGTTGAGTTGGGAATTGAAAAAGGTAAAGGGTTGTGTTTGGTGTAACTTTGTAATCATAATTCCACCTCTCTGGTTGCATGCATTGTTTAGATGGAGTTTTGAAAATGTGATTCCATCACACATTTCAAAACATATTTCTCTTTCATGTTTGGTTACTCTCTTTCTCTTTTGTCTTCTCCATTTTGAAAAGTAGAGGATTTTTGAATTTTGGGTCTACCCGATCATCCTTTTGGACGTCCGGCCTATTGACCGGAACAGTGTAAATTTTATTTTTTATTTTTTATTTTTTGCAATTGCCAATCGCCAATTGTCACCTGTTATTTGAAAAAAAAAAATTACATTTGTTTTGGGTATTTTTTTAAATATAGAAATTATTTTTTTTAAACCAAATGACAAATTTTTTTTTTTTTTGAATTGAATGTTAAAAAGAGTTTGGGTATGCGTTTTGAATAGAATTTTTAATAGAGTTTTGAATTGTATGTTTGGTTATGAGTTATAAATTTTTAAATTAAAGTTTTGAAAACTCTTTCCAAAACTTATAACCAAACAACTTTTCTCATTTCATATGTTATATCAAAAATTCAAAACTCTTTTCAAAACTCATAACCAAACAAGTTTTTTTTTTTTTAAATCATAATTCTAAAATTCTACCAAATGCTACCAAGAGCTTGCCTCATTTGGCAACTCACTGTTTTAGCCTAAAAGTCAAAAAGTCGCTAAAAAATTAAAAGTCAACAATCTATATCAAAAAGTCAAAAATTTACTTCTCTCTACTTTTTGCACATTTTTTCATAAAACACTAAAAAGTTATTCTAAACATATTAATTTTTTTTACCTCATATTTTAACCAAAAAATCAGAAAATTACTAAAATAGTTAGTTCCCAAACGAGGCCAAGTGGGGTGATTATTCAATATTCCCGGAGTATAGGCACATGGTGCTGTAGACACCCAATTTTTGACTGACCTTAAGACTCAGACGTCATCCTTTGAGCGCTCGGCGATCCCACATGTTTGTGCTCGTTTCGAGTTTCCGGAGTTTTTGGTTGAGTGCCTTGCTTCCAAGCCTCTAAACTCTTTGTGTTTTGGCTCGGTTTGTGGACCAAGCCTTGTTGACCTTGCCTGGAGGGGAAGAGAGGTTGGTAGACCACTTTTCGTGGTCATAGACCATTTTTCCCTCTGGTAGACTAGGTTTCGGTTTCTGGAGCCTTCGGTCGTGCACCTTGTCTCGGGATCGCTTACCGTTCTCCTTTTGGCCTGGTTTTCAAACCATGCCTTGTTGCCTTGGTCTAGAGGGGCACTGAGGTCTTGGAGACCACTTTTTGTGGTCGTAGACCACTTTTGGTGCCCGTAAACTAGTTTTCGAGGCTTCCAGCTGCGCGCCTCGACCCCCAGACTCTTGTCTTACATCCTTTTTGGTTTATTTTTGGCACAAACCTTGTTTTCCTTGCTTGGAGGGTGGAATAAAGGTTGGAGACCAGTTTCTCTCCTTGAAAACCACTTTTCTTCCCCGCCAGCCAGTTTTCTGGTCGGCCAACTAGTCTTGGTGGCCTTTGGACCACCAAAAGTGGTCAGCCACCATGCCACCACCTTACTTTTTGTGTGCATACCACCCTTCCCCCTGGCCGACCACCTTTCTTTCTAGGAGACCACTTTCACTGGTCGGCCGACCAGTGCATGTAACTGGCCGACCACTTCAAGTGGTCGGCAGCTTTCCTGCATTTTCTGCAGAGTTTGTGGATGCCAGCTGTGCCAACTGGAGAGCACAGATTGCATCCTTCATACACATGTATGGAGGGATTTAACCATGCTTCTAGCTTCTCCAAGAAGCTTGAAGCTTAGAGTTCTATAAGAGGGAGGCTCTCTCTCCCTTTTCCAGGTTCAGAAAAAGTTCATGAGAGCTATACATATATCTCCCTCTCTATTTTCCTCTCTCTCTCTATACTTGTGCCTTAAAGTGTGTTGTTTCTTCACTTTTGCACTACAACTCCCAGCCACACACCGCCATCTTTGAGATGAGATTCTTGGAGGTGGTATTTCAGTCATAAAAGCTGGTTTTGGGCTGAAGAAGGTGCTGTTGTTGCAGTGCTTCAAGGGTAACCCATTTTCCCCTTTTTAAGCTTTGTTTTGATTACTCTTTAAGCCATCTTTGCATGCTTTTTTTGACTTAGCTTTCAACTATAAAGAGCTTTATTTTCCAGTGTTTGAAATACTTGTTTAAGGCCTCTTTAGTGTTGGGGGTAGTCTATCCCCTTTTGTGCCTTATTTTACCTTGTTTTGAGCCATCTCTTTAAGCCTTTGAGATCACCTTCTCTTGGCCTTTTAACCACTGAAATCCAATGGATTTTTAGCGGTAAAAATGTGGTTTTGAGGCCTGGAATGAGAGCGGGTGGTCCCCTCTCCTCTTGTCTTATTTGTATGCATAGAGGGCCTATCAAATGAGCATGTTTTACACTCCTTTGTAGCTTTGTTTAAGCTTGTTTTTGTGACTTTTTGGACCAGATATGACTCTGTTTTTGACTGGTTTGGTTGTCTCTTGAGTGGTTCATACACTTGTAGTGTAATTTTACATTGCTAGCCCAACATGCTCTATACTTTGGACCATCATTCTAGCCTATTTTGACTACACTCCAGCATGATTTTATCCATGTTTTTTCATGCTTAAGCTCTATTTTAAGTGTTTTGGGTCATGCATGCCTTGCTTTGTATAGCCATGGTGCAATCTTGCTCATTAGCTTTGAGTTTCGAAGTCTCTAGCATGCTTGGAATGTGATGTTTGCATGATATAGCCTCAGTTCTCACATGATTTCAGAGCACATTTCATCGCCATACTTTCACACTTTTCACTCCTTCAATGTGTTTGAAAGTTGTGTCTTCATGCCTTGTTTGTGAGCCAATGTGCATGCATGTTTGCCTAAGCTCTTGAGCTTCATTTTAGCATGTTCTTGACCCTTGACTTGGCATGGTTAAGCTCTGTCTAGAGCTGGTTTAGTGGTTTAAGTTTCGTATTGCATGCTCCTTGTGTATTGCTCTTAACTAGCCTTATGCTCTAGGCCTTTGAGCATGCCTCATTTGTGTTGTTTGGATGATTTGGCATCATTTAACACTTCATTTCAGAGCATGTAGCATTGCCATATTCTCATGCATGTCACTTTTTAATTGCGTCTAAGAGTTGTGCCTTTATGCCTTGCTTGCGAGTCATGCGTTGAGTGTGCATTCCATGCTCTTTGTGCCTAGGTTTTGTTGAGTTTGGGCCACTGTTTTGAAGTATCTCAGGTCTGTCTATGTTTGGTTTGGCCATTTGTGCATTGTCTTGCATGCTTCATGTATGATACACTTCATTTGCCTTGGGGCCTTACCTTTTAAGTTTGCCATACATGCATTGTTTGCATGATAGAATCTTGAGCATGTCATTCTAGCACTCATAGAAGAGCATGTTGTTTGCATGTTGATTACCTTGCATTGTGCTTGCATGTTGCTATATTGCGTTGTGTTCGCATGCCATTAGCATTGATAGGTTGATCATGCTTGCATGCATTGTATTATGTTTGGATTGGGTGTTAGTCCAAACACGAGAAACGAGGGACATTTCATACTTCAAGTGATGAAACATGCCTCATTTCTCGGTTGCCGACCCTCTTGATCAAGCATGATAGAGGTTAAGGCTTTTATTTGTTGTTTGTGCATTCATCGACATTGAAATGTGCAAACTTGGCTCCTCGGCCATCGTGCATTGCGATGCTTGGTTGGTGGCCCGAGAGTCGAGAACCACACCCCCTTGAGCTTAAGAAATGATAGGGAGGATGGTTGTGCACACATACCTTGCAAATACACTGTCGTACCCCTTCTTGTTCTTTGTTGCATCAAACTGGAAGTGTGGCAGAATAAGTGGTCGGCAGACCAGTAAAAGTGGCTGGCCGACCACTTTTTCTGGTCTACAGCAAAGGTAAGTGGCCTGCAGGTGGTCTACACCACCAACAATTGGTCGACCACCCTCTTGGAGGTCCCTATGATAGAGTAGAAGCTACCTGGAAGCTTGTACAGTGTTCTGAAATCAAATGCAAATAGAGGCAAGTTGGGGCATAGCGATGGATTTCCGAATGAGGCGACCGAGCATGCATGCACCCCTCGCTCCGAGGACCTCTTCTTAAATGTTTTACTTAGCTGCTTTGCTTAGTTAGCTAGTTTAATGGTTTTGTACTTAATTAGTTAATGCATTTAGCCATTTATTTATTTTGTAATAATTAGTTAACTAGGATTAGTTAATTAGTTTCGTTTTGTAATAATTAGTTTAATTAGCTTAGATTAGCTAGTTAGCTTATTATTCGGACCCTCCGTCGAGAGGGCACAACTGTTGTAATAAGTGTGCATATGTGTGATGCATGTCTTCCAACCCCCATTTCTTTCTCCCGTTTATTTCCTAGCTTTCGATGGTTAGTCTTAGGGCGTGTTTCAATTAGCATCCTTATGCTTTGCATGCGTGCATCCATTCATCTATCTTGCATGCACCGGGCTCGGCGCATCATACAAACTGCATAGTATTTCAATACCAATTTGAATACATGTTATCAAGTGTTGCATTTCACATGCCATCTTAGAATAGTCGAGCCTATCTTAGTTTCATTTTGCGTGTGTTGCATTAGGCATTCTTGACATAGCTAGGATCATACATTGATTACTAACTAGCTTCTATTTTGGCTCGGAATACACTGTGAGTGTTTACGCTTTAGCATATTGCATGAGTGTGATTGCATACTGCCATGATAGCATGCTTGCTATGAGGCTAACTGCTTAAGTGATTAACTGCTTGAATGCTTGTGGGTGGAGGCTTGATTGCCTGGATTGGAACAACTCGATGATTGTGAGTTTTAAGCCCACTTGAGGTGGCAAAATCATGTTTTCTAAAGCCCACTTGAGGGTGGCAAATCTGCATCTTAGCCTACTTGCGAGTAGCACATTCAAAACATTTTCGAAAAACAAACATGAGTTGTTTTGTTCCAATCCGCGTGATTGAGTCTATACTTGTATGTTGTGCGCATCACATAGTAAGCTAGCTAATAAACTGGAATAAGAACACATGTGTTTTCAAAAACAACATATCATATTAGTAAAGGCCGATCCATTGATCGGGCAAGCGGGGGTGCTCATTGCATGACCTTCCCCCCTCGTACCCAAGTTCCCGAGCTAAGGCAAGTTTGGTGATGATAGACACGTGGCCTTCGACACGAGTCACGATTTCCTAAATTTCTCAAAATAAAATATTTAGGTGGCGACTCTAAAATCTGGCAAAGCAGTCCATGTTTGGCACTTGTTGATTAAAATCAGTTTTCCAAAACGATTTGCTGGATTTGGACTCTTTGGTGATTTATCAGTCTTGCATTGCACTTTGTGAGATTAAATTCAAAACTGTGACATGAGTCCGAACTGTAGTACCTAAGAACAACGATTCGTGCCTTTGCACGTAGAGCGGAGTTCGGGCGGTCTACAGGTGCTTCATAAGGTTTTGATTGGTAGAGAGGGGCAAAGGCCCACAATTTATGCTAGGTGTTAGAAATTGGGCGCCTATGTGGCATGACCCTTTGAACCTTTTGAACCTTATCCATGTAAATTTGAATTTAAATTCAAAACTTATTTGGATAACCAGTCATGATATCTAGATCTATCATATCAACTGATATGGATAGATTGATATATATGGTTATATATCTGATTATATATTTATCTAATATATCGATATCAGATACGTTATGTGGTTTTTAACCATAACACTTTTCCCAAACTCTCTCTCTGACTCTCTCCCATTAAACAACGATCAAGCCATTTTGCACTGTGACTTGTGTGGGTGATACTCATATTGTAGTATCACTCCACTGTTGGGTTCGTTGTTCGCATTCTTGCAGCACGTGATTTACCCATGAGATTTTTCACTTCAGGTTCTGTTATAAAGGTATGATCTGATATTTTTTACCTGCTGCGTTATACTTGTTTTACATTGGTATCAGAGCTTTAATAGGTATTTTCATGTTTTTTTTATGCATTAAAATGTGTGTATAATTTTATATAAATATATATACACGATATATGCATGAAAATTAATGAAGGAGGAAGATGAAGTGCAGGGTTTCTGCACTTCCACTCTCATTAGATTGAGAGTGTAAAACACCTTATTTTTATGGTCATTAAATATCATTTTTGAGACCATAAATGTTTTAGTTGTGAAAAATGGAGTCCGGCAGTACTGAAATTGGACCAGAAAACACCCTAGAAGGCAGCGCGTGGGCTGCACGCGCCATCTAATGCCGTCAACAGTCGTCACGCGCTTTCACGAGTCGTCACGCACTGCGCATGTGCGCGCTGGGCGCTGAGCCGCCTGCTGAGCCGCGCCGTTTTTCTCCGCCGGCTTGGCTGCTGATGTTAAGGGTCTGTTTGTGTTTTTTTTTTTTTAAATCCAGAATTGCGTTAAATGGTCATAAGTAATTCGTTATAGCTTTGTTTTAAGCGTGGTTGGTACTGTTAGACTCATAATTAAATTTTCTATCTTCTGTAAAATTTTCAAAATTTTATGAAAATAAAAAATATTTTTCTTGAAATAATAATTCATTATTTCTGCTTTAAAATGCGTCTGGTGTTGCATGATTAAGTTTCTGGGGCTAAATTTTTTTATTGTAGACTACTGTTATGGTTTACTATTTACTAGTATGATTGTTGTATTTTCCCAGATTCTGGAATATTTATTTATGATTTCATGTGTGTTTATTAATTATTTAAAATTCCAGAAAATACCAGAAAATTTCAGAAAATTTTAGAAATGATATAGTTTCTGTTATGGCATAATCTAAATATTAAATACATCATATTGTTGTTTTTGGCCTAGAGTTTCTAATATGTTGTAATTAGAATAGCATGATTAATTGTTTTTTTATTTTAATTCCATTATTAAATGTAACATAGCATGTATTGATTGTGAATCTACATTATGATGCTATTGTATGGAATTAGAATATTTTATCATGGTTTTTAGACATGCCATAATCAGTGGGAGGTTGTTCGGTTGAGAGAAATCTTTGTAGATTTACTCCAGAAAACTAATATTTTGCACATGAATTAAATTAAATTTTAGATAATTGTCACCTGTAAGAGATGATTACGAGCATAGCGGATTTTCGATCTTGCGATTTGTGTAATATTGTCACTATTTAATTTAGATTTTTGCAGTAAAATTATATTATGCTAATCAAATTAATCCTAATGCGAATTTCTCTCTAAATTGATTTAGCTTATGGAAGTTAATTTGGTTGATCTAGACTTAGTAGAGATGTTCAAATGTGAACAATGTAATCCTATTCTTTAAATGAGCAAAAGTCTTGGAGACTTTAGGTCAGACCTTGATTGAGCCAAAATAAGGAAACATGACTCAAAGTCGCCGTGATTTTGTTGCCTTGTTTGGCACAATAAAAACTAATGTGTGCCGTAGTTTTGGTTGGCGAGATTTGGAGTTATGAAATTAGTAAGCCCTCAATAGATCTGTATATGATTTTGACTATTGAGCTGCGCGAATTGACTTTGTAATTTGACTTGTAATGATGTTGCATCATTGGATGAAGTAACATTCAAGAGTCACGTCATCCAAGAAATGCGAGCTTAAATGAATTAGTCATTAAGTGTAAGATGATTAGCCAGTATGAGTAGTGTTTTGCTCTCTATCCAACTGTTGGGAGTGGATAGAGCAAAATTTCATGCACTATAATAGTGTGCATTGAAGTATCACTTGAAGTTAAATGATTAGCGCTTAGTAGCAACAAAATCTATTAACACTAAGTGAAAAGATTAGCGCCAAGTGGCTGCAAAATCTATTAGCATTGCCAACTTGTCTAAGTCTGGACACTTACTGTTTCCACACTTGAGTGTGAGACATGAGGAGGTGTTTCTTTGTATAGTCCCTTAGCTAGGCTAATGTTTTTGAATAACGTTACCACTAAGCGCAAACATTGCAGCATAGTAATGAAAAGGTCAAGGCCAATAAGGTTGTTATGACTCTAAGAATTTGACGCATGGCTCGTGAGAGCATTGTGTTGAATTAGACTCTTTAGCCTAATTCGTGCTTAAGTTACTTCGGGAGCTGTCATAAATTGATAGCTTATTCTCTCATTCTTGTGGATAGTAGAATTAATTGCTAGTAACTATGAAGCGAGAAACAGAGATGGCAAGAGGAGCATCGTCATTTTTCAACTAGATGCAGTAAAGTGTATGGAGAATAAAATTAACTTGAAGGTGCAGGGGATTAGCACTTACTAGTTAAATTTGTGACTTAGGCGCACTTGATATCTCCATGACATCCTTTTATGATCTAGTGAATATGAATTAGTCATGAGTCATTACCTAGCTGGGCCTAAACCTTTAAACTTGTCTTCGAGAACTCATACATTAGAATGATTGGAATTAGTTTATGACATTGGTCATGAACCGATGGCTTATTATACTTAATCACATTAATGAGATGATGATAGGATGGTTTGAGTAGGCCTTCTCAGGCCCACTCGCTTGTGACATCCTGCTCGCATGTGAATGTGAAACTTTGTTCACAATGGTTGCGCACAAGTAAGTAAGTAAGCCGTAAAAGGGCATCTGTATTGGCGCATTTAGTCCACTATGATATTTGTGACTAGATATGTGTAAGGGTATGATAGCTAAGCCTCTATCTCGACACATTTATAGATTACGATACGCATCTGAGTCAAGACTATTTGATCTCCCATAAGTCAAAAGTTTTGAGATGATTTTTGACATTGCACATATGAGGTCAAGATTAATTAGATAAAACTTTTGTGCTTTTAGTTTTGACCAAGGTGGCGAGTATCTATTTGAGTTATTTTTTAGAAAGCTCTGTGAAGAGAAATAGATGCTTAGAAAATTGATTATTCCTAGTACTCAGCAACACAAAAGTGTAGTCGAGATAAGGAATTAAGTATTTTTAATGTTAGGTGGATGATGGCGCAAAATGTTTCCCAATTGGGAATTGTACTAGTTTTTTGCCTATATCCCTAACAAAGTGCCCTCCATATCAGATTTTACACTCCATTTGAGTAATGGGTTAGCGGAGAGCCATCTATGGGCGATCTGTAACCGTTAAGCAGCTTATCTTTATTTTACTTCTCATAAGTTTGCGAAGTTAAGACCTAGGGTTCTATAACGCATTATTGTATGCTGTCTTGTAAACACATAGGGTTATGTGGCACATTATTGTATGCTGTCATACAAACCCTCCGGGTCATGTGCATATAGGTAAGCAGCCTTGTGATAGTGTAACTAAGTCACATAAAGTTTTCTTAGTAAAGGTGACGTGAATAGAGTTTTGGAACTCTATAAGATAGAGAATTCTAAGCATAGCGCTTTATGTAGCCTAGTTGAGAATGGAAAGAAATTTCCAATATCCTAGGGACAGTGGGAGCGATGTTCCTACTAATGGATTAATCCATTAGAGAAGAATACTCGACATTCTTAGTTACGTGGTAGCGATTGTGAAATTTTTCCACGTCATCACTGGGTGATTGAGAGGGAAACATTCATGATTGCTCTGCAAGATGATAAAGAGCCTAGGATAATGCCAAAGACTCTAGTCCCCTATTTTTAGAAAGTGGATTAATGTTGCGCAGTTTAAGACAAAGTCTTTGATGATTAATCATTTCTATAATTTGGTTAACTTTCCATTATGACGCGAAATTGTTTTAAAGTTATGCGTGATTTGGATAGTCATTGTTGAGGCATAAGGCTCGCTAGATACCGAAAAGTCGCACCATTGAGAAAAGTGTAGACCATGAGAAGACTTCCTCTTGGGGAGTGAGGTTATTTTGACTTAGGCTGTGACTGACATAAGTTCGGAACATTGATTTGTGGACATTGTGACCCAACTTCTCGTTGGAGAATTAGATAAGTAGATCTGTAGGGATTTACCTTCTGCTTTTATGGTGAAAAGTTAGGAGCGCAAAAAGGTTGCTAGTTCTAATAAATCTTTTACGGCCTAAAACAGTTATCCAAATAGTGGTTCTTAGATTTCGTCAAGCCATGATAAGCAAACGATGATCGATGAAGACCACTGAGGCATGATCAATTGTTCAAAAGAAGTTTTTCCTTACTTAGTCATTATGAGCCAGGAATTTATAAGGTTGTCGCCACCTAGGGTGGACAGTCCTCTATTTTAGATATGATGGACATGGGTGATGTAATTTATATGCTCGGATGTACGATCCTTAGGGATTGTTTTGGGAGAATTCCCAGTTTGTTTTCGATGACTTACATAAGGAATATCCTAGAACGATTCTAGATGCAAAATTGCAAACCCATTGACTTACCTATCAGTAAAAGCCAGAGCCTTAGCTATTTAGTGAATCCTCGTATTGTCTTTGGGAGAAACAGATAATCTATATTCCTTGATCTTTTTTTTATTGTGGGAGCCTAAAGTACTCTATGTGGGCGTATTCGGCATGATAAGTGTTATATTTGGTAAATGGTCAACTGAGTTGTTTAAAAATTAACCTTGCTCATTAGACTGTGGATAGAATGTTTTACTAGTAGTTTATAAATTTGCCCCTTGTAAAATTCAATGCGCTAGTTGGGTGCATCTGCGCTAGTTGGGCGCATCCAGAATGAACACAAATTGGTCATCAAAATATCTTTAGAGAGGTAATTGCGCAAGAGGTAGTGATCTTGAATCACTTCATGTGAGGCGCACATGGTGGATTCCGTTGTATATACTTATCGCAAGAGGTGCTGATAATGCTTATGTTTGGAACCTAGAATTGCGCAAGTTGTGGTCATGTTTTTTTTTTTTTTAAATCGATCACTTATTTATTGTGAGATGATGGGATGTTGACACTATTATGGTTTGTACCATAATGATTAGCAGATGATGATGTCAGCAGGCAAGATTGGCTCACTCACACGAGCAATCGCCCTTGGCGCTTGGGAGCGAGCAAGGATGAGACTAGTGATTTATTTTTATTTGGAGCCAAGAAAGGCTTAAATTATCCACTATTTATGTCACATTGGTTACAACTAAGATGAGGTCGTGTTAAAGACCAAACATAGATGTTAGTACCTACTTTTCATGTTGTGCCTGTTATGATTAGCCAGATGCGAAATCTCATTTGGCGCTTGGAAGGCGAGCAAATAGAGAATTCAGGTTAGGCGCTAGAAAGCGACTAGACTAAGATCTGTACGGTGTATCGAGTATGACGTCACTCTTTTAGAAGAGTTACTCCACCGTAACATGTATTCATACTATATGTGCTTAGCAACCGAGTAATAAGGTGAGAGAATGGATTCATGTTTCCTCACCGTGTGAGTCTTACGTGTCATTATTGATATGACTTTCATTTATGTACCCTTTTTGTGACTTTTGACTATGTCATAAGGTAAGGGGTTGATGTTCTGCTACTTTGGTATGTTGCTTGCGGTCATGTATGATTCGGCCTTAAGGGACATCACTAGGAAAGCGGTCAATCCTAAACTAAATGGCATAAAGGCAAAGGGAAGATCATCTAGTATTACACCACTGTTGTATATTCACTGCCGGCAACTCATATCGCTCTGTATGAGAGGCGGATTGAGTGTGAATATATTGCAAGAATTGAGAGGGTCAAACATGCTCTTTTGGAGGGATTAGAGATGTTTTTTGGACCGGTGTAATTAGATAGGTCTAGGGTATATGAGACACTATTTCTGTTCTTTTTGGGTTGATGTCTCTATGCTGGCTCATTTTGAGTTTCTAGTATAGAGCTCCCACATGCAGGTGTTCTCAACAGTCGCACGATGCATTGGCTAGTATGAGATTGTTCTTTTTTTGAGAGATTGAGATAGAGATGTAGCAGTGTCATGCCAACTCATGTGCAAGTGGGAGATGTTAGAAATTGGGCGCCCATGTGGCATGACCCTTTAAACCTTTTGAACTTTATCTATGTAAGTTTGAATTTGAATTCAAAACTTATTTGGATAACCAATCATGATATTTATATCTATTATATCAACTGATATGGATAGATTGATATATATGGTTATATATCTGATTATATATTTATCTAATATATCAATATTAGATACGTTATGTAGTTTTTAACCATAATATTTTTCCCTGACTCTCTCTCTGACTCTCTCCCATTAAATAACGATCAAGCCATTTTGTACTGTCTTGTGTGGGTGATACTCATATTGTAGTATCACTCCACTGCTGGGTTCGTTGTTCGCATTCTTGAAGCACGTGATTTACCCACGAGATTCTTCGCTTCAGGTTCTGTCATAAAGGTATGATCTGATATTTTTTACCTGCTGTGTTATACTTGTTTTACACTAGGGATGGAAGAACAACATGAGACTAAGTAATTGGTGATTGACTTGGAATATGACCACGTGATATTTTAAGATTATTAAATAATTTCCCGGCCAAGTGAACCAAAAAATAACAAGTAGAATTGCATTTTCCCCTCTTTCATTTTCTCTATGTTTTCTATTATAATTAAACAAAAAATGAGATTACATTCCTCTCTGATCATGAAATCATCTAATCAAACACCGCCTAAATAACTGCGGCCACTATTGAAATAAGTCGAGCCTGAGGTGGGTCAAACAACATACATCTTTGTTGTCCCACCTCTACAATTGTGGAGATATATATTTCTCAACTTACTAAACGTTATGATATCCCAAGTCTAAACCAATTCAGTTTCCTATCCTCTATCATGAACACTAAGGCAGTTCCATTACTCCTCCACTTCCTACTGTTTTGATCTTTCCAGACAACAATTCTCCTCAATGGTATGAATTCCATTATGCTCTATATGTTCTGTAAGTTCAAGATACCTAATATTTTATGCTATTTTTAATTTTTTTTATAAACTTTATGCACATATATGTTCCATACATTGTTATTGTTTGTTGTTCAGAAGAAAAGTCCTTGATTGCTATTTACACATTGATTTAACTAATTAATAGAAAAGTTAGAAAGAAAAAAAAAGAAGGGAATAAACTTTCTTCGTGGTTGATTGTATTTTCAAATTTTTTCCTTTCTTTCTTTGAAACATAGGCAAATTGTTTTCAAAACTTCTTTTTGAAAAAAAAAAAAAAACCCCACTTTTTCCATCTGTTTTGAAACTGTTGTTTTCCGAACTTTTCAAATTTTTCTTTTTTTTATCTGTTTCAAAACAGATGGAAAAAAGTGGGTTTTTTTTTTTTTTTTTTGCACAAAAGCAAATAATAAAAATGATAGATTCTTTTTAAATGTTTTTTTTTTCTCTCCAAACATACGAAAACAAAAAGGATAATAAAAATAAATAAAACAATATAACAACAAAAAAATACCCTCAATTCTTGGATGGATGGGAATATATACACACACTCATATAATTTTGCATTATAATTGAGTTTTTGTTTGGGGGTTTTATTTATTTCTTTATTTTAAACTTTCTATCATTGTCTAATTTGTGCATAAATTCTAAAAATTGAGGGTATTGAATTGAATTATACAATTCTTGATTATTCCTTGATGTAATCCTAACTTTTCTCGACCCGTTTTACATAATGTTTTACTTATCATATTTTTTTTATTAATTTAATTTATCATTAACATTTATGCAAAGGATGTGGATAGTTTTAATGGATAACCTTACACGTATGGTGATTAGCTAAGAAAACATTCAATTCTTTTATTATTTACACTGTTTCTTATATTGAATTTTAATTTTAATATGTTTGTCGTTTTTTTTTTTTTTTTTTTTTATAGATTCAATACGATATGATATTAATATATGTATTATTATTTTTATTTACTTTTATTTATATAAATTGTACACATGGCGTTTACCCTCCTACCTAATTCTTATACAAACATTAATTATGTAATAGAGATTTTGAATTCATGTTTAGATTTCGGAAGAAATGAAATCTTGCTTACTGTAAAAGGCAAGCCAATGGATGTGCAGTTGTGCACATTTGGTGGATACTCATTCCATGGATGGTTCCTTGACAACAATTAACCTTTAGGTCCCGTTTATTTGATGAACTAGATTAATGAGATTAGTATGGTAAGAATGAGAGAACAAATTATTAGTATAGTAGTATTAATTTAATATTTGTATAATAGTAAAGGAATATTTATTTGCTGTAGTTAAACTTACATATAAATTCTCAATATATAAAAGGTACTTTTTTTACAATGAAAATATAACAATATTTTCACTTCTAATCACATGAGATTAGGTTGTGAAACCCAACCAACTTATGAGATTTCTAACACCCTTTTGGAGGGGGTTTGTTGTCCAATAATAGTCTCATGGTATTCGTTGTTCAATCCCACTACTTTCGTACTAAAACAAACATGGTGTTCAAGTTCATTTAATTCCTAGTTCGGCTTCTAAAGTTGGGTTAATTAGTGTCCAATCCTATAAAATGAACTTAAATACTAATAAGTTTTGGAGGGTTGCCTCTATTTACACATCACATTTGGTCTCAAGGCACATCATTAATTAATTATTTTTTATTACAATAATGACTTTATCTAAAGTGACCAAAATGACCACAACTGAATACACACCTTAGTTGACACATCCAAACCCTAACCCTAGCCACCAATGCAAAGAATTCGAGCAACGGAGCATAAAAGGCACTGTCTGAGCTCAAAACACCAAAAATAGGTTTTTGATTCAAGTATTCAAAAAAAAAAACCAATCTGCACAAACCCACAAATTTCAATTAAAAAAACAAAAAAAACCCAAAACACTGAACACGAATGAGTGAAAAAAAAGAAAAAAAATAATTGGGTTTGGCAATTCACAATGGCAATTGCAGTGATAGCAGAGGCAAGCAAGTAGACGAAGAAGGGGATCTGAAAGCTCTACTGCGAAGCACTCTAAGAAGTTTCGTCTTGAGCCCAAGGAGGAGGCTCGTCCGCATCTGATCTAGCCCATGAAGGTATTGATTCTTCTTCCTTCTCTTTGCTCGAGCCCTCGGTCACTGCAAAGACTATCAATATGCAAGAACGGGACAAGTTTTTCCTTGTAGTATTCAGAGAAATTTTTGTTGCAGTGAGGAGTGATGGTGTGGGACAACATGTGTTGAGTTTGATTGAACCATACATAGAGGAATTAGAGGCGTGGAGAGACTGGGAAGTGGGCAGCGACAATTACGAAGATGGAAGAAAGGGTTGACGGCGGTGGACATGGTTGGCGTTGATGGTGGTTGCCGGTGATGGCTGCTGCCGCCAGTGGTAAGTGTCTAATAATTAGGGTTTTTTTTTGTTTTTTTTAATTTGATGTGTGTACTAAGTGGTGTGGGACTAAGGGAAAAAATGGAATATTGTGTTGTGTGTTGAGAAAAATTATGTTTTTTTTAAATTATTAAAAGTGTGAATTAAGTATTGGTATGCCTTAGACTAAATGTGCTATGTAAATAGAGGCACCCTGAATATGTAGCTCGGTGGGGCTACTCATGCTGCTTGGTTTTAATTTTCTTTTTTTTTTTGCCCTTTTTTTTTTTTTTTCTTCGTGGGTTCGACCTCCTTATCCCAAAAAAATTTTAAAAATTAAAAAATTAACACTCTCATATAATAAATTAAAATTACGAAACTTATAAAATGAAATATATTTATATTTTGTCATATTTATAATTTATTTTTTAATTTTAACCAATTAAATTATGAAATTTTTTTATTATTAAGAACTTAGCATATACATTATTGATATCAGAATAAAATTTTTCTCTTATGTGTAAGTTTGACAAAAATAAATAAATTTAATTGGTTATAAATTATTTAATTACATATTTCAAATAAAATTTATATTATTATTTAAATTTAACAATTAATTTTTAATTATTTATTTATGCATGGATAATATGCTAGAATAAAGAATAAGGTGAAATTCTGTTTAATTTTAGGATTGAACACAAGGCTGCCGACATATATGGCTTCAGCATTAATCCCTAGTTGGTTCAACATTTTTTTCAATTGCTTTTATTTGCTTTTTTATTTTTATTTTTTTGTCAAACATGGGATGATGATACGCATATGTTGAGGATTATTTTGACGGAGGAAAGATAATCTAAAATTATTCATACCAAGTGGTGAGGATGAATTACACTTTCTTGTCCTGAAATATTGATAATTTAAGGGGATAAGCTCCTCCTCATATCTCATTTCTCTATATCTCTCTATAATCTTCTTCTACGTTTTAATCCAAATCCATATTCATAATTCAAACCGTCTATCTTGTAAATCCTAAAATAAATGTCATTTATGCAAAAAATTAATTTCATCAAAAAATTGTAAATACAAAAATAAATTGTATTTTATTTTATAACATGAATGGTAAATATAATTAAATTTAAATTATTTATTTTATAAAATAAAATACGATTTATTTTCATATTTATAGTTGTCCGATTAAACTAATTTTTTTACATAGATGACTTTTATTGTAAAACTTACAAGATATACGGTTCGAATTATCAATCTAAGCTCAAATTAAAATCACAAGAAGAATATTTAGAAATATAAAGATAAGACATGGTGGAAACCTTATCCCGTAAGTTAAGTACAAAGTCAGTTAGGATAAAATTATATTTTTATCTTATATATATTAAAAGTCAATTAGCTGGCCATTCTTTTCTTTCTTATTTTTTAATTAGTGTCAGGCTTGTCTCCAATTTAACTTGTGAAATAGACAGTACTATTGAGCCTGTGGAGCCCATCACAGGTTCAGTTTTGATAATACAAACCGTTCAATATGTAAATCTCGTCGAGTACTTTATCTTTGTAAAAAATCTAGTTGGTCGGATATCAATAGCTACTTGATCGGATCAGATTTTTGTCAATAATTTATTTTGAAAATTATATTTACCGTTGATAGAAATATGATTCGATCAAGTAGCTATCGATATCTAATCAACGTAATTTTTTTATAGGGATAAAGTACTCGACGAGTTCTACACATTGCATGGTTCGAATTATCGAAACAGAACCCGTAATAGGCCCCACCAGTCCAACAGTACACTCCAGTCTAATCACGGATGGAAGAAAAGCCTAACCTCTTTTGATATATCATAGGGGAGAAAAAATCGTATATAAGTTACGTATATTTAATATATATTCTATGGTTGCTGTTGGCTTTTTATTTATTTTTTTATTTTAATGAGACATAACTATTTTTTTTTTTTTTTGGTGTTATTATTTATAAATTTCATTCATATAACATATTATGAAAGTCAATAAATTACAATTATAGAAATGAAGATTAAATACAGATTTTACAACAAAAAAAAAAAACTTTCGAAATGATAAAGAATGCCCAATTAATACACGGGGACTAACCTTGCGAAATTTGGTCAAATTCTCCTCATAATAAAATTTTAATGCATTAAGGACAAGTAAAAAAGTCTTTTTGAAAAGTCCAGCTCATATTATTATTACCAAAATATCTGTAGTGAGTAATTTAATATTTTAAACTTTCAAATGATATAACTTTTAATTTAGATGTCAATTTTTAATAGTTAATATTTTTATAATTACCTCATTAAGATCTATTTCACAAGATCTAAATTGACTGTGAAATTCTTTTTAAAAAATATTATCATCAAAATTGACTTAAACAATAATATTTTACTTTGGTTAACAGTAACCTTTTATTTTAATTCATAGTAATATGTTACTGACTATCAGAATAAAATTTCACTGTCTTCTTAAACAAGACATAAGCAACAAAAAATAGAATATAAATTTAAGGAAGCTATGAGTTCACAAACAAATCAACAACAATTCAACAACAAATCAAGATATCTAAAGGAAACTCTACAAACAACAATCAACAAACTCAAAAAATTAATCAACAAATTTCGTCCAATCCCACCAAATTTTTGACCAATAGGCCTAGTCCTTCAAACCAACTCTCCTTAATCACATTGAATTTCTACACCCACCACTACTTTCATCAAAACCCAACCAATACCCAAATCTAGACCCACTTTCATTGCAACGATCGACATAAAAGCATCTTCTTCTGCTTCTTCTCTTTCTTTCGTTCAGAACCCTTCTTCTTCTTTTTCTTCTTCTTCATTTTGGTTTATGAATTTTTGAAATTAAATTTTGATTTCTTAGGTTCTTGATTTTCGTGAGATGAACAATATTGGGAATCGACTTGTTTTTGCTCTCTCACTGGTTAGCTTTTAAAAAGATTGAGTTCTTCAGTACATTTAATTTTTAATTTGCATTATGTTGGACAATCTTCACTGTATTTAAATAGTTTAAATTCTGTTGTGTACTAAACAACAACAAGAATATAAAGAAATAAAGGAAATGAGAGAATTTGCTTGAATACAAAAATCAAACTAGAAATAAAAATAAATAAATAAAAACAAATTTTATTTTGTTACAAAAAAAAAATTAAAATCTAATTTAAATAAATAAATAAAAACAGATTTTATTTTGTAACAAAAACAAAATTAAAATCTGATTTAAATAAATAATAATAACACCGAAAATAAATTAAATAACTTACTTGATTAATTCTTGAATAATAATCTGATCAAGTCCAGTGTTTAACACTGTGTCCTTAAGACAAATTCGTCCTCTCCACGGTGCTTTCAGAATATAGACGTCTATCTCCCAAGATGAAATGATTTACTACAAACAATAGCAGCACTACAAATTGTTTGCCTTACAAATACACTAAGTGTTTACACTCTTTCTTACAAGAAAATAATGTAACAAAATGAAGAATAAATTTACAAAGCTCTTTAGTATGAAAATTCTGAATCTAAAAATCAAATGAAGGGCTGATCTATTTATAGATGAATTGATGGCTTTCCATTTTGAATTAAACAGGTATAGTACTTGTTCAATTTAAATTAAACAGATACAAATCTGTTTAAGGCACTGTTTGGTTTAAAATTCAGGTGGATTTGAATTTGAACATATAAAAATGGGAAGGGCCTTGTTTGAGTGTCAGGAAAAAATCGGACCAGTTTAATTCCGGAATTAATTTGAATTCTGGATTTTATTTTTCAAAAAATAAAATTAAATTCAAATGTTTTTGACCCAAAAAGATTAGTATTAGGCCGAACAAGCCCAACCCAACCACACACCACGCACAAGCCCAGGCTTAGTCCAGCCCGCCCGACCGGACGCACAACAGCGTGTGTGATGATTTTTGGGTCCAATTGATCTAGCCCATTTTGCCCATAACCTCCCTCTCTAAAACACTTGGGTACCTTTAGACGTCCCCCGAACGTCCCGGAAGGGAATCCCGTTTCGTTCATTTGGGCTCACTACAGTTCAGGACTCAAATTGTCATGGTTCTAAATCTGAACCAAAGAGTCCAAATCCGGCAAATCGTTTTGGAAAACAGATTTTTGTAAAGAAGTGCTAAACATGGACTGCTTTGCCAGATACAGAGTCGCCACCTAAATATTTTATTTTGGGGGAATTTAGGAAACCCTGACTCGTTTGTCTAAGGCCACGTGTCCGTCATCGCCAAAGTTGCCTCGGCTCGGGAACTTGGGTACGATTGGGGAAGGTCAGCTATGAGCACCCCCTCTCGCCCGATCCGAAGATCGGCCTCCACTAACCATGATATCTGGTTTCGAAAACATTATGCGTTCTTATTCCGGTTATTAGCCTAGATTTACTACGTGATGCGCACAACAAACAAGTATAGACTAAGTCGCCTAAATTGGAACGAAACATGTCATGTTTGTTTATTTGAAAATGGTTTGATGGTGCTACCCGCAAGTAGGCTTAAGACATGAATTTTTGCCACCCTCAAGTGGGCTTAAAACTTGCATTCAATGCATTGTTCCAATTTAAGTAACCCAACCTTCACCCACAGGCATTCAGACAGTTATAACACGTAAGCATATAGCCTCATGATAAGCATGTTATCATGGCAACACTCACACTCATGCAGGGATGCTAAAGCATAAATGCTTACTGAATACTCCAAGCCAAAATAGAAACTAGTTAGTAATCATATGCATGATCCTAGTTCATGTTTAAAATGGCTAATGCAACACATGCAAAGATACAATCTAGACAGGCTCGGCTATCCTAAACATGGCATGTGAAATGAAACAGATAACACGTATTCAATTTGGAATTGAAATACAATGCAGTTAGCATGATGCGTCGAGCCCAGTGCATGCAAGACAAATGTATGAATGCACGCATGCATAACATAAGGTATGCTAATTTAAATATGTCCTAATACTAACCATCGAAAGCTAGTAAATAAAAGGGAAGAAAGAAGTGGGGGTTGGAAAACATACACACATTCACACACACTTATTACACAATTGCCCTCGCTCGGAGGGTCCGAATAAATATTACACAACCAAAGGAATACTACTAAATTAATTATTACAGAACTTCTAATTATTTAACAAATTAAATGCAGAAGGAAGGTGGCCGCAGCCCTGTCTCGGGATACGTGGATGATGCATGCTCGATCCGCCTTGCCCGATAACCCGGTACCATGCCACTGTTGCCATTGTTTACATTGCCTCACCCCTCTGAAAATTATGAAAGTCCCCAGAACTACCTTGAGCTTCCTTCTGAGTGCTGTGGAGTGCCAACGGCCAGAACAAAAGGTCACCGGCCATGGGAACAGGCTTATCGACCAAAGATGGTGTCATCGGCTGGACATGGATGGCCGATCGGCACTAGAGATGGCCGGTCGGCCTTTTATTCCTGCAGGATCCTGCAGTTGACAGCAGCAGAGGGCAATCAGTGTATGGCATGGAATTTTCAAGCAAATGTGTGCATGGCCACTCCTCCAATCATGTTATGGATTTAAGGGAGTGTGGCCCTTGGTACTCTAGCCACCAATCACGCATTCCAATGCATGATGGCCTAAGACACCAAGTTTGCCAATCAATGTAAATGCATGCAACAAAACAAATGAATGCCAATGCCCTATCATGTTGAGATCAAGGGCATGTTGAGATCAAGGGCATGTTGAGATCAAGGGCATTGGCGACCGAGGGTGAAAATGTGTTTCGTCACTTCAAGTACGAACACTTCTCAATCCTCATACTTGGTTTGACACCCCAAACCACGCAAAATGTAATGCGATGTATGCCATATACCATGCAAAGTAATGCACCTAATGCAATGCCATGCTACCTATTCATGCAAGCTAAACATGAACATATCAAGCATGCAACAAGACTATGTGGTGCAACTAACTAAACAATATGCAAACATGCAAACAAGACATAATGCAAGCATGCAACTAATGGAATGCAACATGTAACATGCTAAGTATGCGACTATATACAAGGGTGGTCTTAAACTGAAATGGGAGGCCTCAGCCACACCCCAAAACAGTGGCCAAAAGTGCCAAAAATGATGGACAAGTGCTCATGCAAACATGCACACCAATGAGCCAAAAACCCAAGCATGGAAGGCTACTCTCAAGAACACTCAAAGGTGATATACATGGACATCAAACACTCATGTTAAACTTTGAAAAGCATGCGAAGAATGATGCCAAAACATGCTAGGGGATGGGTGTAAAATAGAAGGCATTCAAGGGCACAAAAGAGGGTATTACTCGACACCTACCCCAAGCAAACATGGCATAAACTTTTCAATACAAAACAAAGTTTTAGCATGCAAAAAGGACCTCCAAAACCCACTGATATGGCAGCTAAGGGACACAAACCAAGAGGTATGCATTTAAGACCTATTTCAAGGCAGAAAAGAACAACACTTCAAGGCATGAAAGGGATGATGAATGCAAGCATACAAGCATGGATTAGGGACTGAAATGGCATGAGAAATGATTCCAAATCACTAAAACAACCCAACTCAAGCATGCTCATGACTCACACACTAAAGGCTCACAAGCCAAAATACAAAGAGGTTATACCAAACATGGAAAATATGATCAAATCAGTGCCTAACAGACCTCAAGCATGATGAAATATGACCAAGAACTTCACAAAGTTAGGCAAGAACATGCATGCATGATGGTCTTAAAGGCAAGATACATTTCTAGGCAAAGAGGAGAAATGCAAAGCAAGTATATTATGCATGCAAAGGGGCATGAATCTGACCAAAAACAGAGATGTTATATGACCCAATAACACCCAAAAACCTCTGAATTGAAGCCAAAAGCAACTAAGCATGCATGCTACCCTTATGAGCCAAAAATGCAAACAAAAGAGAGACAAAGGGAGAGGGGTGTCCCTCCCCTATGCAAGACCTCAAACCCTCTTCATTACCACTGAAAATCCACTAGATTTCAGTGGTGAGAAGGCCAAAACACAATAGTATTCAAAGCTTAACAAAGAGAGCACAAAAGAGCCAAACAAGGCCTAAGAGGGGGAGGTCGACCCTAAACAACAAAATGTCCTTAATAAAAGATCTTAAGCATTCAAACACAAGACTTTTTCAAGTTATACACAAAGTCTAAAACAGCATGCAAAGTGGGTTAAAAACTAGTGCAAGATTGTGGAATATAAAACAAATAGTGTTACCCTTGAAGAACAGCAACCTCAGCCTCTTCCTTATGATCAAAACCAGCTCAAAACTCCAAGAACGACCTTTCAACACCTCCCAAGTCGAAGTATGGTGTAATAGTAGGTGTTCTAGTGCAAAACTAAGAACAAACTACACTTTTAGGCCCTCAAACACATACAAATGAAGAGAGAGAGGGAGATATATAGAGAGAGAGTGATATATATCAAATATATATCATATAAGGTCTGGTTTTGTTGAACCTCTGAAATGAAGAAGAGAGGTCTCCTTATATAGACAAGGCAAAGGTTTGAAGCTTCTTAGAGAAGCTAAATGAAAGGGTCAAAGGGGCCAAGCTTCTAAGAGAAGCTATCCCAAAGGTCCAAGCTTCTTGAGGAAGCTAAGACAAAGGGTCAAGCTTCTTCAAGAAGCTTGAGCAAAGGGTGCAAGCTTCTAGAAGAAATTTGGATTAAAAAAAGGGGCAAAGGGGCCAAAATAGCCACACACGCGTGTGGGGGGAGGGTCTGTGCATCTTAGCTGGCACAGCTGGCATGCACCATGCCTGCAAGAGGCAACAATGTGGTACCAGCCAGAAAAGGAGGCCATCGGCCAACTAAATGGTCGGTCGACCACACAAAGTGCCGACCGGCTATCACCAATGGCCGATGGCAAGAAGACACGGCCGGTGGCCTCAAGCCATGGCCGGTGAGGAGTGGGGATGGCCAACAAGCCATTCCCTGCCCTCTAAACAAAAACACAAGTGTTTGGTGCAAAACCAAACACAACGCAGTCGAGTCGAGAGGTCCTAAGGCAAGGCGCGTAGCCGAGACCTCCGGGAACTCAAGACAAACACAAACGTGGATGATCACAGAGTGTTCAAACGGTGACGTCCAAGTCTTGAGGATGGTCAAAAATGGGGTGTCTACAGTACCCCTTGGGGCACACTCCAAGTTCCAATCCCATGCCTTATAAACCCATTTAAAACTTCCCACCAAATCAATGTGGGACAAGCCTTATTCAAACCTTTAAGGATTTTTCACCAAAACTCCATTTCCATGAAGCATACTTTAGCTTCAATTTTCCATTCACTCGGTAATGGTTTTGAGCAACCAAATATACCACGTGAATCACAACGCGACATAGAACGCGTTACCAATTTGACCAGCGAAAATCGACGCTCGGGGCGTACCTAAAAAATAGACCAAATTTAGGAAAAAATTCTGGTTTTACCCAGAATTTTATAACCATTTCCAACAATCCCCCCACATGAATGGAGTTTGATGACAACGGAAATGCAACAATATGCAGACTTTATCGAAAGAGTATAAGTCAAAAATATCTTGCATTAGGATAGGTAGCTTTCGGCCTTGAACC
Organism: Camellia sinensis; assembly: GCF_055761805.1. Lineage (NCBI taxonomy): Eukaryota > Viridiplantae > Streptophyta > Magnoliopsida > Ericales > Theaceae > Camellia > Camellia sinensis. The sequence goes on along the minus strand of NC_138970.1, from coordinate 91,325,365 downwards.
TTCTCTAGTAATAACCTATCGGACTTACTGGCTAACTAATGGACGCGATGCCTTGAATTGTTCAGCCGTTTGTGTAAGCCAAGACAACAAATTTCACACAAAATATCTTCTAACACATCGTGGTTCTCACTGTTGTGTTCATTTTGGCTTTGAACGCGCCTGGTTTTCATGAGTATTTCTACAGAATTTAGCCTTTTGCATTCTCATAGAACCGGCCCTAGTTCGACACTCATATAGGTGATTCTTATTGTGAGTATCTGTTTATACTCGTCTTGATTTTATGCCTCAATCAAGATATAAGTAATTATTAAAAGCAAAGCTTATCCTTATACCCCTGCATACAACAAATGTTGCAGATATCACTCTCGCCATAGGAATGGGTAAGGAATTTTAATCCCTTGGTGATTTCTGGCGAGCCATACATAACTTAGTTGTCCCTTTGAACTTAGTTCTTGGGATCTCTAGTCATATAAGTAGGGTTACCATTATGGCGACTCTTATGTAATAGGCTTTAATCCCATCCTCTTCGATGAACTATACACTAGCTCTTTTGTCAAACCTTTTGTTAACGGATTCGCAATATTCTCTTTAGATTTTATATAATCTATTGAGATTATTCCGTTTGACAACAATTGTCTTACGGTATTATGTCGACGACGAATATGTCGTGACTTACCGTTATACATATGATTATGTGCCCTGCCTATTGCAGATTGACTATCACAATGAATGTAAATAGCTGGCACACGTTTTGGCCACATTGGAATGTCTTCTAAGAAATGACGAAGTCATTCTGCTTTTTCTCCTGCTTTATCTAAAGCAATGAACTCGGATTCCATTGTGGATCGTGCGATGCAAGTTTGTTTCGTGGACTTCCAAGAAACAGCAGCGCCTCCTAGAGTAAAAACATATCCACTAGTGGATTTGAATCTTTAGTATCCGATATCCAATTGGCATCACAATAACCTTCAAGTACTGCTGGATATCGAGTAAAGTTCAAACCATGATCATGGGTGAATCTTAGATATCTAAGAATCCGAATGATCGCTTTCCAATGGTCTTCTCCAGGGTTACCAGTGTACCTACTCAATTAACTGATAGCATAAGCTATATCAGGATGAGTACAATTCATTAAGTACATAGGCTTCCAATGATTTGGGAGTATTTTAACTGAGACACTGCATCGCTTTTATTTTTTAATAAATAAAGATTGACGTCTACAGGTGTTCTAGCTAAATTCATATCATCCTTGATAAATTTACCAAGAATTTTCTCAATATAATGTGATTGAGATAATGCATATCCGTCAGATGTTTTAGTAATTTTCATTCCTAATATAACATCTGCGACCCCCATATCTTTCATATCAAATCTTTTGTTAAGCATTTGCTTAGTTGATTTGATCATGTTTTGACTGCTTCCAATGATAAGCATGTCATCTACATAAAGACAAACTATGACATATCCTTGGTCAGTGTTTTTAACATAGACGCATTTGTCACATTCGTTTATCTTAAACCCATTAGTAAGCATTGCATGATCAAATTTTTCATGCCATTGCTTAGGTGCTTGTTTTAATCCATAAAGAGACTTTACAAGTCGACAAATTTTCTTTTCTTGCCCCAATACTACAAACCCTTCGAGTTGCTCCATATAGATCTCTTCATTTAGATCACCGTTTAAGAAAGATGTCTTAAAATCCATTTGATGTATTTCTAAATTAAACAATGCTGCTATAGAAATAAGCATGCGAATGGATGTTATTCTTGTCACAGGGGAATATGTATTAAAATAGTCCAGACCTTCCTTTTGTCTGTAACCTTTTACTACAAGTCTTGCTTTATACTTGTCAATTAAACCATCTGCTTTCATTTTCCTCTTGAATATCCATTTATATCCAAGAGGTTTAGAACCTGGTGGAAGATCCACCAATTCCCAAGTATGATTTTGCATAATGGATTCAATTTCATTATTAACAGCCTCTTTCCACAAAGGTGCTTCAGGACCTGTCATTGCTGCCTTAAAGCTTTGAGATTCATTTTCTAACAGGTATGTCAGAAAATCTAGACCAAAGGATTTTGATGTTCTCGCTCTCTTACTTCTTCTTGGTTCATCATCAGTTATATCCTGTTGGTCGAGACCATTACTAATCTCTTGTGTTTGATTGTCAGTAGTCTCTTGACTTTGTATACAATCATAAGTTCTTTTCTGTGAACTTAATTCCTGTCCTTTTTTGTAAGGAAAGACATGTTCAAAAAACACAACATTTCTTGACTCTATAATAGTGTTCACATTTATGACAGGTATTTTTGATTTATAAGTCAGAAACCGATATGTACTACTATTCTGAGCATAACCAATAAACACACAATCTATTGTTTTTGGTCCAATCTTAGTCTTTTTAAGAACATGAACTTCAACTTTTGCCAAACACCCCCATACTTTTAAGTATTTGTAGGAAGGCGGTCGACCTTTCCACAATTCATAAGGAATGCTGTTGGTTTTTCTTGTGGGGTATTCTGTTAAGAACATAATTAGCAGACAATATTGCTTTCCCCCACAAGTTCTGTGGTAAGCCTGAACTTAGTAACATGGTATTCATCATTTCTTTATGGGTTCTATTCTTCCTTTTAGCAATACCATTTTGCTGTGGAGAATAAGGTGCTGTAGTTTGGTGAATAATGCTATGTTGTGCACAAAATTCATTTAAAGGCGCATCATATTCCCTACCCCTATCACTTCTAACCATTTTAATGGTTTTACCAAGTTGATTTCAACTTCTATTTTGTGGAGTTTAAACATTTCTAAAGTTTTATCTTTACTTCTAAGTAAATAAACATAACAATATCTTATGCAATTATCGATAAATGTTATGAAATACTTTTTGCCTCCTCTAGTTTGAACAAATTTTAGATCACATACATCAGTATGAATTAATTCTAGAGGTTCGGTTTTCCTTTCAACCGATTTAAATGGAGCCTTAGTTAGTTTCACTTCTACACAAATTTCACATTTATGATTAGGATTAATTTCAAACTTTGGTATATAATCTAAACCAATTAATCTATGCAAAGCATCAAAATTCACATGTCCTAATCTACCATGCCATAAATTCAACTTAAGAATATAAGCAAAAGATGTGTTATTCTTATTCATAGCAACTTTTGGTACAACTGTCATTACATTCAACTTAAAGAGACCATCACTCATGTATCCCTTACCAGCATACATACCACTCTTTGTTAATACAAATTTATCAGACTAAAAAACAAGCCTAAAACCATTTTTACTTAACAAAGAACCAGAAACTAAATTCTTCCGGATGTCAGGTATATGCAGTACGTTGTTGAGGGTTAGTTCTTTCCCTGATGTCATCTTCAAGATTACTTTCCCTTGTCCAGCCACAGTAGAAGTAGAAGAATTTCCCATGAAAAGTTGTTCACCATTTGCAGCCTCATTATAGGTAGTGAACATCTTCTTGTCCGCACATATGTGACGAGTTGCTCCAGTGTCAACCCACCACTCTTTGGGATTTCCAACCAAGTTAGCCTCAGACACCACAGCAGAGAGGTTGATGTCATTCACTCCGTCAGAGATGTAATCTAGTTCAGTTACATTGGCCTGATTGGTAGTCTTCTTGCTTGTACTTCCATGATCCTTCTTAGGGTAGCGGTAATCAGAAGCTCGATGTCCAGTCTTGCCACAGTTATAGCATTTTCCTTTGAACTTCTTATTGCCATTGTTGTCGCCTTGTTTAGGACCATCTCCAGTAAACTTCCTCTTTTTGTTATGTGGTTTATGAACTTGTTCAACCACATTAGCCTTGGACTCAATGGGATTTTTCCCATTCATCTTTTCAGCCTTTCGGTTATCTTCCTCAATTCTTGATCTTACAATCAATGCATCCATGGTCATCTCTTTGCGTTTATGTTTTAAATAATTTTTGAAATCTTTCCAAGCCGGTGGTAACTTTTCCACTAAAGCAGTGACTTGGAAAGACTCACTCAGAGACATACCCTCAGAATGAATATCATGTAAAATTAATTAAAAATTTTGAACTTGAGAAATTACCGTTTGGGAGTCTACCATAACAAAGTCCAGAAATTTACCGACAACAAATTTCTCCGTGCCGGCATCCTCTGTCTTGTATTTCTTCTCCAAAGAATCTGACAATTCTTTTGCTGACTTCAAAGGACTGTAAACATTATACAGCATGTTGTCAAAGCCATTGAGGATGTAGTTTCTGCACAGAAAATCTGAATGTTTCCAAGCATCTACAGCGGCAACAACTTGCCGATCACTTTCACCCTCTTTAAGTGCTGGAGCCTCTTCATGGAGAAACCGGGCCAAATTAAGAGTTGTAAGATAGAACAACATCTTCTGCTGCCATCTCTTAAACTCAGTACCGTTAAATTTTTTCGATTTTTCTCCATGAATGATTGGTACATGAACATGGTTCTGGATAGAGACCGGTGTTGGTGTAACAATCGAAGTACCACTTCCAGTTGCAGTTTCAGTTGCAGTAGCCATAATCTCTGATTACAAAAATCAGAAAAAATTAAAACACAAATTAATTTTCTAGTTACTAAAACCAGAAAATAAATTATAACACAAAATAATTTTATTTTCCTTGTTACTAAAACTAGAAAAATAAAATACCACAATAATTTTCTGTAACACAAATTAATATTCTGCAATTGTTAATGACACCAGTATATTACCACTATCTGTCAAATAGCATAAAACACTATTTGTTTTTCCAACCAGAATATGTCTTTATGAAATCACTGAAAATTAAATATAATAAAGATACCAAAATAATTCTGTTTTAAGATTGTTGGACAATCTTCACTGTATTTAAATAGTTTAAATTCTGTTGTGTACTAAACAACAACCAGAATAGAAAGAAATAAAGGAAAGGAGAGAATTTGTTTGATTACAAAAATCAAACTAGAAATAAAAATAAATATATAAAAACAAATTTTATTTTATTACAAAAATAAAATTAAAATCTAATTTAAATAAATAAATAAAAACATATTTTATTTTGTAACAAAAACAAAATTAAAATTTGATTTAAATAAATAATAATAACACCGAAAATAAATTAAATAACTTACTTGATTAATTCTTGAATAATAATCTGATCAAGTCCAGTGTTTGACACTGTGTCCTTAAGACAAATTCGTCCTCTCCACGGTGCTTTTAGAATATAGACGTCTATCTCCTAGGATGAAATGATCTACTACAAACAATAGCAGCACTACAAATTGTTTGCCTTACGAACACACTAAGTGTTTACACTCTTTCTTACAAGAAAATAATGCAACAAAGTGAAGAATAAATTTGCAGAGCTCTTTAGAACGAAAATTCTGAATCTAAAAATCAAATGAAGGGCTGATCTATTTATAGATGGATTGGTGGCTTTCCATTTTGAATTAAACAGGTACAATATCTGTTCAATTTGAATTAAACAGATACAAATTTGTTTAAGGCACTGTTTAGTTTGAAATTCAGGTGGATTTGAATTTGAACATATAAAAACGGGAAGGGCCTTGTTTGGGTGTCAGGAAAAAATTGGACAAGTTTAATTCTGGAATTAATTTGAATTCTGGATTTTTGGGTCCAATGGGTCTAGGCCATTTTGCCCATAACCTTCCTCTCTAAAACACTTGGATACTCTTTGGGGCACACCCCAAGTTCCAATCCCATGCCTATAAACCCATTCAAAACTTCCCACCAAATCAATGTGGGACAAGCCTTATTCAAATCTTTAAGGATTTTTCACCAAAACTCCATTTTCATGGAGCATACTTTGGCTTCAAATTTCCATTTACTCGGTAATGGTTTGGAGCAACCAAATATACCACGTGAATCACAACGCGGCATAGAACGCGTTACGACTTTGACCAGCGAAAATCGACGCTCGGGCCCACCTAAAAAATAGATCAAACTTAGGAAAAAATTCTAGTTTTACCCAGAATTTTATAACCATTTCCAACACATTACTACCTTGTTTACTTCTTTAATGTGTTGTATATATTGTTGCGTTCTCTTACACTTTGTGAGATATATACGTAAGTGCAAAATTGTCTAGAAAAAAGAAGAAAAAATATTAGTCTGTCCTTCATAGAGGAAGCACTTGTTGCTTAGGGGGGTTTAGAAAAGTAAAATTTTTTTTCCTATCCTTTGCGCACTAACATATTGGGTAGGGTTTTGGCTAAATTTTCCAAGGGGCACTTACCAGTAAGTCCCATACACAAAATTCAAGATTCATCTAGTTCCAAAACAAAACATTTGCACCTATTAGTCCTGCATATGTTTTATTTTTATTTTTATTTATTTTTTATTTTTTATTTTTTTTATAAATTTAAAAAAGTTGTTACATCTTATCACTGCTGAACTTCCATCAGATGGTCACTGGAGACTCGCCGAAATGTTCAACGTCACCAGAAAGTCTGGAGTATCGTCGAAAGTTCATCGGAGTATTGTCGGGGTGTTCTGAATATCATTGGAAATAGCCAAAATATCCAGAACGTTCGATGGACGTTAAGAACATCGTTGGAGATTCACCAAAATATCAAAAATATTGCCAAAAAAATAAATAAATAGAGAAATTAAAGCAAAAAATATAACAAAAATGTGCTAAATATTGATAAACTAAAAGAGGAAAAAAAAATAATAATAACAACAACAAACAACAAAAATGGAAAAACATATATTATTTTTCAATTTTTTTAGAATTTAAACAAATAATCTCAAATATTGATCAAATTGAAAAGCAAGCTTTGAAACTATAAAAATGTTATAGTTTCAAAGTGTGATTCTATTAAGTATTTATCATTATTAATCAAACTGAAAAATAAGTTATGAAACTGCAAAATTTTATAGTTTAAAAGCATGTTATAAAAATGTAAAATTTTACAGTTCTAAAAAATGTTATGAAACTACAAAATTTTACAGTTTTAAAGCATGATTTTATTTCTGCACCAAAATTGAAGCTGTAAAATTTTATAGTTTTCACCGCTTGTAACTAAAACTCGAAAACAACTTTTTCATAAAATGAAATTCTCTCTATTAAAATAAGAAAATAAAAGTGTGTAGTAGAGAAAAAGTAGAAAAATAAAGAGATCAGAGGACAAAAATAGATATGGAGAGATGATTGTACTTCGACAACTATTTTTTCTTCAAATCTAATCGAATCTGATGTAGATTTAAGTAGATCTACATCAGATTTGAGTAGATCTATTCATCTTCTTCGTTGAAAAATCGTCTCATTTGCCGTTGGTGAGGTTGAAGTAAGGAGTTAGTGTTCGCTAGTTGCCAATAAAACCCAATCAATGGTGATCGTCAGTAACTATATATCAGAAAGAGAAAGAGAAGAAGTAAGGCGTGGTGGACAGTCACCGGAAATTACGAATAGAAAGAAGTAAAGAAGAACGAAGAAGTAAAGAAGAACGAAGGCGTAGAGAAGAGCAAAGAAGAAAAATGTATAATGGACTTTTGAGAGCATCCAAAAAGTTGTGAGATTAAATAGATTTCTCCTCTTTTAAGTAGGACTTCCGGGTAATTTACCCATTTTCCAATAACTTCTTAGTGAGATGTAGGAGTTTTGGTCAATTAGACTAATCACATTGATTAAGATATAACTCATGTTGTTGATGAGGCAAAACAATTATAACCAAAAGTTTGGTATCATGGAACCAATTTAGCATAATTTTATAAAATAAACAACACTTTAGTGCCTAATCAACATTGCATTACTGTTGCATGAGCCAGCCATGACCTGCTTTTTATCTTTTAATAATAATTTTATAATAATTAAAGTTATCTAAAGAAAAAAAAATGTGGATGTTCTCTAATTATTGTAGTGAAACATTGCGTAGGCTATGCTGAATAATTATGTAAATTATGTCACACGCCCTTGAATATTTTTTTTCAATTAAGCCCTTAGTTTAAATTTAGTTCAATTAAACTCTCTAACTTTTTGAATTTTTTAGCTTAGTCCTTCTATTACATTCTATATTTTTGGTGGTTAAGTACATTAATTAAAGAATAAATTAACGAAATTAATCTTCATTTTTCTAATACAAAAAAAATCATAGAATTAACATTTTTTTATGTTAATGATTTTTTATTTTATATACTATGAAATTTTAGAATTAAATTTTATTAATTTATTTTTTAGATTGATCTTATATCACATATTAAATTATCAAAAGTTGTTCAAAATATAAAAAGGTCTAAATTAAGAGAAATCATTTTTTATTCCTCAAGTAATGCCATGTGGTAATCCAACTTGATATTCATTAGTTAAAACAGTAGGACCCAATACTTTTTGTTTGGTTTTTGAGAAATAACTTAACAAGTGTCAAGTGATAAATGGTTTTACTCCTAAATTAAATTAAATAAAAAAAGTTTAAAACTTATTTGAATAAAAATTTAATTGAAAAACCTAATTAAAAAAGGAAAAAAAATTATGGATATATCCCTTTACATGTTTGTGCTAGAGTTCTAGAGCACTAAATGTTTGTTTGGTAATTAAAATCCCTAAGATTTCAAACCTTAGAAGAATAAGGAAATATTTTATTTTAAAAGAATAACCTTGCAACCATAATTTTTTTTCCCCCTCAGAACTCTCTCTTTATCTACGACGTTCTCTCTACATGCTTTAGATCTAGAGGTTGTCATTATCTTTGTCCACCACCGCCACTGCCACTACCTACTATTATCCATCAATCACAGCCACCATCTGCTACTGCCATCGCCACTATCCACCACCGCCACAATCCCTCAACTATCATTTTATTCATATCTCTATCAAATTCATTGCGGCAATGAAATTCCTTGCACAATCTTCCTTGATTTATTTTTTTCATCATTCTCTTTCTCTTTTTTATCTCTTCTCCGTTGTTCTTTGTTCCTTCTATATTACACAATAAATTTTTACTGTTGTAGTGAAATTTTACCGAGACAGTAAGCGAAATTTAACTTAAATTTCATTATTTTGTAACACTCAATTTGAAATTTTTAGATATAAATTTGAAATTAGGTAGCTAATTTTCGTAGTCGAATCTTAAATTTACAATTTTTAGTCTTTTAATAAAAAAAATCGAAGTATGGCGGTGAGGTTTCAATATGCAAAACTAAATGAAATTTCATTATGTTTTCATTGACTTTTTACAGTGAAATTTCATGCATTTTTTAAATAAAATTTTTATATTACTTATAAATCTTATTTGATAGATCTTGATGAAAAAATTATAAGAATATGAATTTGGCAAAAAATAGATATAAAATCAAAAGTTATTTACTTTTAATATTTTGAAAATCACTCAAAAAGTAAAAAAAACTATTGTTGGGTATTTTCAAAAAACGCATTTTGAAAGGATCTAAACTAATATTGAAAAGTTTATTACCCTTATTCTTTTAAAATTTTTGAACCATAGAGTTGAAAAAAATTTGGGTTATTTATACAAAGTCCTCTTAAATTATTAAGAAATATCATTTTGACTCTATAAACTATACAAGCATACAAATAGATTCATAAATTATTAAGAAGCATCACTTTATCTCGTAAACTGTAAAAGCATACAAATGAACCTTTTATACTTTTTTTTTTTTTTTAGTTTAAGGGATCCAGTTGTATGGTTTTATAGTTTAGGAGACGAAGTGATATTTGTCAATAGTTTAAGGATCTATTTATTTATTTTTATAATTTAAGAGGTTAAAATGATATTTCTCAATAGTTTAGAGAGTCCCGATGTACATAACCTAAAAAAATTCTCCAAAAGTGGGCAAAGTTTTAGGATTTCCAAGAATTTACTATAAATAATTAATGGGTAAATTAAAAGTATACTTCCCGAGTTTTGCTTAAAATACAGATTGTCATATATTGTTTGAAAAATTATAAATACCACATTCTCATAATTTTTTATTTAATAGAATTAGTTGAAAAAATAAGATTATTAACTGTCTCTTAAACAATAATAAAATTACTTGAATTATTATTTAAAATAAATTTATGATATCATTAAAAATTGTTAATTAATTTTATGATTTATTCATTAATAAAAAGGGACTATTTATATGAAATTCGAAAGACGAGATGTAATTTTCAAAAGGCCACAACTTCTCTCCAATTCAAATTAGATTAGAGGGTGTTGTTGAGTCTTTATGAGCCCACCACGAAGCTCGCAACAATGATCTAAATCGTTTAATGTATAGGGCTAGTTGAGTATTACATCCCTGAAAAAAACACATTGATCGAATATCGATTGCCACTTGATCAAATTACATTTTTATCAACGGCAAGTATGATTTTTAAAAAAAAATTATTTATACAAATGTGATATGACTAAGTGGCTATCGATATCAGATTAATATGGTACACCATGAATTTTACATATTGAATAATTTGGATTATTAATATGAACCCATGATGGGTCTACGAAAGCCCAACAGTACTCTATAGTTGGGATAACTAACTAGAGAGGAGCCTCTCTCTTTTTAGAATATATATAAGACAATTTATATTTTAAATAAACTTTAGAGATGTATTTGTAATTTACTCATAAAAAATGTTAGGGTCTCAAAATTTGGAATTTAAAATTTACCTAAAAATAAATATACGTAATAGAGATTGAAGGGATAAAATATGGGGTTGACATATAAAATAAATTTAAGTTATTAATATAAAATTCTCAATAATTTATAGGTTTTTATGTTGGATATGTAGCATTAATGTTTCCTCAGTGATTTAGGGCTCCTTTGATAAAATATGGGGTTGACATATAAAATAAATTTAAGCTACTAATATAAAATTCTCAATAATTTATAAGTTTTTATGTTGGACATGTAGCATTAATGTTTCCTCAGTAATTTAGGGCACCTTTGATAAATGATTTTTTTAATTAAAAAATTAAAAAGTCATTAAAAAAATAAAAAAAATAAAAAATTTATATAAAAAAGTCAATTTTTTTTTTCTCTATTTTTTGTATATTTTAAAAAAAATTAAAAAATTATCCATATGTACTAACTTTTTTATGTCATATCTTAACTAAAAAATTAAAAAATTATTAAAAAAAACTTATTCCCAGACAACCTTAATCGCGTATCACAAAGAATATCGTAGGATATCTATGTCCATTAGGAGCGGTGAGCGGTGACACTTCGCAATCTTTAATTGGTTTAACTGGCTGGGTGGGGGGTGGGGGGGCAGCTGGGCTTTCTACATCAGTCTCGCCGTCCCTACAAAAGCATACAAAATCAATTTCATTGCTTCCTTACCCATCTATCCATATATATTTATATATCTGAATGTTTATGAGTATTGCATCGACATCTTCTATTTCGCTCTCTTAGATTTTTGAACCCTTGTTCTGTTTTTAATCTTTTTTTTCCCTCTCTGATTGGGTCGTTCATGGCGTCTTCAATGCCGAATACTAACGGGAGTGCCACTTTCGTCAGCAAAAACGAAATGGGTAAACGTGAGAAGATCATTATCGATACAGATCCTGGTATTAGTAAGAAGAATTTTTTTTAAATACATAGTACTATACTTTTCAAGATGTTCTACTATTAATTGCTAATTTCCCCTTGGCTAAAAAGAACCCAAAACTATGATTATTCCACAGAAAAGTAAGTCCATTTCATCTACTATCTTCAATCTTCAACAATATGGTGGCTTGTTCACACAGCATATGAAAAGAAACCAATAGTTGGATCACTGTAACTTATTTACAATATTACTAGACCACTTTCTTCAATTCTCATATTCTATAAACTCCTAAAACTGAAATAAAGTATATATTATAATAAGTTTAAAATATTTTCTATAGCCATTAAGAATGTACAATCATTCAAAACAAGCACTTGGTAAGACCTTAGATTTAATTGTTCCTCATAAGGAGAAAGAAAATCTCAACTAACACAATTCACAAATCAATTCAAACAACCCCAATACAAATAAAAGTCAAAACATATAACAACATATACACCCAAGTATAATTGAAGAAGCAAGAAAATTAATTTCAATAAAATAAAATAAAAAAATAAAAACTAACAGAAGTGCGGATATATAAGCAAATGGGTGATGTATATGTATATATAAGCAAATGTAGGAAAAACCCACTTACCAATACCAGGATCTGTATCGATAATGATCTTCTCACGTTTACCCATTTCGTTTTCGCTGACGAAAGTGGCACTCCCGTTAGTATTTGGCATTGAAGACGCCATGAACGACCCAATCAGAGAGGGAAAAAAAAGGTTAAAAACAGAACAAGGGTTCAAAAATCTAAGAGAGCGAAATAGAAGATGTCGACGCAATACTCATAAACATTCAGATATATAAATATATATGGATAGATGGGTAAGGAAGCAATGAAATCGATACAGATCCTGGTATTGGTAAGTGGGTTTTTCCTACATTTGCTTATATATACATATACATCATCCATTTGCTTATATATCATCACTTCTATTAGTTTTTATTTTTTTATTTTATTTTATTGAAATTAATTTTCTTGCTTCTTCAATTATACTTGGGTGTAAATGTTGTTATATGTTTTGACTTTTATTTGTATTGGGGTTGTTTGAATTGATTTGTGAATTGTGTTAGTTGAGATTTTCTTTCTCTTTATGAGGAACAATTAAATCTAAGGTCATACCAAGTGCTTGTTTTGAATGATTGTACATTCTTAATGGCTATAGAAAATATTTTAAACTTATTATAATATATACTTTATTTCAGTTTTAGGAGTTTATAGAATATGAGAATTGAAGAAAGTGGTCTAGTAATATTGTAAATAAGTTACAGGGATCCAACTATTGGTTTCTTTTCATATGCTGTGTGAACAAGCCACCATGTTGTTGAAGATTGAAGATTGTAGATGAAATGGACTTACTTTTCTGTGGAATAATCATAGTTTTGGGTTCTTTTTAGCCAAGGGGAAATTAGCAATTAATAGTAGAACATCTTGAAAAGTATAGTACTATGTATTTAAAAAAAATTCTTCTTATTTATTTATTTATTTAAAATTGCCATCCATTTTGAACTCCAACATGTAATTGTTTCTTTTTCTTTCTTTTTTATGTTACGAGAAGTGTCAAAGGAAAATTTCACTTTCACATTGAAATTATGGTATTGTTGAGCATATGGATTATACTTATTTTAATTGAAAAACCCCGTCCATTCTTCTCCTTAAAACCCAAGTGTTAAGGAGAGAAAAATTGGAGCTTATAACCAGCACAGATAGGGCAACTCCAGGCGATGTGGGATACATTCCAACATTTTTTTGAATTATTTATTTATTTATTTATATTTTGGACACAATAAAGAAATTTTTTAGTTTCAAGCAGATTTTGATTTCTTAAACAAAATTTCTTTTTTTACTCCTTCTTTTCTTGCTAATATTTACTTTTAGTAATGCTACGTGCACAGAAAACTGTAAAAAGAAGAGTAGAGCGAAAAAAAATCATTGAGTGGCCTAGATTCATATCACATGATGAATTTGGCTCACACAATGATTTTTCTCTGCACTTTTCTTTGATTTTTTTTTTGGGGGTGCATGTTGCATTTCTGTTTTACTTTAAAGCAAATTTTTGCTTTCCAAAACAGAATTTTCTTTTCTTCGCCTTCCTTTCCTGTAATATTTATTTGTAAACAAAATGGCAGAGAGAGAAGTGGACTTTTGTAGGAACTATTTCCCATTAAAAAAATGGAACTTCCAAGACAAAAGATCACGTAAAGATATAGTTTTTCTGTAATCTAACTATCAAACAACTTTGATTTTTCTTCATTTCATGATAAAACATTCGCTAGAACCAAGAATTCTTTGTGATGAATCGTTCAATAGGAAAGATTACATTTCCCGTGAATTTATCAAGAACACATTTTTTATTAAAGCAAACACATTGCTGGATATGTTAATCCAATTCAAAATGTTGTGAGATGTGAATGGGAGTTTTGTTGTTTTACAGATGATAGCATGGCTATCTTCATGGCCTTTCAAAGTCCACAGCTGGAGGTCTTAGGTTTAACCACAATATTTGGTAATGTTAGTACAGAAGGTGCCACTCGCAATGCATTGCTTCTGATATGTAATTAGTTGATGCCATTTTTACAATTATATATATATATATGCTTCTCATAATCTCTGTTCTTTCATGTTTTTCGATCATGTTCATGATCAATTACTATTTTTGATTTGTAAAAGGATAGTGTGAGATCGCAGGATGTCCAGGTGTTCTTGTGGCAGAGGGTAGCCCTGAGCCTCTGAATGTAACTGCTTTTACATTTAATTTTAAGATCAAATTGGACTGGATGGAATTAATACATTTTTTTTTCTCCCTCTTAACATGCTCAGTCCTTTCTTTTATAAACTAGATAGCTTTGGAGTTCCGTGGTTGCATATATATATATATATATATGTGGGTGCTCAGTGTATACAGACATGCATATGATTATTATTTATTTATTGATAAGGGAAAACAGACATGCATGTGTAGCACATGCACACACAAACAGAGTGTCAATGACTCTATGAATAAATAACTAGTTGTTTCTATTTAATTTTTTTATGCTATGAGTTAGGATGCATTGGTTATCTTAAAATAGGTTGTCAATGACTCTATGAATAAATAACTAGCTGAAACAACCAGTTTAAGCAACTTGTTTAAAATAAAGACATAATAAGAAGGAAACTAACTGCCTTGGTAAGTTGTTATTAGTTTATCATATATTTATCTTTTCCCACCTTTTAAAAATAGCTCAAAGCAGTAATATAGTACTTAATATTTTCTTTCAATTGCAGTCAACTTTTCCTTTTCTGTTGTGACATGCCCAAGAACTCATTCTATGATATGACAAGAACAGTTCTGTTTCTTTTAGAAAATCCAATCTTAATTCTTGCTTCATGATATCTACATTTGTGGAATTTGTATTCAGCTTCGATGGAATGGAAATTTTTTATTTTGTTCTTATTATAAATTCTGTTATTGATTTTTTTTTTTTTTTAGAAAAAGAAAATGAAAAAAGAAGATGATTGGAGAGAAGAAGAAAGAATAAGGCTGACATTATTTTATCTGAAAATATGGCTTTACAAAGAGCTAAATGGGGAAGTAAAGTACTCATGTAACCATCCTAATTAGTTGCGTTAAAGTTTGGTTTGTTGAACCACTACATTGATGTAGTCCTGAATATGGATCTTGTGTGTATAGTCCATTAAAAATTCTGGTTTTATTATAATACACTAGACTAATATTTGGAAAGTTTTTGAACTATTCTTCATTTTTTCATTACCATTATTGACAAACAGCTGCTTCTACTGTTTGATGATTGTTTTGACTGTTTGAGTTTGTTGCTGTTACAATGTGAAAAGTTTATATTAATAGATTAAATGGACCATCCTAGAATCCAGGAAAAGCACCAGCTATCTATAGTGTATTATGCTGCACTGTCATCTGTTTCTTAGTCTCCAACACAATTCGGATTCAACGAGACGAAGTCTATGTAAACTTACTAGGGATTAGTTTCATGGTTCCTTATTCACCATTCTACTCAATTTACAATCACTTTTGGCATTCATGATTACTAAGGCTTAACTAAAGGCTACACACCATATCTACCCATCACAGCTCCCCTTTCCCAGATTTTTGAAGCATCACATTCTAAACTATGACTATGTGGCAGTATGGTGTCTTATTCAATGTGATGTGACTATAACCAGTATATTAAGGATGCAAATGGGGGTTATCTATATTTCAATACACTAGCTTGACCTGTCATTTTATTTTAATTTATTTTTAAATTCATACATCTTATGTTGGTGGCATATATTTGGTTAGTTATGTAATATCTTAATGGGAACACTGTATGGCATACACATTTGACAGACTCTGGAAACATTTCATTAGATATTAATGTGTACTAATTGGGCGTTGTTTTATATAAAAATTTAGATCTATAGGTTTTTACTCAATAGTTATATCTTTATTAAAGTTTAATTTATAACTCGTTACTTACCAGATTAGTATTTAACAAAGATTTATACTACTAACTTAATTGGTTTATTTCTTTCTGTTTTGCAAAAGTTTATTTCCAAGATTTTTATTAGATTGTTCATTTGATTCTTGATTGTTTTCCGGCTTCCATTTCTCTTATTCTGGTAACTATATTGTATTATGCTTAGCATGTAATCTGCTTTGGAACAGGGGGGAAAACCACGTGTTGCAGACTTTGTTCATGGTGCAAATGGATTGGGGAACACAAATTTACCTCCTCCAAAATCCAAGAAAATTGAGAAGACGGCATCAGAATTTTTGGTGGATAGAGTTTCTGAATATCCTGGTGAAGTTTCCATACTTGCACTGGGGCCGTTGACAAATTTGGCTAAGGTAAGTTTTAGCATTTTTTCCTCCCTCCCATTCACTGTCACGAGTATCGCATTTTCAATCTTCTCTCATTTGCCCTTGACCTTGACACTGATGTACTCAATAAGGATTTATTTATTTGAATTTTTGATCAGGCTGTTAAAAGGGACTCATCCTTTGAAAGCAAGGTGAAAAAAGTCATCATCCTTGGTGGATCTTTCTTTGCATTGGGAAATGTCAATCCTGCTGCTGAAGCAAATGCAAGTAGTGATCAACACACTTCTACATTCCCTTATAATTGTTACATACACTACGAACCAGAACATTTCTTACTGTCAAACAATTCTATTGTAGATGTATTAAATCTTTTGAGATTTGGAAGTAGATGAAGCTTTAGCCTTTAGGGGTGGTTTGGCCAATGCTTTTTAGTAGCTTTTTTGCTTTTTTACTTTTTAAGGACAAAGTTGTTGCTAAAAAAACTGATGCATTTGACAAATGTTATAAAAATTCTTTTTAGCTATTGGGAAAGCTCAAGTGGGATTTGGAATTTTTTTATTTGTCTTAGTAAATTTTTTGTTTTTTTTCTTTTGTTTTAGTTTTTAGATTCTTCTAGACTAGAATGACCCAAAAAGTAAAATTTTTAAAAAATCACTAAAGACGAGTTCTAAAAAAAAATGTCTTGATTAGCACTAGGTGAACAGGGTGGGCTTTGTTAAAGAAGTGCCTTTTTTCCCGTGTCGCCTAAAGCAGCCAAATCCAAACAACCAATTTCTTAAGCAAAAACCAAACAGCGAATTCTATTTCAGGGGAACTAATTTTCAAGTACAAACAATAAAATAAAATATAAAAGTTGAAAAACAAAAGAAGAGTTAAAAAAAGGGAAGACTTTGGGCAAAGTTGAAAAACAAAAGAAGAGTTAAAAAAAGGGAAGACTTTGGGCATCTTGCTTGCCTTATTAAGTAAGTTCGTTTTAAGACCACTGCTGCAGGCTTGGCAGCTGATGTTGCCATAATAGCACGTGTATATTATAGTGATTTCGGTTGTCCCTTTACTATTCTGTTGTGTTCTGGACTTGGTTCCGTGAAGTTGGTAGTTGTATCTATCTTGTTGTCGTCCTTTAATTCCGCTTGATTGAGTTTTAGGATGTTTTGGGCAGGGTTGTTACAGGTTGGTTAGGCCTTGGTTTCAATTCCCTGTTGCCCAGTTTTTAGGCGGTCCGCTCGAGCGGGTCTTTTTGCGCTCGAGCGGGGATTGCACACCCCCAGTATTTCGTGTCCCTGCAAAACTTCTGCAGTTGTGATTTTTACGCTCGAGCGGGTTTCTTTACGCTCGAGCGGTGGCGCTCGAGCGGGTTTGTTGGCGCTCGAGCGGGTAGTACCTTTTCGGTGTAAGTTCTGGGAGGGGGAAATTTACGCTCGAGCGGACTGGTTTTCGCGCTCGAGCGGATGTGCTTTATTCTTGTGTCTTGGCGCTCGAGCGGGCCTTCTTGCGCTTGAGCGTGTTCAGATTTTTGTTCTTGACGCTCGAGCGTTGTGTTCTCCGCTCGAGCGGGAGCGTCGTATATCAGTTGGCAGCTGGACATTTTAAAATCACTTTTTACATTCACACTCTCTGTTTTACTTTTCCAAAACGCCATTTGAGAGCTCCTCTCTCTAAAACTATAACTTCTCTCTAAGTATTGATCTAGCTAGAGTGTTTTCCCCACCTTTGGTCTTCACAAGAGTTGGGTTGATCGTCGAGGGTTATCCATTGATCCGAAAAATATTGAGTTTTGGAGCACGTCGAGTTTCCTCACCTTCTTTCCTTGGGCTCCGAATTTGAGGTAGAGATTCCTACTCACTCTTGTGGTCTTTGACATAGATTTTTGGTTGTTTTGATAAAGTGTTGTAGTTGGGTAAATTTTGGGACTTGGGGTTTCAAAATGTGTTAAAGAGGGTTTTGTGATTTTGGGCTCATAATATGTATTTTGGGCTTCAAAATAATGATGTTGTTGTTGGTTGTTGATATATAGGCCATTGGGTCAATATTGGGAAATGGGGTAGAAAACCCTAACTGGTTATATAAATTAATTTGTATGATTAATTTGAGAAAATGATGGTTATATGGAATTGAATTAGAAATAATGAAATTACCTCATTATATGGTTAAATAGTGGAGTTGGATTTATAAATCGCTCACTTTTGAAAACATTGATATTTTATCTGTTGGAGCTTTTATTATCTGTTTAGAAATAATTGCTTGGGCTACCGGTGGAGGGTAGTTTTGATTGTTGTAGACAATGCATGATGATTAGGCAAACTAAAACTAATCAATTGGATATGTCATAGAGTATGACGGTTGATAGAATACATTAACGTTATGTATTGATTGATTGTGTATATGACCTATGTGTATATACATTGTGTATGTGGGAGGAGTCAAGGGATGTACTCTACGGTTTAGGGGAAGATAGGGGATGGACCTCTAAACCGGATGTTGTTTGGGTGGAGATAGGGGATGGACTCCACTGATACAGCTCATATGCTTGTCAGATAATGTGTTGATATAGCTCATATGCTTATCTTTGGAAGTGTTGATACAGCTCGTATGCTTATCATTGGAAGTGTTGATATAGCTAATATGCATATCTGTTGAAATGTGGATACAGCTTGTATGCTTATCTGTTGAGATGTTGATACAACTAATATGTTTATCTATTGAAAATGGAAAATGTTTAATATGAGTCATTGTCTCATATAAGTGGTTGGCCAGGTTCTGAGCCGTTGTTGTGAATTGTGAAACTGATAAGAAATGGAAACTGAAGTGAAATGGAAATGGGTTACGAATTGGTTTATGAAAACTGAACATTTATCAATTGCTAATATCTTAGTCATTACTCATACTGTGTTTAGCCTGTCTCTACTGGGCGTTGGCTCACCCTTTATGGGACATTACTTTCAGGTACAGGTAGTATGCCACCTCCAAGGACATAGCTTGGATGATGATGAGAGTTGGAGACTCTTTTTTTTTGTTTATCTTGATGTATTACATGTAAATTCAAGCCAAGGGCTTAATATGTATTGAGTTAGTACTCTTCCTTTTTGTAACCAAGTGTTAACTTGGAAAGCTGTAAGCCCATAGGGCATTTGCTTTTGTTGTTAACATGTAATACAGTTGTAAGAATTACTCTAATGAATACAAATGGTTGATTTCTTTTGTATCAATGCATGTCTAAATTGTTGGCTATTATGTATTATTTTGAGGGCGTTACAACTTGGTATCAGAGCGTACCGGGTTCGAATACTTTGGGTACGTGGGAAGTGATTAGTATCGCAATGGGTTTGTCTCGCTTGTTAGAGACTTATGTGTGACATTATGTGTTTATTTGATGACATGTTTATGTGACTACTTGGGTATGGGATTTAGTTTCTAGGATGTTGATTGGATCCTTGGGTTTCTGTGAGTCTTGTTGGAAAAGCACTTGATCAATGTTGTTTCTAACCGGAACTCTAGTAACGCCTCGGGACTGTCATTATCCGGAAATGAAATTCGTAAGTGCTTATGTGTTTATGTGCTTACGTGGAGTGAACTACAGTTGTCCATGCATTAGGACGCGAGTGTTATAGCTTCGGCACATTTGTGAATGTGCTAATAGTCTTGGTTACCTTTATTAGTATGTCAGGACGAGGACGTAGTAGGCGTGGCAGGCATGGTAGGCAGGAGGTACCTTTACCGGATGACGTTCCGGCAATGCACGAGAGAGTTGGTCAGGCCAACGTGGCTGAGCTAGCAGGTCAGCAGGCTATGGGCGCCTTGGCCCGAGAGATAGCGGGAGCTTTGGGTATTCTCAGAGCTGAGAATCAGGTTGTGGAGGCAGGGCCTTCTTTCTTGAAGAGGGAATTCTTCCGGTCTAACCCGGACGAGTTTGTTGGGGATCCGAAGGAGCCACTTAAGGCTGACGAGTGGTTGGAACAAATGGAGAAGACGTTCGAGATGTTTGGCATCGAGGACGGGGCTTTAAAGGTGACCTTGGCATCCTTCCAGCTGAAGGGAGATACGGGTCAATGGTGGAAGTACGAGAAGGGCAATGTTGGTGGTGCATGGGAGGCGTTTGTGAATGCTTTCCAGGAGAAGTTTTTATCTTCAGCTGCTAGGGAGAAGCCGAGGGAACAGTTTTGCCAGCTTAAACAGCAGGGCTTATCAGTGGCCGAGTTTGAGGCTACTTTTACTAGTTTCTCCAGGTTTGCACCTGAACTGGTGGCGTCCGAGGAACGTCGTTGTTTTGAGTTTGAGCGGAAGTTGAGGCGTGGACTCAAGCTGAGGGTTGGAGGGTCGTTTATCCGGAAATATGGACGTTTGGTGGATGCTGCTGCTCATATGGAGATTATGATGCAGAAGGAAGACGAGGGGCAGAGAGGCTCCAAGAGGAGCCAAGATGGTCAGGGTGACGGCAGGAGACAGAGGGGTTCTAACCCTCAACAGTCTCAGGGTGGTTTGGCCAGATCGACCTTTCCAGTGCCGGGAGCAGGCTCTGGGAGAGATAGTCAGGGAGGCTTGACTTGTTTTGCGTGTAGCCAGCTGGGTCACAAGTCTTCGGTTTTGTCGCAGATGGGAGGAGGTGAGCGAGCTGCTTCTTCATTAGTTAGACCTCAGGGCTAGAGTCAGGGCAGGGGCCAGCCTTTGTCTTGCTATCAGTGTGGTCAGCCTGGGCACCTGAAGAGGTTTTGCCTACAGTTGAGTGCTACTTCAGGAGCATCTGGTTCTAGGCAGACGCAGGGTTATCAGCCAGCTCAGTCTGTGCAGGCCTCGAGGGCCAATCCGGGAGCTTCGTCATCCTAGTTAGTGCAGCAGTCTTTTGCTCCTAGAGGTGAGCAGGTAGATCAGGGGTCTACAGGGCGCGTGTATGCTGTTACCGCGCAGGATCTAGTACCGGCTCCATCAGTTGTGAGAGGTACCTTCTTGTTTTGCAACTCAGTTGCTAATGTATTGATTGATACGGGTGCATCTCATTCTTTTGTGTCTGCTGCATTTGCATCTGTTTTGGAATTGGAGTTGGCACAGTTAGCATCTCCTATATGTGTAGTATCGCCTGTTGGTGGCGAGTTAATCTTGAAACAAGGTGTTAGAGGTTATGATGTAGAGGTCGCCGACCATAGGCTTCCTTTTCCGTTTGTTGTCATGCCCATGAAAGGTTTTGATGTTATTTTGGGTATGGACTGGCTATCGTCATACCGAGCTGTTATTGATTGCTACCGCTAGAGGGTCACGGTTTGTACCTTAAGCGGGGAGTGTTTCCATTTCTTGGGGGATCGGGTTGGTAGTGTGTTGCCACCGATGTATGATCCGCGAGGGTGGAGTGAGCTTAGTGGTCTACTTGCTAGCTTTTTGAGTGGTGAGTGTGATGAGACCTAGATTGTATTGCCGAGGGTGGTTTGTGAGTATTCGGATGTTTTTCCCGAGGATCTCGTTAGTTTTACCACCTCACCGAGAGATAGAGTTCTCTATTGATTTAGTGCCTGGCACAGCACCGATTTTTATGGCGCCTTATCGTTTTGCCCCAGCTGAGTTGAGTGAGTTGAAGATTCAGCTCCAGGAGTTGCTAGATAAGGGTTTTGTTCGCCCTAGTGTTTCGCCGTGGGGAGCACCGGCCCTCTTTGCTAAAAAGAAAGATGGTGCCTTGAGATTATGTATAGACTACCGGAAGTTGAATCGGGCTACGGTCAAGAATAAGTACCCTATGCCCCGTATAGATGATCTGTTCGACCAGTTGAAGGGTTCCCGTTGTTTCTCTAAGATAGACTTGAGATCGGGTTACCACCAGTTGAGGGTCAGGGAGGAGGATATTCCTAAGACGGCATTCCGTACGCGGTATGGCCATTATGAGTTTCTGGTGATGCCATTCGGGCTTACCAATGCATCGGCAGTCTTTATGGATTTGATGAACTGGATCTTCCGGGAATTCTTAGACCGTTTTGTAGTCGTTTTCGTGGACGACATTCTTATCTATTCGCCTTCTGAGGAGGAGCACGAGGAACATTTAAGAGTGGTGCTTGAGTTGCTTAGAGCCCATAGGCTGTATGCCAAGTTTGGGAAGTGTGAGTTCTGGCTAGGAGAGGTGAAATTCTTAGGCCATGTGGTATCCGGGGAAGGAGTGTCTGTAGATACATCCAAGGTAGAGGCAATGCAAGATTGGGCACAACCTAAGAGCATTTTTGAGATCCGCAGTTTTCTGGGATTAGCTAGGTATTACCGTCGGTTTGTGAAAGATTTCTCCAGGCTAGCTTCGCCGTTGACTAGATTGACGCGGAAAGGGGTCAAGTTTGTATGGAGTGAGACTTGTGAAAAGTCGTTCCAAGAGTTGAAGGTTAGATTGACCACCGCTCCGGTTTTGATTATTTCGGAGAGAGGGTTGGGTTATGCGGTTTATTGTGATGCCTCACGAGAGGGTTTGGGTTGTGTGTTGATGCAAGAGGGAAAAGTGGTAGCTTATGGCTCACGTTAGTTGAAAATACACGAGAAGAATTACCCTACACACGACTTAGAGTTAGCAGCAGTGATCTTTGCCTTGAAGATTTGGAGGCACTACCTTTATGGTGAGAGGTTCGAGGTGTTCTCGGATCACAAGAGTTTGAAGTACCTGTTTACACAGAGAGACTTGAATTTGAGGCAGAGGAGATGGATGGAGTTCATTGAGGACTATGATTTTGAGTTGCACTATCACCCGGGAAAGGCCAATGTTGTGGCCGATGCCCTTAGTAGGAAATCCATTAGTGATGTAGCTTGTATAGCCATCCGGGAATGGGAGATGTTGGGTGTACTTGGCGAGTTTGACTTGCTTTTGAGTGAATCAGCTGAGGCTGCGGCCTTGTTTTCTGTTGTTGCGCAGCCTACACTTGTGACCCGAGTGTTAGAGGCACAGAGAGGTGACCTTGAGGTAGAATCTCTCTGAGAGAAGATCTCAAATGGGAAGGTTGAGAAGGGTTTGGCGGTGTATCTCGACCTGAGTGTGAGATACAGAGACCATTTGTTTGTGCCAGAGTCTTGCCGAGAGGAAGTACTCCGAGAATTCCATCATTCACGTCTTGCGGTGCATCCGGGAGGCACTAAGATGTATCGGGATTTGGGTCGCCAGTTTTGGTGGCGGGGTATGAAGAGAGATGTGGCTGTTTTCGTATCGAAGTGCCTTACTTGCCAGCAAGTGAAGGCCGAGCATTAGAGGCCAGCGGGTTTGTTGCAACCCTTGCCTATTGTCGAGTGGAAGTGGGAACATGTCACTATGGACTTCGTTGTAGGTCTTCCGAGGACTCAGCGGGGTAGTGATGCCATTTGGGTGGTTGTAGACCGGTTGACTAAGTCGGCGCACTTCATTCCTATGCGCGTGAGAGATTCGGTAGATCATCTCGCCGACTTGTATATTCGGGACATAGTGAGATTGCACGGGGTCCCAGTAACGATCGTCTCAGATAGAGATCTTCGTTTTACTGCTAGGTTGTGGCAGGGTTTGCAGAGTGCCTTGGGCACTAGGTTGACCTTTAGTACGGCTTATCATCCTCATATTGACGGGCAGTCCGAGCATACTATTCAGATCCTTGAGGATATGCTTCGAGGTTGTGTCCTTGACTTTAGTGGGACGTGGGAGAGGCACTTGCCCTTGGTGGAGTTTGCCTACAATAACAGTTTTCAGTCTAGCATCAGTATGGCACCGTTTGAGGCCTTGTATGGCCGACCGTGTAGGTCTCCAGTGTGTTGGGCCGAGGTGGGTGATGCACTTTTGTTGGGTCCGGAGTTGGTTAGGGAGATGACGGAGAAAGTTGAGCTTATCCGTAGGAGACTTGTTACAGCCCAGAGTCGCCAAAAGAGTTATGCCGACCGTAGGAGGAGGCCTTTGGCGTTTGAGGTAGGTGACCATGTCTTCTTGAAAATATCACCTAGGCGAGGTTTGATGAGGTTCGGGAAGAGTGGGAAGTTATCCCCTCGGTTTATTAGTCCCTTTGAGATCCTTGAGAGGATTGGCGAGGTTGCTTATCGTTTAGCTTTACCGCCGCAGTTGTCCGGAGTGCATGACGTGTTTCATGTGAGTATGCTTCGGAAGTACGAGTCGGATCCGTCCCATGTGTTAGATTGGGCCGACTTGGAGGTAGATGAGGATGCCTCGTATGAGGAGAGGCCGGTTCGGGTCTTGGATAGGCGGGATCAAGTCCTGCGTGGCAAGACCATTCCTTTGGTGAAGGTTTTGTGGAAACATCATGGAGTGGAGGAAGCCACTTGGGAACCTGAGTTGGAAGTCCGCGAGAAATATCCGGACTTGTTTTTTTGATGTGTAACCGTGTATTGGTAATTTTGTAATATCGTTGAACTTTAAGAACATTGAATGTGTCATTAAGTTGTAAAACATTGTGAATGTTTTGGTTAATGGAAGTTTGTTTTAACATTGCGTATGTTAAGTATATTGTGGAAATGCAAGCATGATGATAATGTTGCATGTATTATGGAATTGTGGAAAATGGGTTGAAATTGGTAAATTTCAAAAGAATGCATGTTGATAATGCAGGTTGCTATGAATAATGTGTTATGCCTCTTGAAAAGAGATGGGATTGACCGGTAATGGGTCGGGTTGTTTAATGTTATGTTGTAATATTGTTGAGAATTGAGAAAATCTTGTATTTAATTTCGGGGACGAAATTCTTTAAGAGGGGAGGTTATAGCGATCCCGGTTGTCCCTTTACTATTCTGTTGTGTTCCGGACTTGGTTCCGTGAAGTTGGTCGTTGTATCTATCTTGTTGCCGTCCTTTAATTCCGCTTGATTGAGTTTTAGGATGTTTTGGGCAGGGTTGTTACAGGTTGGTTAGGCCTTGGTTTCAATTCCCTGTTGCCCAGTTTTTAGGCGGTCCGCTCGAGCGGGTCTTCTTGCGCTCGAGCGGGGATTGCACACCCCCAGTATTTCGTGTCCCTGCAAAACTTCTGCATGTGTGATTTTTACGCTCGAGCGAGTTTCTTTATGCTCGAGCGGTGGCGCTCGAGCGGGTTTGTTGGCGCTCGAGCGGGTAGTACCTTTTCGGTGTAAGTTCTGGGAGGGGGAAATCTACGCTCGAGTGGACTGGTTTTCGCGCTCGAGCAGATGCGCTTTATTCTTGTGTCTTGGCGCTCGAGCGGGCCTTCTTGCGCTCGAGCGTGTTCAGATTTTTGTTCTTGATGCTCGAGCGTTGTGTTCTCCGCTCGAGCGGGAGCGTCGTATATCAGTTGGCAGCTGAGCATTTTAAAATCACTTTTTACATTCACACTCTCTCTTACTTTTCTAAAACGCCATTTGAGAGCTCCTCTCTCTAAAACTATAACTTCTCTCTAAGTATTGATCTAGCTAGAGTGTTTTCCCCACCTTTGGTTTTCACAAGAGTTGGGTTGATCGTCGAGGGCTATCCATTGATCCGAAAATATTGAGTTTTGGAGCACGTCGAGTTTCCTCACCTTCTTTCCTTGGGCTCCGAATTTGAGGTAGGGATTCCTACTCACTCTTATGGTCTTTGACATAGATTTTTGGTTGTTTTGATAAAGTGTTGTAGTTGGGTAAATTTTGGGACTTGGGGTTTCAAAATGTGTTAAAGAGGGTTTTGTGATTTTGGGCTCATAATATGTATTTTGGGCTTCAAAATAATGATGTTGTTGTTGGTTGTTGATATATAGGCCATTGGGTCAATATTGGGAAATGGGGTAGAAAACCCTAACTGGTTATATAAATTAATTTGTATGATTAATTTGAGAAAATGATGGTTATATGGAATTGAATTAGAAATAATGAAATTACCTCATTATATGGTTAAATAGTGGAGTTGGATTTATAAATCGCTCACTTTTGAAAACATTGATATTTTATCTGTTGGAGCTTTTATTATCTGTTTAGAAATAATTGCTTGGGCTACCGGTGGAGGGTAGTTTTGATTGTTGTAGACAATGCATGATGATTAGGCAAACTAAAACTAATCAATTGGATATATCATAGAGTATGACGGTTGATAGAATACATTAACGTTATGTATTGATTGATTGTGTATATGACCTATGTGTATATACATTATGTATGTGAGAGGAGACAGGGGATGTACTCTACGGTTTAGGGAAAGATAGGGGATGGACCTTTAAACCGGATGTTGTTTGGGTGGAGATAGGGGATGGACTCCACTGATACAGCTCATATGCTTGTCAGATAATGTGTTGATATAGCTCATATGCTTATCTTTGGAAGTGCTGATACAGCTCGTATGCTTATCGTTGGAAGTGTTGATATAGCTAATATGCATATCTGTTGAAATGTGGATACAACTTATATGCTTATCTGTTGAGATGTTGATACAACTAATATGTTTATCTATTGAAAATGAGAAATGTTTAATATGAATCATTGTCTCATATAAGTGGTTGGCCAGGTTCTGAGCTGTTGTTGTGAATTATGAAACTGATAAGAAATGGAAACTGAAGTGAAATGGAAATGGGCTATGAATTGGTTTATGAAAACTGAATATTTATCAATTGCTAATATCTTAGTCATTGCTCATACTGTGTTTAGCATATCTCTACTGGGCGTTGGCTCACTCTTTATGGGACATTACTTTCAGGTACAAGTAGTATGCCACCTCCAAAGACATAGCTTGGATGATGATGAGAGTTGAAGACTTTTTTTTTTTTTGTTTATCTTGATGTATTACATGTAAATTCAAGCCAAGGGCTTAATATGTATTGAGTTAGTACTCTTCCTTTTTGTAACCAGGTGTTAATTTAGAAAGCTGTAAGCCCATAGGGCATTTGCTTTTGTTGTTAACATGTAATACAGTTGTAAGAATTACTCTGATGAATAGAAATGGTTGATTTCTTTTGTATCAATGCATGTCTAAATTGTTGGGTATTATGTATTATTTTGAGGGCGTTACATATATAACCACTAGTGTTAGTTTTCAGGATCAGTTTCACACTATCTGTCTTTTCTAGGAATTTTTTATTTTTGCGCTAAGCAACTCTAGTGAGGGAATTCTAGTTTCCAGTCAATCAAATTCAACTTCAGCTTAATGCAAGAAAAAATATACATTTGTTTATTGACTTGCAGATCTATGGGGACCCAGAAGCAGCAGATGTGGTGTTTACGTCTGGGGCAAATATTGTTGTTGTTGGCATAAACATAACAACTCAAGTCAAATTGACAGGTCCTAGTTCACCTTTGATGTTCTTTGTTCTAGTTTTATCTCGTGTACTGCTCATCATATGGGATTTATTCTCCACTAAATTAAATCTATATTACTGTTTCAGATGCTGACCTTGATGAATTGAGGCTGTCTCGGGGAAGACACGTTCAATTAATCAGCAAAATGTGCAAATTCTACTGAGATTGGCATGTTGCATCTGACGGAGTCCATGGTAATCTTAGGTTGCTTTTGTATTTAGGGATTTGAAATGCATGGATTTGACATTAATCATTCCAAGAGAACAATTCAAATTTAGATTTGTTTGTTGACCTATGAATTTCAAGATTAAATTAAATAGCTTTTTCATGATGGATTTAAAATAACTAATACAAAAACAGTTATTTGAAATCATTTTTAGCATTCTGCTTCTGACTTCAATCCCTTCTGTTTCAACTTACCTTCTTTAATAGTATTTTTATCCACCTATAATACCTAACTCTCCAATATTTTATGCAATTCAACCTCATATCTCTTGAATTGAAATCCACGTCCATCAAAACGGACCCTTATATTCATAAATTGGATAGTCGTAAAATTGCACTGTTTAATTCTTAATTGAAATCAATTATAAACTTAATTGAATTAACAGTTTAAAGTTGATAAATTCAGGGATTTTCCTTCATGACCCAGTCAGTTTTGTGGCACTGGTTCGGCCAGATCTCTTTACGTACAAGAAAGGGGTTGTGCGAGTTGAGACACAAGGGATATGTCTGGGGCATACACTGATGGACCAAGGACTAAAAATGTATGTTTTTAAAAGCACAATGCTCTTTTGGTGTATCTTAGCCTTTGTAGTTTTGTTTCTAATTTATTTTCTTGATAATATAATGCAGATGGAATTCAAGCAATCCATGGACAGGCTATTCCCCTGTTTCAGTTGCATGGACGGTTAATGTGGATGAAGTTCATAATTATGTTAAGAATCTGTTGACCAAACCGTGAAATCTTTGCAAGTTGTGCTCTGCACCCCATGAAGATGTCGAAAACTTTGAAAATGTTGTGTTGTCTTTGGTTTCTTCTTGAAGAGCCTTTGGTGATTTCTTTAGTTCTTTGTTGGTATAACCCAAAATTTTGGGAGCAACGGGCTAATAATTTGATGGTCTCCTATTGCTAAAAATTTGCTGTAATTTATGAAGTACGTAAACACGGTAGTTATATAAGGGTTATTCAATCTAGTTAAAAATTTCAAATTTCATAATCTTTACTTACCTCTCGGTTTAGTAGTTTAAATCTTGTTAGACCTGTTAATGATAAAGCCAAATGGAAAATCATAATTGTCGGGTCTGAGAAGAGGATTTTCCCGAACGGCAAATAGAGTACAAGCCCATCTCCGATGGGCTTGATGAAATCCAAGCCCATCAGACATTGGGCTATTACCGAATATACACAGCAATATGGAGAGTATGCCGGGTTTAGGCTACCCCGAGCAAAGTCGGCTTAACCAGGTCAGGCAAATTCGGATTGTCCTTTTAATAAAAGGGTGGTAGGGAGATGGGCCCTGAAAGAGTAATAATGAGGGGCTAGGCTACATAGAAAAAATATCCAGAAGAATAACGATATAAAAGGAGGAGGGAAGCCCCAGGAGGTATGTGCGAAGAACCTTGTATCTCAAAAAATTACAAAACACCAATCTTTTTACAGAGACTAACTTGTCTGTCGGAGTACTAATTCTGGCACTACCGTTCAGAGTTTTATTTCTATTTCAGGTGATAGCTGGGAAGATTATCAAAGAGCTTGTTTGGATTAGAGGAGATGAGTATTCCATATCCACTTCCACACAATTGGCGCCGTCTGTAGGAATACTTAAACTCATCTATGGCAAGTCCAAACCAAGATCTTCTAGTCATTGGAGTCGATAATACTACAACAGGAGCAATTTTAGGCCCAGAAGAAACCCTCGCAAGGAGGTCTTTGAATTTTGACTTGCTAACCCTATTTCAACGTTCAACATCCACAAAGAATGCCATACAAGTATTGATGAATCGGATGCAACGTAGTGAATAGCGTCTTGAACACATGGCGGCGAAAAATGAGCGCCTGCGTCATTAGTTGGTAACAGTATGCCAGACTCTTCGTGGGAAAAACCCAGAAAGCAAGGCCAAGTAGACGCGTCTAGTTTGTCAGATAGGGGAAGTCCTCCGTAAGTGCGTCATGGGCGAAAAAAGAAAGACGATGATTTAGACTCAGAGGACAAGCACGATTCTTTTATACGACGTATTGCCAAGGTCGTCTTGTTTAAGAAATTTAAAGCACCATCGTTCACTCTTTATGATGGAAAGTCGGATCCCACAGATCACGTGTGTCATTACAAGCAAGCAATGATATTGCATGCAGATGACAAGGCACTTATGTCTTGGATATTCCCTAGCAGTCTAGGACAACTTGCCGTTAGATGGTATTACAAGCTCGAGTCAACTTCGATTGAGAGTTTCCATCAACTCCAAAAATCTTTTAGGGTTAGGTTCATTACCAATGAGACCTAGCCGAAATAGACAGACTCATTGTGGGTAATGAAAATCAAGACTAATGAAACCTTACGTGAGTATTCAGTGCGCTATTGGGAGTGTTTTAATTTGGTGGATGATGATTGTAACGACTCCGTGGCAATCACAACCTTCAAGATGGGATTGCATCCCGATAGCTCGCTCAGGAGTTTGCTGACTCGAAAACCTCCCAAGACAGTCTAAGTAGAAGAGTACTGCAAAGTGGAAGATGATGCAATACGAGTTAAAGCCGGATTGTAAGCTGTAGAAACGACAACACCTATCTTGGTACAACCACTGACTATTGCACCGCCAGACAAAATCGTATCAATGAGGAGCCCAAAGCCAAGAGGCCGATCAGAAAGGGAAAACCGCCGAGATTTACACCGACACAACAAGCAATACCAAGTAGAAAACAAGCACTCTAGGCAGTCAGATAAGAAATACACAGAGCTGTCCGAGCTGATCAGAAAGATTATGCTAAAAATCCAATATCTGGCTTCCTTCAAATGGTCGACCAAGATGGCTGGGCCCCTTGACATGAGACGCCGAGACTTGAAATACGACTATCACAAAGACTATGGGCACACAACCGACAAATGTTACACCCTGAAGGATTATGTGGAAGACTTGGTCCAAGGTGGCCGACTGATTGAATATCTCCCAAAAAAGGATGACCCACCAGGTGTATTAGTTGTACGCCCCGATTCACCTCTAATTAGGGTAATCCACATGATATATAGCTTACCTCTACCAAACAAGGTGAATACGATCTAGTCACAGCGATCTTGCCAACCCATTTCCGAGCCCAGTACATCATCCAAACGGCAGCGATTGTCGAATGAAATTAGCTTCTCTAATGCCGATCTTGAAGGGGCCACTGTGCCTCATGACAATGCCCTCGTGATCGAGTTGCGAGTAAATAAATTAACCATTGGGCGTATCTTGGTTAACCAGGGGAGCACCTCCGAGATAATGTACTATAAAACGTTTCTCAAACTCGGCTTTAAAGATGTAGATCTCATACCGGCCGATTACCCCCTTTTTGGTTTCAATGCCAATCTGGAATACCCCTTAGGCAAGATCGTGTAACCGGTGTGGGCATGCACCAAGACACTAGAGGTTGAATTCCTAGTTGTCAAGCTCCCATCACCTTGTAATATAATCATAGGTCGAGCATGGCTCCACACAATGTAGGCTATACCGAGTACTTACCACAAGCTCCTTCGATATCCAACTCAATTCGGTGTTGAGCAAATCCGTGATTCACAGAAATCGACAAAGGATTGTTATCTCACTGCCGCTGAGAAAAGGCCAAAGGAATTGGAAGTGAATTCAATTGAAATTTCGAAATCAGAAGTGTCTGGAGGATGTTGGGAAACTTCTGGTTGAGAAAGTAACAGAGGATTTGGACCGAGTACAAATCAATGATGATCCTAAAAAAATCTTTAGTCGGTATAAGTCTTAATGTCGCCGAGCGAAAAGAGTTGTTTTCCTTCCTCCTCGGTAGCATCGATGTTTTCACTTGGCCAACCTACGACATGCCAGGGGTAAACCCTGACATAGCTATGCATAACCTGAATGTTAACCCCAAATTTAAGCTTGTCGTTCAATGAAGCCACTGTTCAGCTGCCGAGCATGCCATGATTGTAATTGATGAAGTTGACAAGCTATTGGACGCTGGGGCAATTCGCGAAGTTACATACCCCACGAGATTATCCAACACTGTTATGGTAAGGAAGAAGACATGGTCGTGGCATGTTTGCGTAGACTTTACGGATCTAAACAAGGCCTGCCCCAAGGATTATTTTCCTTTACCTAGAATTGATCAATTTGTGGATGCAACTGCCCAATACTATTAGGGCATGAGTTTCTTAGATGCTTACAGGGGTTATTACCAAATTGCCACGAATCCAGCCGACCAAGTCAAAATAGCATTCCTCACTCCTAGGGAAATCTATTGTTACCAGGTCATGCTCGTTGGACTGAAAAATGCTAGGCAACATATCAGAGATTGATCACTGCCATGTTCGAAGATCAAATCAGCAAAACTATAGAAGTCTACACCGATGATATGGTGGCGAAATCCAAGGAAAAGAAGGCACACTTAGCCGATCTTGCTACCATTTTTGATATTCTCTGGAAATACAAAATGAAGCTCAATGCCTCAAAATGTGCATTCGGTATTGGTCAAGAAAATTCCTTGGCTATATTGTCAATTATTGCGAAATTGAAACTAACCGGAAACAAATTAAGGCTATCATGAAGCTTGGCTCACCAGGTTCGGCCAAAGAAGTTCAAAAGCTAATGGGAATGGCTGCAGCATTGAACAGATTTATCAGTCAGTCCTTAAATCGATGTAGGCTATTCTTCCATACACTTCGGTAGGGCAAACTATTTAAATGGACTCCAGAATGCCAAACCACTCTAGAAGGGTTGAAAGCCTATCTCAGTTCCGTTCCGCTTTTGGCCACCTCCTTGCCAAGCGATGTGCTTATTTTACCTCTTACGGTATCCAAATGGGTAGTAAGTACCGTCTTGGTGGACGCCGAAACCCGATATCTACCCCAGGAGAAGTTAATCCTAGCCCTTGTAGTGGCCACTAGAAAACTAATGCATTGCTTTCAAGCATATACCATTAAGGTTCCAACGGATCACCCCCTCCATTCAATCCTCTGCAAAGCAGAATCATCGGGGCGAGTTTCCAAATGGGTGTTGGAACTCGATCAATACGACCTCCAGTTTTCACCAAGGATGGCTATTAAAGGGCAGGTCCTAGCTGATTTTGTTACCAAGTTTACTACACCACAAGCCGAGCTAGATCAGGACCAGCTGACTTCCTAGTCACAGCCATAATAGAGAATGTATGTCGATGTTATCTAGTAGTTGTATTGCGATGGGTCATCCAACCAGTGCTGCAGTGGGGCAAGAGTAGTTATTATGACCCCTGAAGGAGCAATGGTAGAGCAATCGATTAAACTTGGCTTCAACGCCTCAAATAACGAGGCCGAATATGAAGCCCTGTTGGTCGGCCTTAGAAACTCGTTTCAAATGGGAGCTAAATGGCTACAAGTCTTTTGTGACTTGAAATTGGTTATAAACCAGTTGAAAGGTGAGTATGCCGCTAAGAATGACCGCATGGCGGCCTACATAAAGAGATAGCCAACTCCTTGCTCATGAAATTTGATAGCCATGAGCTGAATCAGATTACTTGTGATTAGAAAAGACACATTGATTCTCTCGCCTGCTTTGCGTTGGCAGTAAACTCAGAAGTTAAGCGTACTATTGAAATGAGATTCATTCTGAAGCTGAATATCAGTGCCCTAGAGTATCCCGCTGTAAACACCATTTAAAGGGGGTCGAGTTGAATGGATCCCATTGCTGCATTCCTTGCTTTGGATAAGTTTCCAGAGGAGAAGAAGGAAGCCCACAAGTTGCAGAATAAGGCTTTGAGATATTACCTGGATCCTCAGGGAAAACTTTATAAAAAGCTCTCTGGGCCATATTTAGAATATGTCCATCCTGACAAGATTGAAGATTTTTTGGCTGAGATTCATGAAGGCAGTTGTGGTGCTCACTCAAGAGAAAGGTCATTGGCTCACCGGGCCGTCACGCAGGGGTATTGGTGGTTGACCATGCATACTAACGTTGAGAATTATGTTAAGAAATGCGAACAATGCCAGAAGTTCTCTCCACTAACACATTTGCTTGCTGAAGAACTGAACTTCATGACCAGTCCTTGGCCTTTTGCTCAATGGGGCTTGGACATAGTTGGGCCACTGCCAAGAGCTCCAGGCAATAAGCAGTCTCTAATTGTTACTACTAATTATTTCATGAAGTGGGTTGAAGTAGAACCATTGGCACATATATAGGATGTAGATATCAAGCGCTTTGTTTGGAAGAATATCATTACTCGATTCGGCATACCCAGGGCGCTTATTTTTGATAGCAGCACTTAGTTTGACTGCGATGTCTATCGGGAGTTGTGCGACATGTATGGCATTCGACCTTATTTTTCTTCACCAGCTTACCCACAAAGTAACAGACAGGCAGACGCTTCCAACAAAGTAGTCCTGGACATATTAAGAAACGTTTGGAAAAAGCCAAGGGCAAATGGGTTGAGGAGTTGCCGAGTGTATTGTGGGCCCATCGCACTACGTCAAGATGTCCTACGGGAGAGACCCCATTTGCCTTGTGTTTTGGCAATGAAGCTATTATCCCTCTAGAGATTGGCCTACCAACCCTTAAATTAGAGGCCTTTAACACAGGCTGAAATAATATGATGTTGGCCTTAGATATGAAGTTACTTGAAGAATGTTGAAAGCAGGCCCTTGTGACTATGGCGCGATATCAGCAGCAACTTGCTAAATCATACAATCAACGAGTGCATCTGTGCCAGTATGCTCCTGGAGAGTTGATCCTTAAAAATGTACTCTCTACTGCTAAGAATCCTAAGCATGGTAAACTTGGCCCCAATTGGGATGGTGTAGACGCCCCATTTTTGACCGCCCTTAAGACTTGGTCACTATTGATGGTTTACTTGGTGGAGAAAGGTGTGCAGGGCAAAGGTTTAGTTTCTTCGGCAAGGAGAGAGTCAAATCTCAACTTCATACCCCTTTTGGACCAAAACAATGTTGATCAAAAGATTTTAGACCTTGAAACCCTCTCTTTCAAAATGTTTTGAAAATAAAGTTCCTACGATGTTTCGACGCTCGCATTTCATTAAATGTTGCGCTTTTCGGTAAACCGAGCAAGGACGAAGTGGAAATGAATGAAAGGGAGTTGAAATCTTTGAAAAATATTTCAAAACACCTTGTTTAGGGGTTTGGAGTTGAGGAAAATTGGAGAAGAGGGAAGAAACCAAGTTGAAGAAGAAGGTAGGTATGAATTGCTAAGAGAGAGAGTTGAGCGGTCCTCGTTAAATCATGCCTATCTGTTTATACACTTGGATTTTAACTATGAGGCCATAACCATTGGAAAGCTTACTTCTGGGGCTTCATTTTTCACTCAAGAATCTCCTAAAGCCAAGTCCGGATGGGGGAGATATGGTTGGTTGAAGTAGGGCATCAATCCGGTTGGACCGAAACTGCATGGCTTCACCAAAACAGGCATAACTTTTTGCACAGTTGGAATTTTGATGCAAGGCTGGTGCCATTGGAAAAATAACTTCTGGGGCTTCAATTGGACATTGGACGACCACTTTTTTACCTTTCCAGCCATTGGCCAACCACTTTTCTTTCCAGGAGAACACTTTTTGTCCTGAAAAACCAGAAAGAGTAGTTGGCTGACCAGAAAAAGTGGCTGGCCAACTACTTTCTCATGAAAAGTGCTTGGCCGACCAGTAAAAGTAGTCGGCCGACCACTTTAACTAGTCGGCGGCCTTCCTGCATATTCTACAGGTCTTGTGGATGCTAGCTGTGCCAGCTGGAGGGCACAGACTGTATCCTCCATACACGTGAGGGATTTATCCAAGCTTCTAGCTTCTCCAAGAAGCTTTGGCTTTGGTTTTTCTATAAGAGAAAGCCTCCCTCTCCATTCCACAGGTTCTGGAAATTGGCTGAGGGCCATACATACTCTCTCTCTATATCCCCCTCTTCCTCTCTATATTGAAGCCTTAAAGTGCATTTTCTTCACACTTGTGTACACAACTTCCTATCCAAACACTCTTGCCTTGTTGCTAAGTTGCTGGAGGGTCTTGTGGAGACTTCAAAAAGCTGGTTTTGGGCTGGAGCAAGTGCTGTTGTTGTAGTGCTTCAAGGGTAACCCCTTTTTCCCTTTTTAAGCTTTGTTTTGGTTACTCTTTGAGCCATCTTTGCATGCTTTGTTTGGTTTAGTGTTCAACTGTAAAAAGCTTTAGTTTTCAGTGTTTGAAATACTTGTTTAAGGCCTCTCTGGTGTCGGGGTTGGTCTATCCCCTTTTGTGCCTTATTTTGTATTATTTTGAGCGATCTCTTTAAGCCTTTGAGATCACCTTCTCTTGGCCTTTTAACCACTGAAATCCAGTGGATTTTCAGTGGGGGAAATGTGGTTTTAAGGCCTGAAATGAGAGGGGGTGGTCCCCCTTTCTCTTGTCTTGTTTGTATGTATAGAGGGTCTATCAAATGAGCATGTTTTTACACTTCTTCATGGCTTTGTTTAAGCTTGTTTTGGTGACTTTTGGGACCAGATATGACTCTGTTTTTGGCTGGTTTGATTGTCTCTTGAGTGCATAATACACTTGTAGTGTAAATCACACAAACTAGCCTTGCATACTTCATGAAGTAGCATGTCATTCTAGCTTGTTTTCTTTCTATTTCAGCATGTTTTTGGTGATGTTTTGCCATGTCATGACTCTGTTTTGGTTTGGTTTGGTTGGCCCTTGCATGCCTCATGCACTTGTAGTGCAATTCCATGAAATTACCTTAACATGCTTTGTGCTTTAAGCCATGTTTTTAGCATGATTTTGGCTCGACCCAAAGAAGCTTTTAGCTTTGTTTTACCATGCTTAAGGTCTGTTTGGTGTTATTTTGGTCATGCATGTTTGGTTTTGTATAGCTATGGTGTATTTGGCTTTGCTAGCCTTGTACTTTGGGCCCCCTAGCATGTCATATTTGAGCTATTTGCATGATATGGAATCATTTGGTAGGTAATTTTAGAACATAAAATTCTGCCATGCCCTCATGATTATCACTCTTTCATTGTGTTTAAGAGTTGTGCCCTTAATTCGGGAGCCTATCTTTCTTGCCATCTTTGTTGCGAGTTTAGCTTGTTTTTGCTACCATTTTGACCTGCCTTAGGTCTGTTTTGAGTGCTTTAGGTCATTTGAGCATTGCTTGGTATGGTTGTAGTGTAAAGCCCTTGACTAGCTTTGTATTTCGGGTCTCTTGGCATGCTTTATTTGAGCTATTTGCATGATATGACATCACTTGGCAGATGATTTCAGTGCTTGTACCTATGCCATACTCTCATATTCGTCACTTTTTCATTGTGTTTGAGAGTTGACCTTTATGCCTTGTTGATGAGCCATTGCATGAGCACAAGTTCTTTGCCTTTTTGTGCCTAAGTTTTGGTGTGAAATGGCCTCTATTTGGGCATGGCTGAGGTCTGTTCATTTTAGTCTAAGTCCATTAAGCATGATTGATTGCATGTTGTTTGCATGCTATGTTGTCCATTGCATTGTGTATGCCTTGTCCTTTGCATTGTGTATGCTTAGGTCACATTACATTGAGTATGCCATCATTGCATTGTGCATGCTAATTGGTACTTGCATTGTATATGCTAGTTGTTGCATTCTTGTCCCTTGCATTGTGTATGCCATGTAGTTGCATGTTTGCATGCTTAAGTTATATTGCATGTTTGCCATGTTACTTGTGTTGCATTGTTGTTTGGAATAGGTATTAGTCCAAACGTGGGAAACGAGGGACGTTTCATACTTCAAGTGATGAAACGTGCCTCAATTCTCGGTCGCCAACACTCTTGATTCTACATGATAGAGTACTAGGCCTTATGTGTTTACTTGTGCATTCATTTTCATAATTGAATTGTGTAACTTCGCCTCTCGGCCATCATGCATTGAAATGCGCAATTGGTGGCCTGAGGGTCGAGAACCACACTCCCTTGAGTTCGTGACATGATAGGGAGGGTGGTTGTGCACACATATGTTGCAAATACTTTGCCATGCCCTTTCTTGCTCTCTGTTGCAGCAAAGTGGAGTCTAGCAGCAGCAACTGGTCGGCCGACTAGTATTACTAGCTCGCCGACCACTTTTTCTGGTTTTTTAGCACAAAAAGTGGTCGGCAGGTGGTCTCCAATGCCAACAACTGGTCGGCAGCATCCCTAAAGGTTCCCATGATGGAGTTTCAGCTTTCTAGAGCTTTGAGCAGTGTTCTGGAAACAGGTGCAAACAGAGGCAAGTGGGGGCATCGCGATGGATTTCCGAGCGAGGCGATTCAAGCATGCATGCATCCCTCGTCATGAGGCCATTTCAGTGCTTTTGTTAACTTAGAATAGTTGTTTGTTTCAATTCGTTTTGTAATAATTAATTAGCTTGTTAGTTAGTTAATTAAGGGATTTGTTTTATTTATTCAGACCCTCCGTCGAGAGGGCACAACTGTTGTAAATAAGTGTGCGTGTGTGTGTGATGCATGTTTTCCAACCCCCATTTCTTTCTCCCTTTTATTTACTAGCTTACGATGGTTAGTTTTAGGACATGTTTCAATTAGCATTCTTATGCTCGCATGTTTGCATCCATTCATCTGTCTTGCATGCACCAGGCTCGACGCATCATACTAACTGTATTGTATTTCAATTCCTGTTTGAATACATGTATTAAATTGCATTTCACATGACATTTTAGAATAGTCGAGCCTATCTTAGTTGCATTTTGTATGTGTTGCATTAGGCATTCTTGACATAGCTAGGATCATGCATTGATTTCTAACATAGCTTTTGTTTTGGCTCGGAGTACTCGGTAAGTGTTTATGCTTTAGCATCCTTGTATGTGTGTGAGTGACTGCCATGATAGCATGCTTGCCATGAGGCTAACTGCTTATGTGATATAACTGTCTGAATGCCTGTAGGTGAAGGTTAGATTACTTGAATTGGAACAACTCATTGATTGTGAGTTTTAAGCCCATTTGAGAGTGGCAAATCACCATGTTTTCTAAGCCCACTTGAGGGTGGCAAAATCCGTATTTTAGCCTACTTGCGAGTAGCAAATCGCTTTCAAAAACAAACATGAGATGTTTTGTTCCAACTTAGGCGATCCAGTCTATACTTGTATGCTGTGCACGTCACATAGTAATTCTAGGTTAATAACTAGAATAAGAGCATATGTGTTTTCAAAAAATAAGATATCATGTTAGTAAAGGCCGATCTTTGATTGGGCGAGTAGGGGTGCTCATTGCATGACCTTCCCTTCTCGTACCCAAGTTCCCAAGCTGAGGCAATTTTGGTGATGACGGACACGTGGCCTTAGGCACGAGTCAGGGTTCTCTAAATTTCCCAAAACAAAAACATGTAGGTGGCGACTCTGTATCTGGCAAAGTAGTCCATGTTTGGCACTTCTTTACTAAAATCAATTTTCTAAAATGATTTGCCGGATTTGGACTCTTTGGTGATTTATCGGTCATGCATTGCACTTTGCAAGATTAGATTCAGAACCGTGACATTGAGTCTGAACTGTAGTGAGCCCAATGAACAAAACGAGATTTTCTCGGGACGTTCGGGCGCGTCTACAGATGGCCCCTACCAAATTGATTCCATCGCCAGGGCAGGGGCATATCAACTCTTAGACATAAACAGCAAAAAGTTATCCCAACCTTGGAGTTCTACTCATCTCAGCAAATGTTATCATTAGTATTGATGGTTATGTTAATAGTAATATTCATCGGCTTTTGTGTGTAATACTACTTTGTATGCATATAGAATCAATGTTACAAGATATTATTTTGCTTGTTTATTTAATTTTGATTGCCTTACTTTTATTCAAAAGCGCTAGCAGTAAAGCCTCCGAATTTAGAGCGCTCTTCGTGCTCGGCATGAAGGGCCACCATCTAAGCCTCCAAATTCAGAGCGCTCTTCGTGATCAGCACGAAGAACCATCATCTAAGCCTCAAAATTTAGAGCGCTTTTCATGTTCGGCACGGAGAGCCATCAGTAAAGCCTTCGAATTTGGAGTGCCCTTCATACTCGACTTGAAGGGCCATTAAGCCTTTAAATTTGGAGCATCATGTAAAGCATTATTTTCCAATAAGATTTGGAGTCACAACTAACTTGGCGAAGGTAAACAAATGAAATTAACATTTGTATTAAATAAAACATCATGACATTCATGTTAAATTTCAGGAACATTGTTTTTTCCTAAGGCCGATTGGCATCCTAATTACATGGATAAAACCCAAAGAATTAAACTATTTATTACACCGGTTAGCTCTGCTCAGGGTTCATGACCTCCTCTTCATTATCCATTTTTTCGGCGTCATAGGCTTCAAATGACATTACATAGCTCTAATAGAGCGGCGAAGCAGAATCCACACCTGTCGCTTGGAGAGCTTTTTTCCACCCATGTTTGAACCCCCAATTTTTGTATCGGCATACGTCATCAGCTAATTGTTTCCTTGTTTTCTCAATGCCGACCTTTCTCCTTACAAAGAAGCCCTTATTGTAGGCTCGATTCTTTATTGCTTCCCTAACAAAGATACTAGCCGTATCTCGGTCTGCTATTGCTCGGTCCATGAGGCATTGGGCTACTTTGTCCGTGGACTCCACTGTCCTCGTTGCCTTGAGCTCGGCCATCTTGGCCTTCTGAGCCTCATTCTTGGTCCACTCTTCTGACTTCGTATGCGTACAATCCTTTGACGGCCCCATGAACTCCTTTCCTGAAGAACTTGTAGTTGCCTCTGTTGGTCATCGACTGCTGCACTTCGGGGGAAAAGATCTGTCGTGTGAATTCAACCGCCACATTTGGATCTTAGATGATTGAGTCGGCTTCAGTCATGGGTTTGTTCCTAATAAAAACGGAGAAACTCAATGGACGTAGTGGTCTACTCGGCTTATTTCACACTGAGCCATGAACACCAGTTGTTCTATTATCTCTTTTCCTTTGGGTCCCACCTCTGGAAGACCTGCTTTTTTCATCCCTTCTAGGCGATCCACTAGGTCGCCTGGGCAATCGACACTTGTTTAGCCCTTCCGCTTTCTTGGCACAGAATTGCTTCGCGCTTAATGACTCATCTCCGCGTCCAAATCCACTAGTGTTTTCTCCTTACCTCTACTATTGAAAGACAATCTGCCTGACATATACGCATTTCTGAGTTTCGCTAGAGGTGACTCTCCTCGCCACGATCTGTGCTTCATCGGTGATGAAATTTGAGGTCACTCTTTCTATAGCGAGCACACTAAGTGGACTTTCCCTGTGGGAAGCACAAATCATCACTTCGAAATGGAAATCCTGCTCTAAAAAATATACTAATTTTAGGAGGATACGCTTTTTAATGAACAACTTTAAATTACCCACAAAGGCACCACTTCCCATACCGCTTGAACGATCCCACATGTCTTCTGTCCATTTAATCGTTAGCGAACGCGTTGCCGATTGCCTTCCACTCAATCGGCTTATTGATTGTATTTATTTCCAACCGGAGTAGGGACAGATATATGATTCTATTTGGCGCACACATTGCTCTACTTGTAACTTGGTATGACGCATTACGCTGATTTGTTCTGCCTTTGTTCCCAACCAAGGCAGGGGCAGATATATGAATCTATTTGGTGCACACATTGCCCTTCTTGTAACTTAGCAGGACGCATTGCGCCAATTTCTTCTGCCTTCGTTCCTAACCGGGGCAAGGACAGATATATGAATCTATTCAGCACGGGATATACCTCGCCTAATGCAAATACGTTGGATTGGCTATGCGATAATGCACATATTCGGTTGATCAAAAGTACATGAACATATTTATGCCGATTAAGTGAGTATTGATTTTGAACAAATTGAAATATAATGATACGAAAAGCAATTTTGATGCACAGTAGAATATTTTCATTTATAGACTGACTTGATACATGAGTTGGTCACTTTATATATGGAAACGACCCTAGTACATCAATTCAATTCTAAAGCAAAAAAAAAAATAAAATAAAAATAAAAAGACTATTACAATCGAAACCTAGTCTAAACCGTTCGACATCGAATCTACTCCTTTGGGTCCGACTCCAACGGCTCCACCTCTTCCTGCTCAAAAGGAATTGGCATGTCCAGCGTCACTTGTGTGGTGGCCAATGCCTTGAGCCAACCATGTTTGAAGCCTCGATTCTCAAAGTTTAGGGCCTTGTCGGTATACTTCTCCATAGCCGACAACTCCCCATCTCCAAATGCTTTGGCCACCATCGTTTATGCCTCCTCCATCGTCGTCTTCATTGTTAGAAGCTTGGCCCTGAGCTTTTTTAGGTTTTCCTTTGCTTCTTTCAAAGTAGTATCTGAAATATTTGCCCTTTCTTTGGTAGCAGGACGAAGTAGGTCAACGTGTTTCATTTTTTCCTTTTCGGCATTAGCTCTCAAACGCTTTTCATTGGCCTTTTTTGTTTCAGCTTCTACTTTTTGTGTTGCTATGGCCAATTCGGTAGCTACCAATTAAGCTAGTTGATCAGCTTGACGGTGTCATGGTGGCGATGGCCAATCTCTACAATCCGCTCAACTGCCTGCAAAAGAGAATGCTTATATTAAGAAAATAATGAGGTTTTACCGACTTATACGTTTATTGAAATCAACTCACCAAACTAGCCGATTATGCAGCCATAGCGATTAAGATGACATCCGGCTCGGCATAGAACGCTGCCTTGTCCAAAGGTAGCGTGATGGGTGTAGCCACACTTAGCGCAACAACAGGCTTCTTCACCGCCGATGTGCCTATGGATAGGAATGACCCCTTAATCTTTGGTTGAATTGTAAATGGCGCTGCCAAATCTGAAGTGGGTGAAGCCCTTGATCTTTTCTCAATCGGCCGCTCGACCGACTGAGTGGACTCGGATGGGCGTTTCTCACCCCTTTGTTAGGCCACCGTTTCTTCGATTAGGGGCTTAAGAGTTGGCTGTGCTGACTCTATAGAAACGGGAGGATGAGTGATCTCTTTGGACTGGGTCGTCGACGACAGGGGGATCACATGACTGCTTCCAGCAGCTCCTACTTTCCTTTTTGCTGCTGTCCTCTCAGCATTTCTCTTCTTAGCAAATTTGGCGAGCGAAAGGGACTCACCTGCCATATCTTCGGTTCTGGACCCAGGTAGGTCGTCCAAATCAAAAAATATATCAACCTCTTCCTAAGCACCTTCCAAATCGGCTCGAGCAGGAGACGACACTAATTCCAATCGCTGTTAGTTGGATTCGTCACTTTTGACAATCTCGACAGTCGAATCAATACCTTGCTGTGCTTGCTCTCCGTTATCCGTGCCTTCACTTCATTTGACACCTTGATTGGCTTCTTCGGCACCTGCTTCGCTATTTTCATTGTC
The DNA here is from genome assembly GCF_055761805.1 of Camellia sinensis. Classification (NCBI taxonomy): domain Eukaryota; kingdom Viridiplantae; phylum Streptophyta; class Magnoliopsida; order Ericales; family Theaceae; genus Camellia; species Camellia sinensis. The sequence goes on along the minus strand of NC_138970.1, from coordinate 91,282,305 downwards.
TGCTACTTTAATGGTTCCCACGTTCCTTAAATTGATGAAACTTTTGAAAAACAAAGTTGTTAGCTGTTGTTTTCCTTCAGGAATGAGAATGTGATCAGCAGCAGCAAAAATAGAATAAGATAGATCGTATCTAAGAAGAATATGTGCAGCACAACCTTGCCCTTCGAGATTCTCTGGGACAGTAATCTTGACTTAGGCCAAGAGGACTTTGTCCTTTGAAGTGAGCGGCTTCTTCAGATCGTTACCTGCAAGGAAGCAAAGTTGTTAATACATTAAGAGCGGAATAGAATTAAAAGCGACTGTTGAATTACTCGGCCACCTGTTCCCTTTTTTGCCTAGGAATCGGGTCCGAAACAGTCTTCCTTCGTGCTGAATTCCCAATTTCCACTCACCAGGACCATGACATCATCTACCCTCTTGCCTGAGTTGGCAAGCATGGTCACCAGTTGATGATCCGTGTCCTTGGCCCTAAGGAAAAATTGTCCTAGCCATTTAGATGATTTGGCAAGGGTGTAGCAGTGCCGAATAGTTGGAATGCCTAGATTAATTCGTAATTGGCAGTTGAGTGCTACGATACCCATGATTATTCAGTAAAAATTTACATTTGGTTGTGAGGGAATCAACCCCCAATAGTGGAGAATAGTTCGAAGAAAAAGGTGTAAGGGAAATCGCTCTTCGCCTTCAGCGATGGCTAACAACAGAAACACTATGGTGTCAGTGTTCGTCATCTCCATATCTACCACCATGTCTGCAACGAGCTCTATTTGAACATCTTCGGGAATAAAGTAATGACAGCAAAAAGCGGCGACCTTACTCTCAGAGAGTAAGGTTGTTAGATAGTTTGCCATGGAAATGTTGAAGGATGGACAAACTAAAGGCAAAAAGGTGGACTGGTGGTAGAGCAAAGCCAAAAATTCAAAAATTCAAAAAAAAAAAAAAATACACAAGAAAGATGAAAATGGGGGTTTAGAAGACTTGCAAGAGCAAAACAAAGAGTGTCTGAACAAACGAGGGCTGCCACAGTTGTAATCAAGTGATAGAAACTGAAGGGGTGAAGGAATGAAGTCTTTTCAGAAGTGAAAGGGAAGAGGAGGCGGTGGATTTTTTGAATCGCAATAAATGAAGAGACAAGAGACGAAGAAGGGCGGGAAGCCTTACGTATCCCCCAATGGGTCCCATCCATTGTCAAGTGTGATAGTGTGTCTACTGCACGCTCATATTTCTAGGCATAGATCATGATTAGTGCGACACATCTATACGAAGTCGGTCCAGCAGGAGCCGAGCACAAAGCTCACTCGGCATATGAGTTGACCCTGTGCTTAATGGGCAATTGTAGGGTATGAGAAGAGGATTACCCCGAAACGAAAAACAAAGGACAAGCCCATCAGACGTTGGGCCATTGCCAAATATACACAACAATATGGAGAGTATGCTGAGTTTAGGCTACTCGAGCCATAAGGTTAAGCTGAGTGTATTGGGAAAGTTAGCTTAACTAGGTCAGGAAAATCCGGATTATCCTTTCTTTTAATAAAAGTGTGGTATGAAGATGGGCCCTAATAGAGTAATGATGAGGGGCTAGGATACATAGGGAAAATATCAAGAAGAATAACGATATAAAATGAGGAGGGAAGCCCAAGAAGGAGGTATGTGTGAAGAACCTTGAACCTCAAAAAACTAGATAACACCAACCTTTCTACAGAGATTAACTTGTCCGTCGGAGTGCTAATTCCGGCACCACCGTCCGGAGTCTTATTTCTGTTTCAGGTGACAGCTGGAAAGATTATCTAAGAGCTTGTTTGGATCAGAGGAGTATTCCATATCCACTTTCACACAATAATTAATTGTTGTGTTGAATTTAGTTTAATTGAATTTTTTTTCCTATTTGGTTAATGTTGCTTCTATTCAAATTTCTTTCTTGTGGGATAATTTATTGGACCTTCCCTATTTGAGAGGAAAAAAAATGAGAGAAAGATACACAGATCTAAATTATTAAAAAAGTACCAATAATACTCTTACTTATAGGGAAAGTTTACAATGTGCACCCCTTGTTGGGTACACATATGCAAAAAGTACAATTTCTCTTACAAAATGTATGACTTTTGTTACAAAAACTAAAACTTCTTTTCTTCACAAAAACTAATTTTTTTTTTCTTCTCACAAAATATATAATTTCTCTCACAAAAAATATAATTTTAGTTATACATAACTTTTAGAGTGCACATCATAACTTTAAAATTCATAACTTTTACCACAAAAATCGTAACTTTCATCTCGCAAAATGTATAATTTCTCCCACAAAAAGTATAATGTCTTTATTTATTTATTTATTTATTTATTATTTACAATGTGCAAGTGTACATATACCCAAGTATAAGAATTATATGGTTCATTAATTTTTTAAGACTATTCTTTGCTTTCATTTTAGCATTGAGGAAAAGACATTAATTGTGAGGACGTTATCAAGTTAAGAGCTCTTACTCCCTATAAAGATAAAATCTAGTCGCTCTTTTGTGGCACAAAATTCTCTATTTTAAATACTTAAAACATTGTGTTTCAAACCTTTATAGTCATTGTAGTCATTGCATCATGTCTTTAGATATTGGATTCTCATAATAAATCAAAAGTTGGGAGCATTTTGGAGGGAAAGACAAAAAAATTTGGAGAGAATAGATAATTAACCTTTTTTCTTAGCTTGACAAAAATCTCATGAATCAACCCATTTAATAAAGTAGCTAGACCTACTTCATGCATCTTTCATTTTATCTGTTGGACAGTTAGTTACCTAAAAAGAAACATCATTTCCACCTCTTAATCCTCTACACACACCCTAGAAATATCCTTCAGAAAATGTTTCAAAAACCTAAAACAAGCAAATGAAACATACTCATTTGTATACACCATGGGTACGTGTTAATTTATCATCTGCAATGGCCGAGATAGCCTTATGGCAATGCACCATTTTCTTGGCACTCATGCTGATCTTGAGTTGTTATGAATCCAATGAAAGTGAGTAGGATGAGATGTACATAGTTCAAGAGAGGATATTGTGCAAACTATAAGCCAAAAATGTGATGATCTTTGTATCCTCAAAGAGAATCTGCATATTCATGATCTAGATGATGTATGCCCTGGTTTGGTTACCATGATTACCCTTTTCAAGAATAGACAGAAAGAGTTCAATCTTGATGGCCCACAACACACTCTATATGTTGAACTTTTCACCTTTTTCTTGGAGAAAATTGGTGATAAATCCAATTTATAGAGTGTTGTAGACATTAGGTCTTATGACTAATTTCTTATGGTCAAAAGTACATGTTTTTGTAAAATATTATGGCAAGAAGTAAATATTGTTGTTTTGAAGGACATTTTATTTTCAGTTTTGCTCCTTTTTAACCTATCTGCTCAAATCTTTTTTTATCTGTTTAATATTTTAAACCAATCTATCAAAATTATTTACCTATCTATTGAAATGTCTTATCTATTCAAATTATATAATCTATCTGTTGAAATATCTTATCTATTCAAATTAACACCTATCTGTTAACTTTTTTTTTATATAACCTATCTGTTAAAAAAACTTTATGTTGAAATATGTCTTAATTTTTTCTTATCTGTTTAATTTTTAAATCTATGTGTTCTAATTTTTTTCGATTTATTGAAATTTACAGAGCATATTCCATGATCTGTTGAAATTTTACTCATTCTTAGATCCAATTTTTCTATTATCTATTGAACTAGGACTCCCATTTTTCATCTTTTTCATTATCATGATTAATGAACATGTTGTCTCCCTTGTTTACTTTTCCATATCCATTGATGAACATGTTCAATAGAACAATGAACATATCTACATATTTGCGAATGGTGATAATCATGATAAAGATGAACATGTTCTTCGTCGAACCTTCCCTAAAGCCCTCTACACCTCTCAAACCTTAACCCTCTCTTCCTCTCTACCAACCCCAGCCTTACATCGGCCCTCTTAAATCTTCACTATCTATGAATCCCTCTCTCGCCACGCCATCGCCGTCGAGATCTAGGCGACTGGTGACATTGAATTGGTGATCTTCGCTTTCTGATCCATGTTTTTCACCTTCTAATCGTTCATCTGGCTTTTCGTCATCGTGAACAAGGTAAAAATCTAGTCGGATTGAAATCATAAGCCGATTTACATGGCCATGAGGGGTCAGATCTTCGATGTCATAGCCGAAAAATCCTTTTACGATCCTAGAGGCTCCTATGCCATGTTTGCTGGCAAGGACAATGACGAATGGTGAACCCTAGCGAAGACGAGGAAGAACGGTAAAGACATCTATGCTTGACATTTTTGATATTTCACTGAAAGAAAGTGGACTGTTGATGTATGAAGATATATACATAGATGTAGTTTTGGGAGCTGTGGGGGCCGGATAGTTGGAAGAATCAGAAGCGTACTCTAGAAGACAGATATTACTCGGCTCTTTCCTGCACGATCAGGAAGCTAAATAAAACAGACAAGCCGAGTAGATATTGAACTATGGAGTCGAGTAAATAAAAGGATAATGAGTGAAAAGTGGACCTGGCCCCGAGGCCCAGGAAACGAGTATAAATAAAGGAACAACAGACTAAGAAAGGTATGTGAGAATTGTTGTGCTTAATTTAGAATATAAGTAATCTTGAGTGTTGAGACTGACTTGTCCGTCGGAGTGCTAATTTTGGCACCCTCGACCGGAGTGTTTATTCCCTTTCAGGTGACTATCAGCGGATCACGAGTGTCTCCCAGGATTAGAAGAGTATTTCTAAACCACTTCTCCATAGGAGCTAATCCAATTGAAACCCTAGTTTCAGTAATAGATGAGGGGGTATAGAGAGAGAGAGAGAGAGAGAGAGAGAGAGAGAGGCTTAGCGAAATTGATTTGAACAGATAGTAGTGTGTTTTGTAATGGCTTAGATCAAGATCTAACTCTTATTCCTTTTCATACAAAGAAGGTTATATTAAAAATGTTTTCTATTTAGCCTAAAATTTTTCGAAGTGTTAAAAAAAAAAAAAAATTGATTTTTTCAAAATTTACGATTTTGAAAATAATTTTTTGTGGTAATTGTTCCTTATAGTAAATAGTCTAATTTTGATTTTATGGGATTTTTCTACGAGGTATTAACCACTTTATTTCAACTCCAAACTTAGAAATTTCAGTTGAAAAATTATTTTTGTACTAAAATCGGGGGAATCACTTTTTGATTTAATTGGATTTTGATTTTTTTATATTTTTCGTCGAATCCAAATAGGGGGTATTTCCTTATTTACATTGTAAACTTAAGTAAATATTTTCACATTTATATTTCATTGACTTAAATAGTTACATATGGAACTCCCTCCGGCACTCGGATGTCTTGCGCCGGTGTCGGAGCCAGCTCGGTTGGGGGCTAATGTGCGGGGAAATCCCACATCGGTCTGTGAGGGACTACTTTCCCACCTTATAAGCAGACTGGCTCCTCTCCCTAGCATAGGCCTTTTCCCCCAGTGGAGGAGGAACAAAACCGTGCGACAGGTTATGCCAAAGCGGACAATATGTGCTAGGCCGGGGACCGGTGGCTTCATTTGGCACCGTTTGTGGGAATACTCAAGCATATCCATGGCAAGCGTGACGGAGGACCCTCCAATAGTCACTGATGAAACCACGCAGATAGACGATTTCACTCCAACAAACATGCATGGATCGGAGATTATCCCAGCAAGACGCGCTTTGCACTTCGCCTCACCTTCGACTCCAGAGGATGAGGCAATGCAAGCGATCATGGAACAGGCAAAGCACAACGAGCAAAGGTTGGAGAACATGATCGCTGAGAACGAGCGTCTCTGTCAGGATTTGGCCTTGGAAGTGACAAAGTCCAAACAAGTCGTGCGCCAAGATCCAGAATGACCTCTGAAAGCAGGTGGTCGACGACCTCGAGCCCGGCAACAAGACGCTGATAGCGACTCTGACTCATTATCCCCGGAGCCCAGAAAGATGGGCGAACCAATCAGCTTAATCATGTCCAAAGTTCAACACCTTCCGTCCTTCAAATGGCCGTCCAAAGTGGTGGGACCTCCCGATACGAGAAGACGGGATAGGCGGTGTGAATATCAAAAAAGATCATGGTCATGACACCAACAGTTGCTATGCTTTGAAAGACCACCTTAAGGAGTTGGTGCAAGATGGTCGGCTCCAGCAGCATGTCCGAAAGAGCGCAACCAAAACAGTCGCATTGCGGCAGGATTCGCCCCCGCCCGGCGTCATTCATAAGATATACAGCTTGCCAACGCCTCTAATTGTGCATGCAATTCAGTCACACCCAGTACCCCAAACGCAACTAACGCCAGCAAAAAGGTCACGTGAACTCCGAGTATTACCTTCGACAATTCTGATCTTATCGACATAACAGTCCCCCACATTAATCCACTGGTCATTGAACTACGCGTAAACCGATTTACCGTTGAGCGCGTTCTCATAGACCAGGGGAGTACTTCGGAGATTATGTATTACAAGACCTTCATCAAACTCGGCTTCAACGAATCAGACCTGTTCCCGGCTCCTTATCCACTATTCAGCTTTAACACAAATCTAGAGTATCCGTTGGGAAAAATCACACTACCCGTTCGAGCAGGCTCTCGAACAGTGGATGTGGAATTCTTGGTCGTCAAGCTTCCTTCGCCGTATAATCTCATCATGGGGCGAACTTGGTTGCATACAATGTGCGCCGTTCCAAGCACCTATCATCAGCTGCTACACTTCTCGACAGAACACGACATTGAGCAAATCCGTGGTTCCCAGCAATCAGCACAAGCATGTTATCTCCTTTTCGGAAAGACGCCAAAGGAGTTGCAAGTTAATTCCATTGAAGTGCCGGATCGAGACAGCCTCGACGATGTCGGGCGACTCCCAAATGAGAAAGCCACGGAAGACCAAGACCGAGTTGAGATTGATGGCAGTCCAGAGAGGTTTTTCATGGTCGGCGCCTCCCTGAGTCAAGCCGACCGACAGCAGCTAGTATCCTTCCTGCTCGGCAATCTTGATGTATTTGCGTGGACTCCATATGAAATGCCGGGCGTATGTTGACCCTAAGTACAAGCCGATCATTCAGAAAAGCCGATGATTAGCCGCATAGCATACTACCGCCGTCGTTGAAGAGGTAGACCGGTTGTTTGATGCCAGAGCAATCAGGGAAGTGACTTACCCCACATGGCTCTCTAATACTGTGGTTGTAAAGAAGAAAAATGGGACTTGGCGAGTATGCGTCGATTTTACAGATCTAAACAAAGCCTGCCCCAAAGACTGTTTTCCTCTTCCCAAGATAGACCAACTTGTAGATGCTACGACACGTCATCAGCGTATGAGCTTCCTTGATGCCTACAGAGGTTATCATCAAATCACTATGCATCCGGAGGACCACGAGAAAACCGCATTCCTCACCCCAAGAGGTACCTATTGCTATAAAGTTATGCCTTTTGGGCTGAAGAATGCAGGGGCAACCTACCAGAGACTGGTCACCACCATGTTCAAGGAACAACTCGGCAACACTATGGAAGTGTACATTGACGATATGGTGGTCAAGTCCAAGGAAGAGCAGAATCATATAACCGATCTGGAAGAGACATTCGGCATCCTACGCAAATATGGAATGGAGTTGAACGCTTCCAAATGTGGGTTTGGTATCGCTCTAGCAAATTCTTGGGTTACATTGTCAACCATAGAGGAATTGAAGCCAACCCAAGGCAAATCATAGCAATTCTGGAGCTTGGCTCCCCTCGTTCAGAAAAAGAGGTTCAAAAGTTGATGGGGATGGCCGCCGCACTCAACAAGTTCATCAGCCGGTCCACAGATCACTGCTGGCAATTCTTTCATACACTACGGCAAGACAAGGTTTTTGAATGGTCCGCCGAATGCGAAGCCGCTTTCAACGGCCTGAAGACCTACCTTCGCTCAGTACCACTCCTGACAACACCCTCTGTGGTGACCCGCTCATTTTGTATCTGGCAATTTCTGACCGAGTCGTCAGCGCTGTACTGGTAAAAGAAGAGCTGGGGGAGCAGCGGCCAGTGTATTATGTGAGCAAGGCAATGGTTGATGCCGAAACATGCTACCTTTTGCTGGAAAAGCTCATTTTAGCCCTAGTCACGGCGAGAAGGAAGCTGATGCATTACTTCCAAGGGCATAGCATTGTGATAACAAATTATCTCCTCCGATCAGTACTACATAGTGCAGAAGCATCTAGACGCGTTTCAAAGTGGGCTCTGGAACTCGGCTAGTACAATATTCAGTTTCTACCCAAAACCTCAATCAAAGGACAGGTGCTTGCCGACTTTGTCGCTGAATTCACTGGGGGCCTTGCCGACTTCAAGTCTAAGGAAATTCAACCGAAGTTGAACTGGAGGATTTATGTTGGGGACATTTGGCAGTTGTATTGTGATGGATCGTCCAACCAGCGGGGCAGTGGAGCCGGAGTTGTAATCATGGCCTCCGACGGTGCAATAATTGAGCAGGCCGTCAAGCTCGACTTCGAAGCATCAAATAACGAAGCCGAATACGAAGCCCTTCTAGCCGGTTTGCGGAATGCGCATATCCTAGGTGCTCGGCGTTTGCTTGTGTTTTGCGACTCAAAACTGGTGATCAATCAACTAAAGGGGGAGTACGTTGCAAGAAACGACCATATGGCGGCCTACATGAAAACGGCCAATTCCTTGTTGGCAAAATTTGACCATCATGAGTTGAACTAGATAACACATGATCAGAACATCCATGCAGATGCCTTGGCTTGCTTAGCCTCCGCAATCAACTCAGGGCTTAAACGGACCATCGAAGTAGCTTTTATCCTAGAGCCAAGCATTGGCCCTTCGGAGGAAGTCCGGATCAACGTTATAGAATCTGCACCAAGTTGGATGGATCCCATTGTTGCATTCCTATTTTCTGAACAACTCCTAGAGGACAAGAAAGAAGTGCACAAGCTGCGAAACAAAGCCATGCGATACTACTTGGATCCACAAGGAAGGCTTTATAAAAAATCCCTCTCTGGCCCATATTTGGAATGTGTGCACCTGGACAAAGTCGAGGAGCTTCTGACTGAGATACACAAAGGCAGTTGTGGTGCCCATTATGGCGGACGCTCTATAGCCCGTCGAGCTATAACGCAGGGCTATTATTGGCCGACAATGAGAGCGGACGCCGAATGTTACACAAAAAAGTGTGAACAGTGCCAGAAGTTCTCCTTGTCAAACCATTTGCCTACTGAAGAGTTGAACTCTATCACCAGTCCCTGGCCGTTCACCCAGTGGGGGCTTGAAATCGTAGGACCATTGCCGAGGGCCCCAGGGAACAAGCGATACCTGATCGTCACAATAGATTACTTCACGAAATGGGTCGAAGTGAAGGCATTAACGCACATTCGGGATGCTGATGTTAAGCGCTTGGTGTGGAGAAACATCATAACACGATTCGGCATTCCAAGAGCTCTTATCTCAGACAACGGCACCCAATTTGATTGTGGCGTGTACCGAGAGCTGTGCAGCAAGCATGGTATCCGGCCTTACTTTTCTACGCCGGCTTACCCCCAAAGCAATGATCAAGCCGAAGCCTCTAACAAATCCATCTTGGACGGCATCAAGAAGAGGCTGGAGAAAACCAAAGGCAAATGGGTCGAAGAATTGCCGAATGTATTGTGGGCCCACCAAACTACGCCGAGAAGATCAACCAGAGAAACGCCATTTGCCCTATGCTTTGGAACCCAGGCGATCTTACCCCTGGAGATCAGCCACCCGACCCTCAAGTCGTAAGTTTTTGATACGGGCCGAAATGACATGATGCTGGCTTTGGATTTGTTTTTAATCAAAGAACGAAGAGACCGGGCCCTTGTGTCCATGTCACGGTACTAGCAGCAGCTGACAAAGTCGTATAATCAACGCGTTCAGCTGCGCTGCTACACACCAGAGGAGTTGGTCCTGAAGAAGGTGCTTCCAGTTGACAGGAAACCGGTCGATGGAAAACTGGGTCCAAACTGGGACGGCCCCTACCAGATTGATTCTATTGCGGGAGCGGGGGCATACCGGTTGAAAGATATGTCAGGAACGAATCTCCCACGGCCTTGGAATTCAACGCATTTACGTAAATTCTATCATTGACCCGACTTGTGGGACTTGATATTTGTACAAATTTCACTTTTGCAATGCGAAGTTTCTTATTTCTTAATCATGCGATTCAGTTCACGAGCTCTTTGGGTCGATTAAGCCTCCGGATTCGGAGCACCCTCCATGGATATCACGATTGGCCGATGCAAGTCTCCAGATTCGGAGTCCCATTGGCGCACGACGTCTTTGGGCCAACAAAGCCTCCGGAATCGGAGCGCCCTTTGTGGATATCACAATTGGCAGATAAAGCCTCCGGATTCGGAACGCCCTTCATGGATATCACGGTTAAGCCTCCCTGTTTGGAGCCTCATCGGCACATGACGCTTTAGAGTCAATAAGGTCTCCCTATACGGAGCCTCGTCAGTGCATTATGACTTTGAACTGATAAAATGTCCCGAATTCGGAACCATGTTTGATGAAGAACTCATGACAAGCCGGCAAAATCCGTTTACACATTAAAGCATGTAAACATTTGGAATGAAATGCTTATACAATGAAACATGAAATACATGTATACCGAATAAATATTCAACGTTTATACATATATTTAAAAATTTGTGCAATGAAACACAAAACATGCAAACACGGGAGTGCTGAATGAAAATTACAATAAAACATTTTATTCAATCAGGCAATAATTACATAGTTTTGAACGCGCTCTGCGTTCGAACGTTACAATGTGTTTTTATACGGCGTCGCCCTCATCCTCACTCTGCTCAACTTCAAAGGCGAAAAACGAAAAATGGTTACGTTGGTAGAGCGATAATGCCGAATCGACGCCTGTTGCTCGGAGAGCTTCCTCGGCTTGAAGCGCCTTGATCCAACCGTGCTTAAATCCACAATTTTCACATCGGCAAACTTCCTCGGCAAGCTTTTTCTTGGTTTTTTGTATCCCTACTTTCCAGCCTTCATGGAAGCCTTTTTCATAGGCCCTCCCCTTCGCAGACTCAATTGCGAACATGCTTTCTGTATTGCGGTCGGCAAGTATGGTGCTGATGAGCCACTGGTAATCCTTTCGTCCACGATTTGGTTAGCCTGTCCGGTGGGTTGTGTCTGAACGGCCTTGACCTTCCTTAGCTCACGCTCAGCCGCATCCGTGCACGCCTCTAAGCTTCGAATGCGTTCATCCTTCTTCTCTATTTCTCGGCGGGTAGCACGGAGATGCATGCCGATTTCGTAGGCGGTGTAGAGCCCCTTCACCGTACCGTGAATGCCTTCACGAAATACTTCGAAGTCCTGCCGACCTACCATCGACTGCTGGACCTCAGGTGGAAAAATCTGTCGAGCAAACTCGACTGTCACATTTGGATCTCGAATGATCGAGTCTGCCTCTGTCATGGGACTATTTCCCACGAAGATTGCAAAACTCAATGGGTGTGGTTTCGCATCGGGCTCCCTTCTAGAACGGGGTTGCGGGGATTTACATGTGGCTCCTTGTCCCTCCTTGGCGACCTACTTCGATGACGAGGAGATTGGTGTCTCTCCTGATCCTTCGAAATCCTACCTCCCGCGTGCGAAGGTTCGCTGCTTCGATCCATGTCTCCTCCCAGCTCAGCTAGCGTCCTCGTTTCCCCTTTGCTGTTAAAAAAGAGTCTATTCGACATTCACACTTGTTTAATCTTCCTTGAAGAGCTGGACTGAGTTGTTCACTGAATACATAAATAGGACATCCATTCATTTATTCCCTACGAGGGCAGCACCTCCGAGGCAATCTCATTAATATTAAAATCCTCAACAGCCCGGCGCCGACCGAGTCATGTGCCCCCATCAAACATTGTTATTCGGCAGTCTTAACGTCTGCAAGGGCAGATTCATCTCAATATTCATAAGCTCGTGTTATTCGGCGTTTGATGTTCATGAACCAACTGGGGCAAGGGCAGATTCATCAATCTATTCGGCTTGAGTGCCCCAGCCATTCCACGAATCGATTCATCAGTACAATATTCGGCACCTCGTGAATTCATTTTGATTAGATCAGATCCATAAATTTAACATCCGCAAGGGCAGATTCATCAATCTATTCGGCCTGAGTGCCCCAGCCGCCTCATGAAGCGACTCAATATTCATAAGCTCGTGTTATTCGGCGTGTAATGTTCATGAACCAGCTGGGGCAACGGCAGAGTCATGAATCTATTCGGCTTGAGTGCTCCAGCCGGCCCATGAAGCGATTTACTAATAGAATGCCCATGACCGAGTGCCCCAGCCGCCTCATGAAGCGACTTAATATTCATAAGCTTGTGTTATTTGGCGTGTAATGTTCATGAACCAGCTGGGGCAAGGGCAGATTCATCGATCTATTCGGCTTGAGTGCCCCAGCCAACCCATGAAGCGATTTACTAATAGAATGCCCACGACCAGGTGCCCCAGCCGCCAAGCCGTCTCATGAAGCGACTCAATATTCATAAGCTCACGTTATTCGGCGTTTAATGTTCATGAACCAGCTGGGGCAAGGGTAGATTCATCAATCTATTTGGCTTGAGTGCCCCAGCCGGCCCATGAAGCGATTTACTAATAGAATGCCCACAACCGAGTGCCCCAGCCGCCTCATGAAGCGACTCAATATTCATAAGCTCGCGTTATTCGGCGTTTAATGTTCATGAACCAACTGGGGCAAGGGCAGATTCATCAATCTACTCGGCTTGAGTGCCCTAGCCGCCCCATGAGTCGATTTACTAATAGAATGCCCATGAACTAATCCTATTCGGTGACGCAGTAGTGAAAGGCAAAGCTCTTCATTAATATCAAAAACTCCGTACAAGTAATAGTGAAATGGAAATGAAATTTTCATTAATAAATTGAGCGCAGAAGTAACTAATTTATACATGAAAATTACCTTGTACTAACAGAAATCCACTAAACAAAAACATACATTGAAATTGAAAATAATTAATAAAACTAGAGTGTCTCCCAGATCAATCCTCGGGATCAGACTCAAGTGGCTCAACGTCCACTAGCTCGTATGGAATTGGCAAGGCCAATGTAACTCCACCGGTAGTAAGAGCCTTGAGCCACCCATGTTTGAATCCCCGATTCTCGAATTTGGGGACTTCTTCAACGTAATCTTTAAAGGCGGCGCTCTTTCCAGCCTCGAACGCTGCAGAAGCCTCAGAGTTGGCTCTTTTCTTGGCCTTCTTTAACTCTTCTAACTCGGCCTCCGCCTTAGCAAGCGCCTCCTTGACTAACTTGAGCGATTCCTCGCTCACATTCACTCTACCCTCAACATCGGATTTGAGTTGGTCAGCAGTCCGAGCCCTCTCCTTTTCAGCTTCGGCTCGAGCACTTTCCTTTGCGGCCCTCATCGCCTCGAACTCGGCCCTACTCCTCTCACTTTCAGCTTCAGACTTCAAGCTGCCAATTCTTTCAATGGCATCGTGATGCCGGCGGCCTAGTTCGGCTATCCTTCCAACCGTCTGCAAAACAAGGTGTTGGGATCAGCACATACCAAGAAATATTGTATGAAAACCAAACCAAACAAGAAAAAGTCACATACCAGAAGGGCCGACTGGGCAGCTAATGCTATAGCTACCAAATCCGGCTCTCCTCGAAAGATGGCCTTGTCAGCCGACAGCAAAACTGAGGCGGCCAAGTTTAACACTACGGCTGGATCCTTCATGGCGAATGCGTCAGAGGAGATCGGCGTGTTTTTGATCTTTGGCTGAACAACGAAAGGAACCACGTCCGATTCCTCTAATCGAGGCCGTTTGCCAGCAGGGCTATCCTCCGAGCCGACTTCTCCCTCGGCGGTACGTTTTTTGCCCTGCCATTCTAGAATCAGTCGTTCTTCTGTAAACTGCTGATCGACATCCTTCTCCGTCTCGGCCATGATAACTTGAGCCGTCTCTCCTCCAATAACGGTTTGCGAAGACTCAATCGGGGCAGGTTTAGAAGGGGCGACCTCGGTTTTTCTTTGGGTAGCCATTTGTTCGGCATTTCTCTTTCGCGCCATCTGCGTAAGATTTTCCCTGGCCATACCTTCAGAAAAAGAGCCGGGTAGGTCTTCCAAATTTATAAAAATATCTCCGAAAGAAAACTTCGCCCGACCCGGAGTGGACGGCGAGTTAGGCTCGTTAAGACCGACTGCTCGAACGCTGAGTTTAGAGCTTCGTCGACCTCTTCGGCCTCTGCAGCAAACTCTCTCGTTGGTTCGTGAACTACCTCGACCACCGGCGTTACGTCTTGCTCCGAATCGGAAGCTTCGAGACCAATTTGCCTAAGGGTCTTAAAGCTGGGGAAGATTAGAGCCGTAAGGTGATCTTCACCGGTTAGGATCGGAATGTTGTCCGCAGCCGAGAACGTAGTATAAGTAGGCTCGTACCGCAAGAGTATATGGGTATATAATAACAATTATAACAATAGGGGAAAGAAACATGATATTCAAGTAAATAACAAATGTTACAAGGCTAGTTGTTAATAGTCTAGAAATCCCCTAAAGAGATTTCATTCTCCCAACCACAAGAATCGGATGCACATTATTTGGTATGCCCCCTCTTTTACTGCTTTACAGACCTTATCCCAGATGCCTACCAACAGTTTCATACCACGTAGTGCCAATCAAGTACCTCAAAAGAGATGGTAAAATAGGGCCTTGCCCATTCCCTTCTCATACCAAACCACCTAGGGTCTAAATACAACCACTTAGTTCAAGGGTTCCGAAACAACCACTTGCGCAAGACTTTAACTTTCAAAAGGGAACATGTCCCACTAACCAGTTCAATTTGAACACAACTTTACCTCATAAAAATCCTCAAGTGATTGAAACCCCATTAGCCGCCCCATTAACTTTCCATTTAGATTAATGTTTTAAGTTAGTTAGCATAGCAAATAACAAAAGAATAAATTTTCATAAGTATGAGCATCATCAAAGGACTAAAATAAAAGGAATATAACCATGACATATATAATATCATACCAAGACATGATCAAATATTAATACCAATATTTATGAAGACAAGAGCATAAAACACCAATGTAAAACTAAATTTGCAAATTCAGTATCATTTAAAGATTAAAATCAAGAGGACTATTTCAGATTTTTCCCGAGCCTAGCCTTCCTATAGTTTGTAGAGAATTTTATCTAGTTTTCAAAACATTTTTCGGAAATAAAATTGCTTTTCTAGATTTTTAGTTATTTAAGAAACACTCCAGCGCTGCCCAGATTCATCGACCATTATGAAAATTGAATTTTCTTACAAACCGCTCACTATTTTTCAATGAAACTAATTTTCTTTGAAAGATAAATCTTTAAGGAAGTTTTTCACATAAAACTGAGGTCTAGGAGATTTGTGTAAATTTTTCTACACTTTTCGAAAGTTGACTGTAAAACTGATTTTTCATGCACAATACTCAAAATAAGAAGATTAGTGAGAAAATAGGCCAACTAAGGGAAATTTTTCACTTATTTTTTGATGAAAACATACTGTATCAATAACTCATATTTTTAGAGTGATGGTATGCCTTTAGAAATAATGCGAGATATGGGAAGAGAAAGGTAGTTTTGCATTTATTAAGAGGAAATATGAGTAGAAGAAGGATCAAAGCCCAATCCATCAACTTTGAAAACATAAACACCATTACAACACATCTGAAAATATGATTTTAAATCTCTAATAACATATATTTGAAACAGGAAATATAAGGAGAGATGGTGATGTGGCTTACTTGAGGGTTGGTTGGTTTGATAACAAAACCTTCTCTTTCTCTCTTTTCCTCCACCAAGCTCACTCTCTTGCCCTCTCTTCCTCTCAGCCAAATAGTGTGTTTGAGTGTGTGTTCTTGTGTACAAAATGCTAAGGGAGAGGTTTTATTTATACTAAAATTGCTGCAAAAGGTCCAAATTGTCCATTAGTTAGAAATGGATTGGATATTTTGGATTTACTTTGAACTTAATGGAATAGTAGATGATTAGGGGCCTTAATTATGCAATTAATCATGATCTAGTTAGGCTTTAGTTAGAATGGAACTTGAGATGGAAACAAGGTTCCTTGTTTTGGGTGTACTAGTAAACTTTTCCATGAATTCATGGATTATGTTTGAAAAAGTTCTATACATTTCTTTTCCCTAGGGTGGCCGGCCATGTGGGGTGGCTTTGAGGGGATTATTCTATTTATTTTCTTGTGTACAATTGATGGAAATTTCAAAATATAATGTATAAAATAGGTTCAAAGGTACAAGTATATATATAATAGTAATAGTTCGGGGTCAATTAGTAATTTAATAAAAATGTGAGGGCTTTGGGTTTAATTTATGAATTGGAATATTTATTTAAGTGTAGAATTAAACTAAATTAGGGTTAGATTATCTAATTTGGTTTAGATTTCTTGTTTCGAATAAAAGCACTATTAATCGACGAACATGATGAAAACAAAAAAACCTAGGGTTTTAAGCGGTAATTCCATATTTAGGGAGTCAATTAATAGTATTAGGATATTAGAAATGATTCCTAAGTTACCGAAATCGATTAGGGTTTGCGAGTTTTCGCTTCTAGGGATAAAGTTGAAACTATTTAGGAAATCAAGGGTCTTCATTACAATATTCCAAAAGCAAGGAACTTTTAAGAAAACAAAATTTTCAAGGGCCTCACAACAAAGCTTGGATTTCGTACAAAATTATTGTTGATGATGAGGAATATTTCATTACGTATTTACCTTATTGATTACTTATATAATTGAACTGAACCTTAGGCAAATTATAATATTTGTAAACTCATGAATTGCATTGCATTCTCATGGTTTTGGATCAAGTGTCGAGATTTTTAAAAGTGTGGGTGGTTTTGAAAAATGTGTGGTGTGTTTTAAGATGCCTAATTGTCCTTTCATGCTCGGAGGCTGGAATGTGGAAATGTTATTGGAATATTATTGAGGTGCCCAATTGCCCTTTCGTGCTTGACCCAGGTAAATGTGGGGGATATTGTTGAATATGTTGTTTGGTGTCCAATTGCCCTTCGGTACTCGGTGGCTAGTAAATGTAGAGATGCTTTCAAAATGTAATGGGTGTCCAATAGCCCCTTCGTGCATGATGTCGGTAAATATGGAAATGGTTTCTCGGAAATGTGATAGGTGCCTACTCGCCCTTCTGTACTTGGTGGTCAGTAAATGTGGGGTGATTGAGAAATGTATTGTAGAGCTTTGTTACAAAAAGGAATTCCATGGTATAATAAAGTCTCATGTGTTTGAGTCAAACATGGGTTTAAAATTATACATTGAGCATTGGTTTTCAAGTAAAGTCAAGAGTCTTGTGCATGGCATTGCATTGCACGAACACAATCATAGTAAATATTCATATATTATGTTAAGTTTATTTTCTACTAGGTGAAAAAGTTCACTCCCTTTTTATGCACTGGATATCCAAATTTCCAAGTGACAATGACATGTCTTTTTTCCACTGAAGAGTTATGGAGATCTTATTGGAACACAAGAGCTCCCTTTGATGATTATATACTGGTAGCTATCAAGCTTATTTGTCCCGGATAAGATTGGTAATTCTCCAAAAAAAATTCCATAAATCCATTCAATACCATATGTAAATAACAATATGCATCAGAGTATAATGTTATTTCATTTTAATGAGAGTTAATATTACAAAAGAGTTTAACTAAATAAATGCCCTATAGGCTTACATCTTTCCAAGGCCATGCTTCGTTACAACAAAAACGGACATAAATCCAATACATGTAAAGCCCTTGGCTTAAATCAAAATGCTAACATAATACACAAAAGAGAATCCTTTGCTCCCAATCCCTCCAATATACTGTCTTGGTGGAGGCACATCATGGGCACATGAAAATGGTTTTCTCAAGTAGGGTGAGCCAAAGCCCAGTAGAAACAATCTAATACAATATATGAATCTTAACAAATATATAAGTATGAAGTGCATATCCCATGCCCATGATCAAATCATTTATAACTTTTTCATAAAACCATGCCTTGTTATGCTTTATATCACAATTCATGTTATCTCAATTCATTTTATCTTGGTTCATGAGTCATTCACCATTTTATTCAGACAATCGAACTGAGGGTATAACTTAGTGGATCTCCAACCTATACAACCATTATAAAGACACTTCCATTTACAATTTTATGGATATTTCATCCGTGGGAATCGACACTGTAGACACCCCATTTTTGACCGTCCTCAAGACTTGGATATGCTTGCAGGTACATCTAGGGACAAGTTCGATTGCTCATCAAGTATTCGAATTTTGCGGTGGAATGTCACAGGTTTGAGCTTTCCAAACCCTGTATTCTTTCTGTCTCATTTTTGGACCATGTGCTGGTCCTTCTAGAATTCTTATTGTAGTGCATTGCCGGCCACCTTTTGGCCCTGCCGGCCATGGAATTGTCCCTGCCTGCCATTGATGAAGCCTGCCGGCCATCAATGAGGCACTGTCGGCCACCACTGATGGCCGGCAGAACACCTTGTCTCAGCAGATTTCACGCCAGATCTTTTGAGCCAGCTGGTTTTCACTCATCCCTCCTCTATACACGTGTATGGAGGGATGAAGCCCATTTCAAGCTTGTTTAACAAGCTTTGCATTGCATGCCTCTATATAAGGGGAGGCTCCTCCCCCTTTACAGAGGTTCATCAACTTTGGAGACGATCTCTCTCTCTCTCTCTCTCTCTCTCTCTCTGTATATTGTGTTAGTTTGTGCCTTAAAGTGTAATTTCTCTTCATTTTTGCACTACAACACCTAGCAACACACCACCATCTTTGAGCTGAGGTTCTTGGGAGTGTTATATGAGCTCCAAAAGTTGGTTTTTGCTTCAGAAGCTGCTGGTTTCGAAGTTGTGCTACAAGGGTGACTGTATTCCCCTTTTAAGCCTTTGTTTGTATACCATATTGGCCATCCTTGCATATTGTTTTAGGCCTTGCTTTCAACTGAAAAAAGTTTTATATTTAAGTGCTTATGATGATTGTTTGAGGCCTCTTTGGTGTTAAGGGTGTTTTACCCTCTTGTGTACCTTGTTTGGCCTTGTTTTGAGCCATCTCTTAAGGCCTTTGTGGCAACCTTTATTTGACCTTTTAACCACTGAAATCCAATGGATTTTAAGTGGTAGAAATGTGGTTTTGAGGCCTCAAATGAGAGGGGGTGGTACCCTCTCTTCTTGTCTTGTTTGTTTGTATTATTGGCCTACCAAATGAGCATGCATTTCTATCCTCTTGAGGTTTAGTGTGAGCATGTTTTTGTGATTTTTTAGGTCTGATATAACTCTGTTCATGGCTGGTTTGGTCACCTCATGTTTGCTTTTTACACTTGTAGTGTAAATTTACCATTTAGCCTTGTGTGTTCAATGCCATGATCCATCATGCTAGCCTATTTTGGTTCTATCTCAGCATGTTTTTGGTGTTATTTTGGCATGATACAACTCTGTTTTTGGTTGGTTAGAGCATCCCTCATTTGCTTCTTACACTTGTAGTGTAAACCTTGCTCACTAGCCTAGTATACTTGGTGTTTAGGCCCATTATTCTAGCATGTTTTGGCTCCATTCCAGCAAGTTTTCACTCATGTTTTAACATGTTTTAGCTCTATTTTGAGACTTCTTGGTCGAATGATGCTTGTTATGCATGCTTGTAGTGCAATAGCTTTAACTAGCTTTGAGTTTTGAGGTATTTTGCATGCTTGACTTGAGGTATTTGCATGTTTTGGCATCATTTGGAATGATATTTTAGAGAATATAGTGTTGTTACACTTCCATGCTTTTCACTCTTTAAGTGCTCTTGAGAGTTGTACCCTTATGCGTTATTTGTGAGCCATTGCATGAGCCTCATTTTCTCGCCTTTCAAGCCATCATCTCAGTCCATTTTGGCTATTGTTTTGGCCTGCATAAGGTCTATTTGGTGCTGATTTGGCTACTTGAGCATTGCCTTGTATGTCTCTAGTGTAATACACTTCACTAGCTTCGATGCTTAAGCCTCGCAACATGCATCACATGAGTTGTTTGCATGATTTTAAGTCATTTAGCATGACATTTTAGTGCTGGAACATGTGCCATTGTACTCCATGTTTCACTCTTTCGATGCTTTTGGAGAGTTGTGTCTTGTGCCTTAATCTCGCACTAACATGTATGCATGCTTGGCTAGTCCTTTGAGTCACCATTTCAGCATGTTTTGCCACTATTTTGGGTATGATGTAACTCTGTTTTGAGCTAGTTTGGATGCTTGAGCATTGTGATGTATGCTTATAGTGTCATCTTCTTCACTAGCCTTGGTGTTCTTGGCCCCTTAACATGCTGTGCATGAGTGTTTGCATGTTAGAGTCTTGCATGCCATTTTTACATGTCAAGATTAGCATGAGAGTTTTGCATGTCATGTTGTTTGTGTGCATTGCATTGTGTTCAACACGGTGTTGTGTGTGAACACAAGGTGGATTAGCTCATTTCATACTTGAAGTGATGAAATGAGCCAGTCTCCATTGGTCTCCATTACCTTTGATTTCTCATGATAAGGAGATGGTCTTGGTGTCTTGTTTGTCATGCATTTATTGAATTTGCACGTGTTGGATCTTTGGCCATCATGCATCGAGATGCGCGATTGATGGTCTTGGATCCAATGATGCCCATTCCATTGATGTTTTGAAGTGATATGGAGTGGCATAGTACGTACATACCCTTGGGAGACCCTTCATTTTCTCTATTTTGTGCTCTACTGCCGCTTGGTGTTCCAGCACATCATTGGCCGACACCCTCTTATTTCTGGCCGCAGCCTTCGTTCTTGGTCGGCAGCGTGCATATTTGGTCGGTAGGGGGGTCAGCAGCAGCTCTTCATGGCCGGTAGGCCATTGGTGCACTCCTCAGCACTGTTTTGGTGAGATCCAACAGCTAGTTCTCAAGGACACCCTACAGATAGAGCCTGTAAAGAGCATTTGGAGAGCTTTTCGGGACGGGAATCGAGAGCATGCATCCTTTCTTGTTTAAGGCAGAGCTGAGGTAGCCTGATTTAGTGCTTTACTTGTTAATTAGCATTCGGTGTTGTAACTTAATTAATTCGTTTGATTAGTTAAAGTTTTGTAATAATTAGTTGTAGCTAGTTATTCAATTTGGTTGTGTAATAATTAGGCTAATTAGATTATTAGATTAGTTAAGTAATTTAGCTTAGATTAGCTTAGCTTTTATTCAGACCCTCCGTCGAGAGGGCACAACTGTTGTAATAAGCATGCATGTGTGTGATGCATGTCTTCTAACCCCCATTTCTTTCTCCCTTGTACTTAACCGCTTTCGATGGTTAGTTTTAGGGCATATTTCAATTAGCATGCTTATGCTTCGCATGTTTGTATTCATTCATCTGCCTTGTATGCACCGGGCTCGGCGCATCATTCAAACTGCATTGTATTTCGATATACTTACTTGAATACGTGTTTAACAGCATGTTATCAAGTGTTGCATTCATATGCCATTCTAGATAGCCGAGCCTATTTTAGTTGCATTTTTGCATGTGTTGCATTAGGCATTGTTGACATAGCTAGGATCATGCATTGATTACTAACTAGGTTTTGTTTTAGCTTGGAGTACACAGTGAGTGTTTACGCTTTAGCATCCCTGCATGAGTGTAAGTGACTGCCATGATAGCATGCTTGCCATGAGGCTATCTGCTTAAGTGTTAAACTGCATGATTGTCTGTGGATGAAGGCTTCATTGATTGAATTGGAACAATTCATCGAAATATGAGTTTTAAAGCCCACTTGAAGTGGCAAAATCATATTTTCAAGCCCACTTGAGGGTGGCAAAATCCGCGACTTAGCCTACTTGCGAGTAGAAACTCCAAACCATTTTCAAAAAACAAACATGAGATGTTTTGTTCCAATTTGAGTGATTTAGTCTATACTTGTGTGCTGTGCGCATCACGTAGTAAGCTAGCTAATAAATTGGAATAAGAACACATGTATTTTCAAAAACAGCATATCATGTTAGTAGAGGCCGATCTTTGATCGGGCGAGCGGGGGTGCTCATTTCAGGACCTTCCCCTCTCGTACCCATGTTCCCGAGCCGAGGCAGCTTTGGTGATGACGGACACGTGGCCTTAGGCACGAGTCAGGGTTTCCTAAATTTCTCAAAAACAAAACATTTAGGTGGCGACTCTGAAATCTGGTAAAGCAGTCCATGTTTGGCACTTCTTGGTTAAAAATTGATTTTCCAAAATGATTTGCCGGATTCGGACTATTTGGTGCTTTATCAGTCTTAAATTGCACTTTGTGAGATTAGATTCAGAATCGTGACAGGAGTCTGAACTGTTGTAGCTAAGAACAACGATTCGGCCCCTCGCGCGCGGAGCGGAGTTTCGGGCGATCTACAGTTTCTGGCGACTCTGCTGGGGATTTAGAGAACTTGGCTCGAACTCATGATATGTTGTTTTGTCTACACTGATGTGTTTCTTTGCATTGCATTTGCATTGGTGCGCCTAGGACACTGTGTTTGTCGTCTGCTATTCCTGAACGGTTTGCCGGAGGCTTGCTTGGAAAAGCGTGCCATAAGGCTGACCGGTTGCAGGCTCTGTCACGATGGGAACACAAACCTCAGTTTTCACCGAGGCACCCTTTTTGACCATTCAACCTAGTACATATCGGAATCTGTACTAACCATTCCAAGCTAGGATAGGTTGCTTACCCGATTGTAGGTTGTTTGAAACCGCTGTGTGCATAGTGAAACCCTGGCTCCTGACAAGATAGGATAGGGAAACCCTACCCCACCATAGGGGTGTTTTGGCTCTCACTTGCTTGCTATGTGCTTTTAGAGTGTGCCTCTACAGGAATGCACGTATCAGTTTGCAAGTCTGGGTATCAAGTCTGCGGACATCAGTATTTGGGGAATCAGTTTTACCTGAGGGTATCAGATCTGGGGCAGTGATTTGGGAATAGTGATCAGTATTAAGAACAGTGTGTTCAGCTTACAGATGGCAACTGTGTGTTGTCTTTATTTAAGCCGTTATGCTGTCTGTTTTTCTACTTATTGTTTTCTTATTATGCTTTATTTATCTTTTTGCAAGGTAGTTTAGCACAATTGCTTCCGACCAGGCAGATATTCCCCAAGCACTTTGGATCAGAGGTCGAAGACTTCATCGATTCGAGGATTTGATAGACGGAAAACCAGTGTTGCTCTCTTTACCCCCGATTACTAAACGGAGGTCAGTTAGGTGCAGTTCATCAGTACAGCAGTTGCCAGATCAGTGGTCCTTATCCACCTCGGCAGTGAGTAGTCAGGCTGAGGTTTCAGTTTCTACCGCAGAGAGATATACTAGTTGTTTAGTTAGATCAACACTTTATGGCCAATATGGAGGACATGATGCGTCAGCTCCAAGAGACTATGCAAGCCATGCAGTGGGATGCTGCCCGCCAGGCAGAGGTCGTGGCACAACATGCAGAGTTAATTGCCAAGCTATAGCAGCAACAACCACAACAAGCCGGAGCATCTGCTTCGCATCCACCCTCGCCCCCACCTAGAGTTCCAACACTCAGGGAGACTGCAAACGTCCAGGAAGATACGGACGTCCCAACGGGGCCAATTCCGCCACCAGTTTTACTGCAGATTTCAAAAACACTAGCCTTCTCAACAGATACACTGTTTGAATCTGAGATGGACCCAACCGCTTTGAAGATGAGTAAGCTTGAGAAGCTGTTCAAACGGGCCCAGGGAGAAACTGTAGACCGCCCAGAACTCCCGCTCCACGCGCGAGGGCATGAAATGCTTGTTCTTAGATACTACAGTTTAGACTCAGTCACGGTTCTGAATCTAATCTCACAAAGTGCAATGTGAGACCGATAAATCACCAAAGAGTCTAAATCTGGCAAATCGTTTTGGAAAATCAATTTTAATAAAGAAGTGCCAAACATGGACTGCTTTGCCAGATACAGAGTCGCCACCTAAATGTTTATTTTGGAAAATTTAGGAAACCCTGACTCGTGCCTAAGGCCACGTGTCCGTCATCACCAAAGTTGCCTCAACTCGAGAACTTGGGTACGAGAATGGAAGGTCATGTAATGAGCACCCCCGCTCGCCTGATCAAAAGATCGGACTTTACTAAGCATGGTATGTTATTTTTGAAAACACAAGCGTTCTTATTCCGGTTATTAACCTAGAATTACAATGTGATGCACACAACATGCAAGTATAGACTAAATCACTCACATTGGAACAAAACATCTCATGTTTGTTTGTTTGAAAACAGTTTGAAAATGCTACTCGCAAGTAGGCTAAGTCGCGGATTTTGCCACCCTCAAGTGGGCTTAGAAAAACATGATTTGCCACTCTCAAGTGGGCTTAAAGCTCGCATTTTGATGAATTGTCCCAATTCTAGCAATGAAGCCTTCATCCACAGGCATTCATGCAGTTAAACACATAAGCAGTTAGCCTCATGGTAAGCATGCTATCATGGCAGTCACTTACATACATGCAAGGATGCTAAAGCGTAAACACTCACAGTGTACTCCAAGCCAAAACAGGGAACTAGTTAGAAATCATGTATGATCCTAGTTCATGTTGAGATGGCTAATGCAACACATGCAAAAATGCAACTAAGATAGGCTTGGCTATTCTAAGATGTCATGTGAATGCAACTTGATAACATGCTGTTGAACATGTATTCAAGTAAATGTATTGAAATACAATGTAGTTAGTATGATGCGTCGAGCTCGGTGCGTGCAATACAGATGAATGGGTGCATGCATGCTAGCATAAGGATGCTAATTGAAACATGCCCTAAAACTAACCATCAAAAGTTGATAAGTAAAAGGGAGAAAGAAATGGGGGTTGGAAGACATGCACACACACACACGCACGCTTATTACAAAAGTTGGCCCTCTCGACGGAGGGTCCGAATGAGTACGCTAAGCTAGCTACGCTAAGCTATTCTAACTAATCTAATAATCTAATTAGACTAATTATTACATAATCAAATTGAATAACTAACTAACACTAAGCTAATTATTACAACACGCTAACTAATTAACAAATTAGCTAGTTTAATTACAAATTCAAAAGCTAACTACAAATTACAAAGCCTCAGCTCAATTCTAAGAGTTCAAAGATGCATGCTCGATCGCCTCGCTCGGAAATCCGTTACCCTGCCTCATGTTGCCTCTGTTTGCAGACTTCTGCACCTCTGAAAATTATGCCAACTTGCATGATGCTTCTGACCTACCATAGGAACCATCTGAGGGGTAGTCGGCCAAAATGTGTGGCCATTGGCCAAAGAATAATGGTCATCGGCCAAATTCGAAGATATCGGCCAATTTTTGATAGCTAATCGGCATACTAAATGGTCGATCGGCCACTGTTTCCTGCAAACTTCTCCTTTTGCTACAACAGAGAACTAACAGAGGCATGACAATGTATTTACAAGAAAATGTGTGTGCAACCACACTCCTTATCATGTTGAAAGCTCAAAGGAGTGTAGTGCTCGACTCTCGAAGCATCAATATCGCATTTCAATGCATGATGGCCAAAGAGGCCGAGTTGCACAAATCAATGCCAAATGAATGCACAAAAACACATAAATGCCTTACCCTCTATCATGCATGATCAAGAGGGTCGGCGATCGAGAAATGAGGCACGTTTCGTCACTTCAAGTATGAAACGTCCTTCGTTTCCCGTGTTTGGACTAACTCCCTATCCAAACACAATGCAAAGCACACAACATGGAAATGCAATGCAACTCAACATAAGCATGCCAGATGTAATGCAACTCAAGCATGCAAATGTCATGCAATGCAACAAGCATGCAACAACATGCTAGATGGACTTAAACCGGATATGGATAGACCTCAATCATGTCCGAAACAGTGGCCATTAAACACCAAAACTAAGGCACCAAAAGGGAAAACATGCATGCACACATATTGGTCCATAAGCTAGGCAACAATGCACAACCCTTAGAGGCACTCAAAGGGTGAAAGAAGTGGGAGCATGGCAAGTCTATATGCTCTGAAATGTCATGGTAAATGATGCCAAATCATATACATGTCACAAATCAAGCATGCTATGGTGCTCAAAACTCAAAGCTAACAAGGCCAATTGCACTACAACTATGCAAAACATGAAGCATATGGCCAAGGCAACCCAAAATAGTCCTAGAACATGTCAAAATGAGACTAAAACATGCATGGACCAAAGCTAAAACATGCTAGCATGAAGGGCATGAAGTATGAACTTGCAAGGCTAATAAGGAGTATTACACTACTCCTATCAAAACCAAGCATGAGGTGACTTGAACAACAAAAATTAGAGTTATATCATGGCAAAATGAGACCAAATACACATTGATATGGCAGCTTACAAGCTCAGGCAAAATGGCATACGCAATGGCTCATTCTTAAGGCATAAAGAACCAACTCCTCAAAGCATGGAAAGAGTGACAAATGTGAGGGCATGACAATGAAACATGCTCTTAAATCACATAACAAATGATGCCAAATCATGCGAATAGCCCAAGCAATGCATGCTAGTGGCTTGGAAACTCAAGGCTAATGAGCTAGAATGAACCATGGCTATACAAAGCAATGCATGTATGACCCAAACAACACAAATCAGACCTAGAGCATGGTAAAACATGAACAAAAGCTTCTTGAAGTTAAGCCAAAAGCATGCTAGAATGATGTCTAAATGCATGATGCACGTTAGGCTAATGAATGGAATTGCACTACAAGTGCAAGGAGCATGCATGATATGATCAAGCCAAGCCAAAATAGTGTTGTATCATGGCAAAACAAAGCCTAAGACATGCTAAAATGGAGCCACAAAGAGGTAGAAAAACATGCCAATTTGGTGAGCCATCAACACAAGCATTTAAGAGAATAGGAGGGGGGACAACCCCCTCCTATTTAAGGCCTCAAAAAATACTTTCCACCACTGAAATTGCTCTGGAATTCAGTGGTAGAAAGGCCAAATAAAGATGAAAACAAAGGCCTAAAGAGATGGTTCAAAACAAGGCCAAACAAGGCTCTAAAAGGGGTAGACCACCCCCAACACCAAAGAGGCCTCAAACAAACATGTTAAGCACTCCAAAACAGGACTTTTATCAGTTAAAAGCAAGGCCTAAAACAATATGCAAGGATGGCCAATATGGTATACAAACAAAGGCTTGAAAGGAGAATACACTCACCCTTGAAGCACAACTTTGAAGCCAACAGCTTCTGAGGCAAAAAACAACTTTTAGAGCTCAAATAACACTCCCAAGAATCTCAGCTCAAAGATGGTAGTGTATTGCTAGGTGTTGTAGTGCAAAAGTGAAGACAAAACACACTTTAAGGCGCAAACTCACACAAATATAGAGAGAGAGAGGAAGAAATATATAGAGAGAGATATATATATCTTGTATATTAAGATTTCAGAACCTCTGGAAAGGGAGGGGGGTCTCCCTTCTTATAGAAAATCAAATCTCAAGCTTGTTGAGCAAGCTTGAGACTTGTTTCAATCCCTCCATACACGTGTATGGAGGATGAAATCTGTGTTCACCAACTGTCATAGCTGGCACAAAAATATCTGCAAAAGCAGGTGAAAAGGCCTTGGCCAAAAGATATGGCCGATCAACCAAAAAGAGTGCCGATCAACCAAAAGGAGTGCCGATCGGCCACCACTAATGGCCGATGGCAAGAAGACAACGCCGACAAGCACAAGGCTTGGCGGATGGGTTGTAGGGATGGCCAAAAAGCCACCCTCTTCCCTCATAAGCAAAACTACAAGTTCTTGGTCCACAACCAAGCACAAAACAAACAAGTTGAGAGATCCTAAGGCAAGGCGCGCAACCGAGACCTTCGGGAACTCAAAACGAACATAGATGATGGATACACCGATTTGGCAGTGACTTTGCCAGATAGGTTCAAGATGCCGCACATAGACCGATTTGACGGTTCTGGGGATCCTATGGTGCACCTGCGGTTGTTCTCAGATATCCTAAGGTCGATGGGCCTCTCTAGATTGCAAAAATTTTCCCTCTTCGGCCAGACCCTGTCGGGTGTTGCGGCTATTTGGTACTCAAAGCTGGAGGACTCTGTCAAGAGAAGCTGGGAGGAGATGGCTAAGCCCTTTGTAGCTCAATACTCCTACAACACGTAGATCGAGATCACAACTTGTGAGCTTGAGACAACTAGACAGGAGCCGAAAGAGAGCTTCTCTGACTTTGTAACCCGTTGAAGGGCCAAAGCTTCTATGATAACCATCAGGCCGGTCGACAAGGATCAAATACGGATGGTTGTGCGCAACCTCTAACCCAAGCTCATGCAAAAAGATGATCGTCTTACCCTTTCCTACCTTTGTAGATTTACACGAGATTGGGGTACAGATTGAGGACGTCATGAAATAGGGTCTGATTGACCACGAGAGAGAACAGTCCAAGAGGGTGTTTACCTGCAGTTCAAATGCAGGCACGAGCAATGCTGCAGCTACCAGAACTTTAGATTTGGGCATGGTCACCACCATCCCTCCAAAAACACTTACAGCCACACCATTCACCAGCCCGTCCGGTACTAGCTCATAAACAGCTAAATACCCACCCCGGGGTCAGAGGACTTTTTCCCTGTTGTATATGCCCCTGTCCAAAGCTATGGGGGTTCTGATCAAGAAAGGGCATTTGAAGCCTCTGGAGCCGCGACTATTACCAGATAAACTTCCTGCTTCCCATAACCCAGCCAAATACTGTGCCTTTCACCAACAGCATGGTCACGACACCAACCAGTGCTATAGACTGCGTCATGAGATCCAGGATCTCATTGACAATAGGGTGATCGTACCTCCAGAAAAACCAAATGTCACAACCAATCCTCTCCCACCACATAACCAAGCTCCACCACCTAAACGCATCAACCTAATCCAAATTGGGGTTGTGTCATACGACCCTTGCATATATATCACGCCCTTCCACCTACCCAAGCCAGAGGTGTTCATCCCGGACAGCACAGATTTGTGCATGTTGAGGACCTCCCAAATCCAACCCAAACCGGTGGTGGTGACTATCAAAGATAGAACAAGGATCACTTTGGGGGAAGATGGAAATGACGATTCAGAGTCTGAGGGGTCTGCGAGCTTCGCGTACAACTCGAGTGGTTATATCACATCAACAGATCAGCTTAAGCCGATGGTAGAGTTATCAGTTGGGGCATAAATCAGTGTAGTTCGGAAGGATGGACCTAGTTAGGGGTTAGATGACCTAGCAGAGCTGGAAGAGGATATTGCCAACCTTTAATTCTTCAATGAACAGGATCCGGGGGACGTGACTATCAACTGGTTTGATTTGGATGGGTTAGCAGAAACTACTGGGTGGCTCAGCGACGAGCCAGATGTTGTTGAGACACCTTAGCCAGAACAGGGGCAATCAGAAGCTGGGATACCAACAGTGGCCGAAATGGCCGGGAATCAGGAGAAATCGTCAGAGAGCACCGGTGTTAAGAATTTTGCTCGGGATCCGGGCAGTTTGAATACAGAAGATACTGAACAGCAGGCTGCATTGAAGTAGTTTGAGCAGGAAAAAATCAAAGATCTAGAAAGGGCTAGAAAGGCCAAAGCCCCTGCGGGGACAGAACGTGCTGTGAGCACAGGAATAGTTGCAACGGAACCCAACCACTGTCTGTTGGTTGCCGACGGGATATGGTGGGAAGACGACGACTTACGTCTTGCCCACACCGACGAAGATTGGGCCATAATCAACCGGATGATACCTGGTATATTGAAGAGGTGGATCACATGACTAGAAGTGGGACGTATTTTAAGCCCCCACATTTAGATCAACGAGAGGCGTCCGAAAGGACAAAGAAGCGGAGAGGCAGAAGGAAAAACTGCTTGAGGAGGAGGTTGTACTAAAACAGCTTAAGAAAATCCAAGCAGACATCTCCATTTGGGGACTGCTTATGGCCTCAAGAGTTCACAAGCAAGTTGTCCTTTTTGCAATGGACAAGGCGAAACGTTCAATTGACACCACACCCGAACAGTTAGTAGGGCTGGTTTTTCCGGGAGGAGCTTCCCCGACCTTGACTTTCACTGACAAGGAACTGCCGCCTAAGGGCTCAGATCATATCAAACCGCTCTACATATCTGTCGAGTGTAGAGAGAAATGGATACCGGTAGTCCTTATGGACATAGGATCTACTATCAATGTGTGTCCGTCGAGGATGACATATGCTATCGGGTTGAAGCTTGCAGATTTTGTGCCTACTGCCCAGGTGATACGGGCCTACGATAATACCAGCCAAGAGGTGATGAGGACTGTACAGATTCAGACTCAGGTTGGTCCAGGACAACAGGATATTAATTTTCATGTCTTAGACGTTCCCGCAACCTTCAATCTAGTCCTAGGGCGGCCGTGGCTGCACCAGGTGAAGGCAGTCTCTTCCACCCTGCACCAAATGTTGAAGTACCCCCACGGGAAGGGGGTGGCCATCGTCTTTGGGAATTCTTCAATCCATCCACCGCCAGAGGTTTCTACACTAGTTCCGGAGATTAAGCATGGCACGGAGGATGTATTCTTGTTAGGATTTACCCTAGCTGAGACCCGGGTTGTACATAATATCCTAGCTATTGATGAGGGGCTATACGTCGGCACACAGTCTGTCTACCTTATGAACAAGCTCCAGCACATCCCCAGGATGGGATTAGGGCAAAGTGGCCGGAAGGGCATTCCAGCATCGGCCAAAGTGCCACACAACCCATATACCTTTGGCCTAGGTTATCTGCCTACCAAAGAGGATTAGGTGAGGAAAGGAAAAGAGATGACCGGAAGGGCTAGAGCCAAGCTGGCCGGGAAGCATTATGAGTTGATGCACCGACCTATCCAGGGGACCCTAAACTGACGCTTTGTCCGGGAGGGGGTAGGCTTCCCGTTCTGTGGCTTCCTAGAGCCATGGCTAAATGTAGAGAGGCAGCGCTTGCCGGGATTCGAGATTTTCTTTGACCTGTAATTGTCCGGGGATGACATTTCCGAAGAGCAGACAGACCCACCAGCTGAGGCTGAACAATGCAAGGAAGAGGATTCCGAGAGCATAGAGATTGAAATGGGGTTAGCACTGGCTTGTCTACTCTCAAATCCTCAGATCGTACAAGAGTGCTTGGGGGATAACTTCTCAGTTTCCATGATCGGGAATGAAGCGGCTGTGAGCCCATCTTCAAACATTCTGGATGTATCCATCGCACCCTCCCTCGTCTGGCAATACGAGGAGGGCTTTTTATCGAGCAGCACCGGGTCAGGTAGTGAGCCGGAATTGGATTCCACTGAGTCTATGGAGTCGGAATCAGGTTCCAACTCGTCTGAGTCTGAGTTCGGTATTCTTGGGGGTGATAACCCGGATGCCACTGTCCTGTCCAGGTCAT
Source organism: Camellia sinensis (assembly GCF_055761805.1). NCBI lineage: Eukaryota > Viridiplantae > Streptophyta > Magnoliopsida > Ericales > Theaceae > Camellia > Camellia sinensis. The sequence continues at coordinate 91,250,882 of NC_138970.1, read as the reverse complement.
CTTTTTCTTTTTCCTTTGAGTCTGTTGTAACAGAGGAATTAGGAGGACTGGATGTTATTAATGAGAATGGTACAACTGTGGCTTCTGAGTACTTTTCTGTGCCTTTAAGTTATTGCATTAATCAGGATTTTCACAATTTTGATAAAAACGACGAGGAAGAAATTCCTTCGATTTTGCAATATTTTCTTGATCAAGAGCAGAAGAGGTTTGTAAAACCCTTGGTTGATAAAATCACCACAATTAATGTTGGTGCTGAGAAGGACCCGTGGCTGGTCCAGATCGGGTCCACGTTGTCTTTGGAGGAGCGCGAGCACTTAGTCGCTTTATTAAAAGATTTCAAAGACGTTTTCGCGTGGTCCTACGAAGACATGCCTGGAATCGATCTTGAGATTGTACAGCACCGGATCCCTCTTGACCCAGAGGCCTGACCTGTTAAGCAGAAGCTCTGAAGGATCTGCCCGGACTGGGCTCTGAAGATCAAAGAAGAGGTCACCAAGCAGATTGACGAAGGGTTCCTGTTGGTATTTGAATACCCAACTTGGTTGGCCAATATAGTTCCAGTGCCGAAGAAGGATGGCAGAATTCGGGTATGTGTGGACTTCAGGGATTTGAACAAAGCCAGTCCGAAGGACGACTTTCCTTTGCCGCATATTGACGAATTAGTGGACTTTACTACTGGGCATGCGTTGCTCTCCTTCATGGATGGGTTTTCAGGCTATAATCATATTTTGATGGCACTCAAAGACCGGGAGAAGACTGTTTTCACCACCCCATGGGGAACCTATTGTTATAGGGTGATGCCATTTGGGTTGAAGAACGCTGGGGCTATGTATGAACGGGCGGCGACCACAATTTTGCACGACATGGTCCATAAAGAGGTTGAGGTGTACGTGGACGACATGATTCTCAAGGCCAAGGAAAGAGAGGGCCACTTCACCACCTTGTAGAAATTCTTTCAAGGGATCAGAGAGTATCGGTTGTGGCGGAATCCTCAGAAATGTACATTTGGTGTTACAGCAGGGAAAATGCTTGGGTTCTTGATCACACAGAAAGGTATCGAGGTCGATACTTCCAAAATCAAGGCCATCTTAGAAATGCCACCACCGAGGACTGAAAAGGAGGTGCGAGGCTTTCTGGGTAAAGTGCAATTCATAAGACGGTTTATTGCAAAATTAACCTTGACTTGTGAACCACTCTTTGGTCTCTAGAAGAAAGGAAATAAATTCTAATGGGACGACCGATGCCAAGTTGCTTTCGAACAGATCAAGCAATATTTACAGAACCCACCTGTGTTGTCACCGCCTGAGTCGGGGAAACCATTGATTCTGTACCTTTCAGTGACTGAAACTACAATGGGCTGCATGCTTGCACAGGAGTCTGAGGAAAAAGTGGAGAAGGCTATCTACTACCTGAGCAAGAAAATGCTGGATTACGAGACCCGCTACACTCCGCTGGAGAAGGCTTGTCTGGCCTTGGTATGGGCTACCAGGAAACTGAGGCACTACCTATTAGCTCACTCTGTAATACTGGCTTTGAGATTAGATCCCATCAAATATCTCTTCGAGAAACCAGCACTTACGGGTAGGCTAGCCCGTTGGTTGCTTCTGTTTTCCGAATTTGATCTGAAGTACATGACGCGCAAGTTAGTGAAAGGGAGAGCGGTAGCAGAGTTCCTAGCCGATCACCCAGTTGAAGGGGATGAAGCAGTTGAGTATCTGTTCCCAGACGAGGCCATTCTACATGTCGAAGAAGAGACTTGGACGATGTACTTTGATGGAGCGTCAAACCAATATGGGCATGGGATAGGGGTGTTGCTGATAGCACCCGACAATTCCCGCATACCCTTAGCATTCAAACTCCTGTTCAAAGTGTCGAACAATGAGGTAGAATATGAGGCATGTATTGCTGGACTAGAAGCCGCCCTGGAACTAGGGGCAAAACGGTTGGATGTCATCGGGGTCTCGAACCTTGTTGTATCTCAAGCTAAAGGAGATTGGAAAGTTAAAGAAGAAAAGATGAGAATCTGTCACCAGACCTTGGACGTTCTGATTCCTCGGTTTGAGAAACTGAACTTCACTCATCTGTTAAGAGAGAACAACAGGTTCGCTGATTGATTAGTAACTCTATCTTCTATGATAGACATCCCTTTCGGAGTCCGGATGTGTCCGATCATCATCGATCAGAAATTTGTGCCAGCCTACGAGCTGATTGCTGCCATAGATGAGGTACAAGATGAGAATCCCTGATATTACGACGTCTGGAACTTCTTGGAAAAAGGAAGCGTATCCACCAGGGGCAAATGCCAAAGATAAGAGGGCAATTCGAAGAATGGCTGCTCAGTTCATCGTCTGCAGGGGTAAATTGTACAAGAGGGGTCATCTCGGGATGCATAAGTTATGCGTTGATGTTAAAGAATCCAAGCGCCTGATGGAGGCCATCCATGGAGGAGAGTGCGGAGCGCACATGAACGGGGTGATGCTAGCCCAGAAGATCCTTAGACAGGGTTATTACTGGTCTACCATGGAGGAGAATTGTATTGGCTTTGTCCGGCGATGCCATAAATGTCAGATCCATGCAAACCACATGAACATTCCGCCGTCGAAGCTATACAACATGACTTCGCCATGGCCATTTTTAGTCTGGGGAATTGATGTAATCGAGGCTGTCACTCCGAAGGGGTCCAACGGGCATGAGTATATTCTGTTAGCGATAGATTACTTTACAAAGTAGGTTGAGGCCCAATCTCACGTAGTGTTGAAGGCATCACATGTCGCTAAGTTCATTAGGAACAATATCATCTGTCGCTACGGGGTCCCAAATGAGATTATTTCGGATAATGGTTCCCACTTCAAGAAGGAGGTGATCGACTTGTTGGAAAAGTATAACGTGGCTTTTCATAAGTCATCTACATATCAGCCACAGACCAATGGAGTAGTTGAGGCTGCCAACAAGAACATCAAGCACATTCTGCAGAAGATGGTGGAAACCTACAGGGACTGGCCAGACAAGCTGCCATTTGCTCTTTGGGGCTACCGGACTTCAATTCGAACTTCTACTGGGGCAACTCCGTATTCCTTGGTTTATGGGATGGAGGCTATTCTGCCTATCGAAGTTGAGGTTCCATCATTATGGGTGTTGGCTAAGTGTCAGATAGCTGAGGCAGATTGGCAGCAAAGCAGGTTCGAAGAACTCATGCTCTTTGATGAAAGAAGGTTGAAAACACTGTATCACGTCCAGGGTTATCAACGAAGAATTGCCAGGGCTTTCAACACGAAGGTTAAGTCCAGAAACTTGAAAGAGGGGGATCTGGTGCTCAAAGACAACCGAGCTCCCATCCACGACCCTAGGGGCAAGTTCAGACCCAATTGGACTGGTCCCTACATCATCAAGTGTATTTGGTCGGGTGGAGCTGTCGTTCTGATGGACCTAGATGGCCTAGAGTTCTCTTAGCCAATCAACATGGACAAGTTGAAGAAATACGTTCCCTGAGTGGCTTGCTAGGCCGAAAACTCGAAAGGGCGAGCTAGGCAAAAGTTAGAGCATGAAAAATTTGAAATAATGAAAACTGAGCTCGCAAGGTTGAAAACCCAAAAAGGGCGGCCTTGGCAAAAGTTAGAGGGTAAAAGGAGAGTGTTAATCCACGAGTGAACCCGAACCAAGCTACGTAAGGCTTGATTCCCATCTTTGGGATACGTAGGCAACTTCATTCTGAAGTCCAGCCATAAACACTTCCAAATCAACTTTGTATGTGTGATCTTGTTGGTCATCTTTGTCTATTCTGCATTCAAGAGCTCGGCTGTGATCTCCAGTGCAGTGCTATTCAGACTAGGGGCAACTTTCCAGTTGCTTAGACCCGGGGTTGTACATCTCAATGATAGATCTCAAGCATGTCCAGTTGTGATCCATATCGAAAATGGTTCTGAAAAGTTTTAATAAAAGTTGATTTTGCTCAAAATTAATCTTTTTACAACTTAGACCATTTTTGGACCAAACAAAAAATTTTCAGTACCCACAACCTTCAATTACATTGATTTTAATACAGAGTTCTCCTACTCTTGAATACAAATTGAAGTTGTTTTTCATTACATTCGTAAAGAAAACTTGAAAGTACTGATAAAGCAATAAATTCGAGGCATAGTCAGGTGTTCGTGCACCCCCTCCCAGAGCTTGTGGAAGCCTCTGATGCCAAAGTAGGCCCAATCTATGCCTCTTCATCAAGCCAAGCTATGTATTCATCAGAGAGGGTACAACTGAAAGTGGGAGCGGGGGCCAGAAACTCTCTCATCCTCCATGCTGCGGCATACCAAGCAAGTTGTGCGCCTCGAACTGGAAATGTAGCAGGGTACTCTATCCCTTCTTCCGGACAAGTCTGATCATGTCCGAACTGGCGCCAGAATCGGAATGGTAAATAAAGGACACAGTGTGTCAGGCCGATCAACTGAATCCCAAGTTGGCGAGTCATGATGTAGCTCATCGCCGATAAATTGAGCCAGGGGCAGTGCCAAACAATGTTTGTAGCAGATAAACTACACATCCATTGGCACCACCATCCCTTATCAGGGGCACCGACTGGACGTCGCCAGAAGAAATAGCCGCGAGCTAAATATGCTGGGCATGAGTCCACAACCTTCAACTTATCCATCAACCATATCTGGGGAGGGATGGAAAATGAGAGATTAAAGAATAGAGAGGTGTACGAGAAGAGAAAAGTGAGAAAAGGGTTTTGAGAGAGAAAAAAAAACGAGCCTGAGGGTCGAGTGATATGAGAAATATGTGTGAGATATGGAGGGAAACATTACCTGCAGCAGTAGTGGACTCCCTGCGAATCTAGTCATCTCCCGGTGACGAAAAGCATCCAAGCCCATCAGTGTCTCAGCTACTGTCATGGCAATACAGCTCTTGCCCTCTTTTAACCCTTGGGCAACCTCAATCAAACGGACGCTAGACCCACCGGAGCCTGGGGCAAGCAAGAAATGAGACAACATGCACAAGCAAAGCGCATGTCACCAAAAACCTTGCCAGTGATGGTCGCCGCGGTCACCGTCGTCAGAAAACCGATGAATCAAGCTGGGGATGTCTAACTCCCCGTCGCGATTCAAAGACCGAGTGTCATGCAAAGTGAGCCCGCACATCCGTCCTAAGGCTTGGATGTGGCCAAAATGGAATTGGGGTAAGATCTCTTCCGTACGCTCGGACTCCATCAAAGCTTGGAAGTCTTCGAAAGTGGGACACATCTCTTGTCCACCAAAGCTAAAAACGTGCATAACCGGATTCCAACACCTAGCCGCGGCATGGAGAAACGGAAAACGCAGTGGGGTGTGGCTCAGCATAAATAGTGCATTTATTCTTAAGCCCCAGAAATTCAGCTTTTCCGAGCCATCCAAGTTAGCAATCCAATTTGTGAGATTTTGGACAAGAAATGGTTCCATTTGAGGCAAAAATGGAGTTAAAATGAGAGAGCCACGAAGCTGGAACCTTTATAGAAAATAAGGCAGTGAGTGGAGGACAGATGTCGACGTTTCGGAGGTCCTACCATCGATGGCCAGTAATGGCTCATTGATGGCCGGCAGTGGCTTATCAATCGCCGGCAGGGGTGCATTGATGGCTGGCAGGCCATCCCCCATGGACGGCAGGCCTTCCCCTGTGGCCGGCAGCCTTTCCCTCATGCTCACTGACCTTCTTGGTGAAGATCCAGTTGTTTGCTGCAGTGGAGTCCCGTTATTTGTGCCTTTTAAGGTCTTGTTTTTGTCCTGTTGGACTCTGTTGTGTCTCGTTTTAGACGTGTTAGTCTTCATTTTTTTATCGAGTTGTAATCATCTTCCTTTCATTTATCGAGTTGTCGTAATTTGCTTATCGAGTTGTAAACTTGTTAAGGTTTTGTTGTTGCTTATTGAGTTGTGTTGTTTTTGTTTGTTGTGTTGGCTCACTACCTGACTTGATAATGCATGGATGTTCAATATTCATCAATCTCATTTTTATGCAAAATAGTGAGATGCGATGCTTAGAATGCAAAATGCAACACTTTTTCAACAAAAAAAAAAAAAAAACTGAGCAAATCCAGACTTGTCTCTATTATCTCTGTCATGGAGGCCACTAGATCAATGGCCTGCCCTGTGTACTCAATGGGCCACTACGAGTGCATCGAAAAGATCAGTATCCGATGAAGCATAATTGAAATGTAGTAAATATGCAAAATGTGGGGTTTAGTACATACCGGAGTCGGCCCGTGCATCCCGGCAAGTGCACGTCCAGCAGATGCAGGCGCAATGGGGATCTGATAAGTCTCCCCAGAACGTCTCTGATAAGTCAATGAAGTAGGCAGCTCTGGCCATCCAGTCCCCTGCCTCTCCTTAGGATCGCACATCCTACGAGATCTGGTCGCTCTGCCTCTCCCTCTTGCAACTGGAGCCCTCGCTTCCTTTCCTCCCCGGACACTGGACAAAGGTGGCATCAGATGCGTCTGAATGAAGGTCGCGTAGTCGCCCTCCATACGAAAATAATCCGTCTCCAGTCCTTCCATGAACTGAATCACCTGGTCGGCGGACAACCTGTGTGTCTCCCTCATCGATGGTGGAGGTTCCGTTGGTACAAATAAAGCAAGCAATCCCAAGGTCTGGCGTACGAAGCGCTCACTCAAAAACCAGGTGCGACAGATAGAACCCTCGAAGAGAATGTGGTAGTAAGGAACAGTCCGGGCAGTATTATATTGATCTCGGAGTCCTGACAGGATCACATCCCATGACTGCCACGTGATCTGAGAAAAGAGGGAATGGACAAGATGATTAGTCATCAAATAACTAATGTGGGTGCACCAGGTTAATTGAAATAATTTCGTTGCGGAATTACCTCGCGCGCCGTGACCGAATCGAAATACTACCGGATGAACATAAAGCTCTCTCGGGTCCTACGACGGAGCTGGCCATCGTATACATCAGAGAATGGGACTGTCGCTGGGGTCTCCTCCATAGGCTCTGGAGCAAGAGTCAGGAAGTATGCGCACACCCACAACTGTAAGAAAGATGTGATCAATTCAGTGTATGAACAGAGTGTAGAACATACAGAAAATAGAACACAATACAATGCATAAGAAGTGCATGCTAGAGCAGATATCAGATTTTGTGTGTGCAGTCAATGGTATGCAGTGTGCAGTACGTATGGTGTATAGAAAATGTGAAGCATAAAGCATATAGTGCAAGAGCAGATACAGAGAATGTAGAAAGTACAAGTGTTGAACAAAGTGAAAGCAGGAAATGCTAAGTACATGATGAAAAGGGGAAAACTAAGTTGTGTACCTCCCAAGCTCGCTAGTAGCCGCCGATCAACCTCCCGCACATCCGAGAGGTTGAGCTCATGTATCCGTAGCGAGTGGTAAGGCCGGCTGTGCCCCAGTCATAGAAATGGACCCACTGGAGCACCACCAGAGTGTCCAAGAAGTATAAACGCACGGTATTCCACCTGTTCGAAAACAAGGTGGTACCGAAAAGGAACAGGAGGAAGCCCCTGGCGTACTACTCCGTTTCCTCATCAGTCTCGGGATCCTCCCCTCTGTAATGCTCCTCAAACCAGGTACATCTAACCATGCCTGCTCAAAGTGTCGCTGGACACGCTCCAAGTAATGTATCCCATGCAGCCACCCACTCTCCCATGTCGGGATGAAGAGGAATCGGATCACCTCCTATGCCCAGGCCGGTGATCATGGCGAAGTCGAAGGGAGTCATCGTTATCTCTCCCGTCGTGGAGAAGTGGAAAGAGTTGTTGGTGTCCCACCACCTCTCCACAAGAGCCCCTAGGAGAGGGCGACTCGCTGTAACTCGTGTCAAGCTGGAGCAGAATAGGCCAAAGCCGGTCCCGTCGATGATCTGGCGGACCCTTGCGAGAAGCACATCATACCACTCCCGAGCTGTCGTCGCACCATAACCTCTGAAGGAGCGTGATTCATCCTGTGGCAATGCATATGATGAAATCAAATCAGTGATATATTGAAAATACAGTTGAAATTAGATTAGAGATGTATTGAAAATACAGTTACATTCAGAGCAGTGATGTATTGAAGATACAATTGAATTCAGAGTAGTGATGCATGAGGTACAGTCGTATACAGTACATACAGGTCAGTGATGTGGGAAGTATAGTTAAATGCAGAGCAACAATGTATGAAATACAGTCAGATCAAAGCATGTGATGCAATCAGATCAAAATAATGCAAGAAATGCAAATAGTTGAAAGTAATACTACAAAAAAAAAAAAAAAAGTAGAGTTGGTACCTCCACAGCAATGGTCGACAAATGAGACTTGGGCCCTCTCAGCAAGAGGTCGTCTGGCGCGTCCTCATCAAAATCAGTGAAAGCATGGATGACTCCCGCCATTGGTATAATGTTAGTCTCCGGGCGATACCTCACGGGGTCAAAGGGGCGTACGCTCGGTGGTAAAGGTTGAGGCTCGACCCCCGGCTTAGTCGCAAAGTCCACGGCAAGCTCTACTGGAGGGAGTGCGGGGAAGCCCCCGTCATGCGGAATGTCGTCAGCCATCTAACATAGATGCAAAAATGAGCAAAAATGGGGAAAAGGGTGAAGTTTTGAACAAATCAAACCTTAGGAGAGAGAAAAAGTTAAAGAAAATAAAAAAACCCGAGAAAAGTGAACTACCCTGGAGAGAAACTCGGGGGAAATGATCCTTGAATGGGGGAAATGATGAAAGAGGCCTTAGAATCAATTTCTGATCGGTTCAGATCGAAGAGAACAAAGGGATTTTAGCGATTCAAGGTTGTTTAGGGTGTTAGAAAACGCGTAGAACGCGCAGATCTAGAGAGAAGGTGCACCTAGAGAGCAAGGGAAATGATTCTTGTACAAGGGGTGTGGAGGAAATGAAGTAATTTTTGGTGTATTTGAAGAGCCACGGGGTCAAAAGACCAAAATGGTCAAATCTGCCAGCGGTGGCCGGCACCCTTTTATTGATGGCCGGCAACTGCCATTTATGGTCGGCAAAGGGTCGGCGGGATCTCTTCATGGCCGGCAAGTCTCCACCAGCTTTCCCTGCCTCTTTTACCTTGGTATGTGTCCTTGGGTTCCAACAATTCCAAGGAGTGTTCAAAATTTGATTCAAAATGTCTCCGTGGAAGCCCGGAATCATGTTCTCAAATGTACGGTGGTCATCGCCCATCAACCCGCACAAGGTGTATCCTTTCAATGCATCGCAACTCTTCCGGAAGGTAAACCGGAAGTTTCCTTCAAGTTGTCTTTTTCAAGCATGCTTTTGTTGCCACCTAGCATTTTCTTATTGTATTAAACATCCATTCTACACTCGTTGCATTGTCATGCACCTCTTTACTTGCGTTGTCACGCACACTAGTTGCATTGTCATGCACCACCTTACTTGCGTTGTCACGCACACTAGTTGCATTGTCATGCACCTCTTTACTTGCGTTGTCACGCACACTAGTTGCATTGTGATACACCATCTTACTTGCGTTGTCATGCACACTAGTTGCATTGTGATGCACCACCTTACTTGCATTGTCACGCACACTAGTTGCATTGTTATGCACTATCTTACTTGCGTTACCACGCACACTAGTTGCATTGTCATGCACCACCTTACTTGCATTGTCACGCACACTAGTTACATTGTCATGCACAGCTTTACTTGCATTGTCACGCACACTAGTTGCATTGTCATGCACCACCTTACTTGCATTGTCACGCTGTAGACACCCCATTTTTGACCATCTTCAAGACTTGGTTGTGCTTGCAGGTACATCCAAAAACTAGTTCGATTGCTCGTCGAGTACTCGACTGTCACGGCAGAACGTCACAGGTTTGAGTTTTCCGAACCCTGTATCCTTTTTGCCCTTTTTTGGACCATGTATTGGCCCCCAACTTGATTCTCTTGGTGCACTGCCGGCCCTATTGTGGCCCTGCCGGCCATGCATTTGTTATTGCCGGCCATTGATGAAGCCTGCCAACCATCAATGAGCCACTGCCGGCCACTGCTGATGGCCGGCAGAACCCTTGTCTCAGCAGGTTTCACGCTAGATCTTTTGAGCCAGCTGGTTTTCACTCATTTCCCCTCCATACACGTGCATGGAGGGATGAAGCTCTTGCCAAGCTTGTTTAACAAGCTTTGCATTGTTTTTCTTCTGTATGAGGAGAGGCCCTTTCTCCTTTGCAGAAGTTTAGCCATTTTAGAGAAGAAAGACCTCTCTCTCTATATATATATTTCTCATTCTCTCTCTCTCTATTGCATAGAATAGTGTTCTAAAGTCCATTTTTCTTGCACTTTTACACTACAACGCATAGAGATACACCACCATCTTTGGGCTGAGGTTCTTGGGAGTGTTACTTGAGCTCTGAAACTTGGTTTTTGGCCCCTGAGGTTGCTGGTTTCGAAGTTGATCTTCAAGGGTGAGTATATTCCCCATTTTAGCATTTATTTGTATCTCATTTTGGCCATCCTTGCATATTGTTTTATGCCTTGCTTTCAACTGAAAAAAGTTCTGTATTGGAGTGCTTTTGATGATTGTTTAAGGTCTTCTTGGTGTTAAGGGTGCACAACCCTCTTGTTTGCCTTGTTTGGCCTTGTTTTGTACCATGCTTTAAGGCCTTCAAGGTAGTCTTGGTTTGACCTTTTAGCCACCAAAATCCAGTGGATTTTTAGTGGTAGGCATGTGGTTTTGAGGCCTAAAACCAGAGGGGGGTGGCCCCCTCTCTTTTTGTTTTGTTTGCTTGAGTTTTTGGCCTATCAAAAGAGCATGTATCCCTATAATTTTGAAGCTTGGTTCAGGCCCTTTTTTGTGACTTTTAGGACCTGCCTTGACTCTTTCCATGGCTGGTTTGGTCATCTTTTGCATGCTTCTTATATGTGTAGTGTGATCCCATTTGTGGCTCATCAAAGTAGCATGTTTGCCTAGCTTATGTTGAGTCCATTTCAGTATGTTTTTGGTGGTGTTTTGCCATGACCTAACTCTGTCTAAAGTTGGTTTGGTCATCTTTTGCATGCTTCATACACTTGTAGAACAAATCTTGCTTACTAGCCTTATGTGCATGTTGATTTAACTCATCATTCCAGCATATTTTGGTTTTGCTCAAGCATGGTTTTATTCTTATTTTGGGCTGTTCTAGGACTGTTTTGGGCTGCCATGGTCATATCACTCATGTTTTGTATAGCTATAGTGTAAATGCTTTGGCTAGCCTTGGGTTTTGAGGCCTCTACCATGCCATACATGTGATGTTTGCATGCTTTGCCATCATTTCAAATGTTGTTTCAGTCCATGAAATCTGGTCATACACCTGCATTTGACATGCTTTAAATGCTTTGGAGAGTTTGTGTTTTATGCCTCATGAATGGATTATTGTACATGCCATTAAGCCTAGGCTTTTGTGTCATCATATCAGTGCATTTTGGGTCTTGTTATACCATGATCTAACTCTGTTTTATGCTGTCCAAGTCATGCCATGTTTAGTTTTAATAGGTGTAATGTAATACCCCTTTTGTAGCCTTGCATGCTCCATGTCTTTGACCTTTGTTCTAGCTTGTATTGGCTAGGTTCAAGCATGTTTTTAGTCTCACCTTGACCTGCCTAGGGACTATTTTAGGTGCCCTTAGTCCTTGGAGGCTTGCCTTGCACGGCCATGGTTTAAGTCCCTTTGTTGGCTTCGTGCTTTGAGCTTTCTTGCATGCTATGTTTGGCTTGTTTGGGTGGTTTGGCATCACTCCTTGCATGATTTCAAAGATTACCTCATTGCCACATTATCATGATTATCACTCTGTGCTCATGTTTGAGAGTTGTGTCCTCATGCTTTAATTCTTGGGCTAATGCATTGTGCATGCATACCTTGCTTTTGTGCCTTCATTCCAACACTTATGGCCACTGATTTGGAGCACAACTGAGGTCTACCCTTTTGGTTTAAGTCTATTGTGTATGCTATGTATATTGCATTGAGTATGCCACCATTGCATTGAGCATGCTAATTGACATTCGCATTGAGTATGCTAGTTGTTGTAAGCATTAGCATTGTGCATGCCATTAGCTTTTTTAAGTTAGTCATATTACATTGCATTGAGTATGCCATATAGTTGCATGTTTGCATACTTAGGACATATTGCATGTTTGCCATGCTTGTGTTGCATTGTTGTTTGGATTAAGTATTAATTCGAGCACGAGAAACGAGGGACGTTTCATACTTCAAGTGATGAAATGTGCCTCAATTCTCGGTTGCCGACGTTCTTGATGATCCATGATAGAGTTCTAGGCACTTATGTGTTTATTTGTGCATTCATTTTACATTGATTTGCACAAGTTGGATCTTTGGCCATCATGCATCGGAATGCGTGATTGATGGTCGTGGATCCGATTATGCCTCTCCCTTAATGTTTCGAGGTGATATGGGGTGGCATAGTGCGTACATACCCTTGGGAGACACTCTATTTTCTCTATTTTGTGCTTTGTTGCAGCTTGGTGTCCCAGTACATTAGTGGCCGACAATGCCTTGCAGATGGCCGGCAGTCCTTCATTCTTGGCCGGCAGTGCCCACTCTTGGTCGGCAGGATGGTTGGCAGTGGCTCCCCATGGCCGACAGGCCACTAATGCATTTCCCAGACATGTTTTTAGTAAGTTCCAGCAACAAGTTCTCAAGGACACCCTACAGACAGAGCCTCAAGAGAGCAATCAGAGAGCTTTTTAGGACGGGAATCAAGAGCATGCATCCTTCCTTGTTCAAGGCAGAGCTGAGGCAGCCTAGTTTACACATTTTAATGCTTACTTGTTAGTTAGCTTTAATTTGTAATTTAATTAGTTAATTTGTTAATTAATTAAGTGTTGTAATAATTAGTAAGTAGATTGTTTATTATTCAATTTAGTTGTGTAATAATTAATTAGTTTGTTAGTTAGTTAATTAGTTGGCATGTATTATTCATTCGGACCCTCTGTCGAGAGGGCACAATTGTTGTAATAAGTGTGCGTGCGTGTGTGCATGTCTTCCAATCCCACGTCTTTCTCCCTTTTACTTAACCGCTTACAATGGTTAGTTCTAGGGCATATTTTCAATTAGCATCCTTATGCTTTGCATGCGTGCATCCATTCATCTATATTACGTGCATCCATTCATCTATATTGCATGCACTAGGCTCGGCGCATCATACTAACTGTATCGTATTTCAATACCGATTTGAATACATGTTATAAAGTTGGATTTTCATATGCCATCTTAGAATAGCCGAGCCTATTTCTAGTTGCATTTTGCATGCGTTGCATTAGTCATCTTAACATGAACTAGGATCATCCATTGATTACTAACTAGTTCTTTGTTTTGGCTCGGAGTACACTGTGAGTGTTTACGCTTTAGTATACTGCATGTGTGTGAGTGTTGCCATGATAGCATGCTTCCCATGAGGCTATTTGCTTAATTGATTAACTGCCTGAATGCTTGTGGGTGAAGGTTGGATTACTTGAATTGGAACAATTCATCAAATCCGCATTTTAGCCTACTTACGAGTAGCATACTTCAAACCATTTTCCAAACAAACGGATATGTTATGTTTCGTTCCAAATTAGGCGATCTAGTCTATACTTGTTTGCTGTGAGCATCACATAGTAATTCTAGCTAATTAACCAGAATAAGAACACATGTATTTTCAAAAACAAGATATCATGTTTAGTACAGGCTGATCTTTGATCGGGCGAGCGGGGGTGCTCATAGATGACGTTCCCCAATCGTACCCAAGTTCCCGAGCCGATGCAACTTTGGTGATGATGGACACGTGGCCTTAGGCACGAGTCAGGGTTTCCTAAATTCTCTAAAAAATAAAATATTTAGGTGGCGACTCTGTATCTGACAAAATAGTCCATGTTTGGCACTTCTTTACAAAAATCAAATTTTCAAAACGATTTGCCAGATTTGGACTCTTTGGTGATTTATCAATCTCACATCTCACATTGTGAGATCAGATTAAGAACCGTGACATTGAGTCCGAACTGTAGTAGCAATGAAGCCCGAGGGCACGCCTACAAACGCACTTTTCACTTGCATTATCATTATGCGCATCTCCCATGCATTGTTATGCACCTTTTCATTGGCATGATATGTGCACGCATTTATCTTGTATTGAAATTGTATCTTGATATAGCGTTAATCATGTGTTTTTACTATATTGTATCTGTCAAAGTTTCTTTTTGCGCAGGCACAATATTGTATGTACGGTTCATTTGAAGTTGACATAACCAGACAATGTTATATGTGTTTCAGTTAGAGGAACTCCAAGTGAGATCATTCCTGTTCCCTCAAACTCTACTGGACGTATCCTTCTCCTCTCGCGTTTGACATGCGTTAGGACATACCTTTCTCCTCTCCCGTTTGATTTGCATTTGAGTTGCTTCCTTTCAGACTTTGGGTGTTCCCGATTGTCGTTTCTAGTCTTTTCTGCGTAAGCGCAGTAAGAATTGCCTAATTTTCTTACATCCTTTCTGCACGAGATGCAGTCTGGGTCATGTTTGCTTGCTTATGTATGAGTTTGCCGTAGCATTTCTTTGCATAGCATTCGCTTAAGATGTTGCATTTATTTTTCATAATTGCTTCATCACAGCCCTCTTTGCATGATTATAAGTTATGATCTGCATTGTGCATGTCATTTGCATTTTGCCCCAGCCTGTGGGCCCATCTCTTTGTGATTATATCAATTGTTTGCCTGAGTCTTCGGCCTTGTCAAACATGGGTCGTGTCTAGGCTTTGACATTCACTCTCATCACTTTGTGACTTCAGAGTTCTATCAAAGAGGAGCAACTGTAGACACCCCATTTTTTACCGTCCTCAAGACTTGGATATGCTTACAGGTACATCCAGGGATAAGTTCAATTGCTCGTTGAGTATTCAAATTTCGGGGCGGAACGTCACAGGTCTGAGCTTTCCAAACCCTGTATTCTTTCTGTCTCATTTTTGGACCATGTGTTGGTCTTTCCAGAATTCTTATTGTAGTGCACTGTCGTCCACCTTTTGGCCCTGCCAGCCATGGAATTGTCCATGCATGCCATTGATGAAGCCTGCCGGCCATCAATGAGGCACTGCGGGCCACCACTGATGGCCGGCAGAACACCTTGTCTCAGCAGATTTCACGCCAGATCTTTTGAGCCAGCTGGTTTTTACTCATCCCTCCTCCATACGTGTATGGAGGGATAAAGCCCATTTCAAGCTTGTTTAACAAGCTTTGCATTGCATACCTCTATATAAGGGGAGGCTCCTCCCCCTTTACAGAGGTTCGGTAACTTTGGAGACAATATATCTCTATCTCTATATTTCTCACACTCTCTCTCTATATTGTGTTAGTTTCTGCCTTAAAGTGTAATTTCTCTTCATTTTTGCACTGGCAACACACCACCATCTTTGAGCTGAGGTTCTTGGGAGTGTTATTTGAGCTCTAAAAGTTGGTTTTTGCCTCAGAAGCTGCTAGTTTCGAAATTGTGCTTCAAGGGTGAGTGTATTCCCCTTTTAAGCCTTTGTTTGTATACCATATTGGCCATCCTTGCATATTGTTTTAGGCCTTTCTTTCAACTGAAAAAAGTTCTGTATTTAAGGGCTTATGATGATTGTTTAAGGCCTCTTTGGTGTTGAGGGTGTTCTACCCTCTTGTGTACCTTGTTTGGCCTTGTTTTGAGACATCTCTTAAGGCCCTTGTGGCAACCTTTATTTAGCCTTTTAAACACTGAAATCTAGTGCATTTTCAGTGGTAGAAATGTGGTTTTGAGGCCTCAAATGAGAGGGGGTGGTCCCCTCTCTTCTTGTCTTGTTTGTTTGTATTATTGGCCTATCAAATGAGCATGCATTTCTATCTTTTTGAGGCTTAGTGTGAGCTTGTTTTTGTGAGTTTTTAGGTCTGATATAACTCTGTTCATGGCTGGGTTGGTCACCTCATGCATGCTTTTTACACTCGTAGTGTAAATTTGCCATTTAACCTTGTGTGTTCAATGCCATGATCCATCATGCTAGCCTATTTTGGTTCTATCTCAGCATGTTTTCAGTGTTATTTTGGCATGATACAACTCTATTTTTGGTTGGTTAGAGCATCCTCATTTGCTTCTTACACTTGTAGTGTAAACCTTGCTTACTAGCCTAATATACTTGGTGTTTTGGCCCATTATTCTAGCATGTTTTGGCTCCATTCTAGCAAGTTTTCACTCATGGTTTAACATGTTTTAGCTCTATTTTTAGGCTTCTTGGTCGAATGATGCTTGTTATGCATGCTTGTAGTGCAATAGCTTTAACTAGCTTTGAGTTTTGAGGTATCTTGCATGCTTGACTTGAGGTATTTGCATGTTTTGGCATCATTTGGAATGATATTTCAGAGCATATAGTGTTGTTACACTTCCATGTTTTTCACTCTTTAAGTGCTCTTGAGAGTTGTACCCTTATGCCTTATTTGTGAGCCATTGCATGAGACTCATTTTCTTGCCTTTCAAGCCATCATCTTAGTCCATTTTGGCTACTATTTTGGCCTGCATAAGGGCTGTTTGGGGCTGATTTGGCCATTTGAGCATTGTCTTGTATGCCTTTAGTGAATACACTTCACTAGCTTTGATGCTTAAGCCTAGCAACATGCATCACATGAGTTGTTTGCATGATTTTAAGTCGTTTAGCATGCCATTTCAATGCTAGAACATATGCCATTGTACTCCATGTTTCACTCTTTCAATGTTTTTGGAGAGTTGTGTCTTGTGCCTTAATCTTGCACTAACATGTATGCATGCTTGGCTAGTCCTTTGAGTCACCATTTCAGCATGTATTTGCCACTGTTTTGGGTATGATGTAACTTTGTTTTGAGCTGGTTTGGATGTTTGAGCATTGTGATGTATGCTTGTAGTGTCATCTTCTTCACTAGCCTTGGTGTTCTTGGCCCCTTAACATGTTATGCATGAGTGTTTGCATGTTAGAGTCTTGCATGCCATCTTAACATGTCAAGATTAGCGTGAGAGTTTTGCATGTCATGTTGTTTGTGTGCATTGCATTGTGTTCAACACGGTATTGTGTGTGAACACAAGGTGGATTAGCTCATTTCATACTTGAAGTGATGAAATGAGCCAGTCTCCCTTGGTCTCCATTACCTTTGATTTCTCATGATATGGAGATGGTCTTGGTGTCTTGTTTGTCATGCATTTATTGAATTTGCACGTGTTGGATCTTTGGCCATCACGCATAGAGATGCGCGATTGATGGTCTCGGATCCAATGATGCCCATTCCATTGATGTTTTGAAGTGATATGGAGTGGCATAGTGCGTACATACCCTTGGGAGACCCTCTCTTTTCTTTGTTTTGTGCTCTGCTGCCGCTTGGTGTCCCAGCACATCAGTGGCCGGCACACTTTTATTTCTGGCCGGAAGCCCTTCATTCTTGGTCGGCAGTGTGCATATTTGGTCAGCAAGGGGGTCGGCAGCAGCTCTTTATGGCCGGTGGGCCACTGGTGCACTCCTCAGCACTGTTTTGGTGAGATCCAACAGCTAGTTCTCAAGGACACCCTACAGATAGAGCCTCTAAAGAGCATTTGGAGAGCTTTTTGGGACGGGAATCAAGAGCATGCAACCTTCCTTGTTCAAGGCAGAGTTGAGGCAACCTGATTTAGTGCTTTACTTTTTAATTAGCATTCGATGTTGTAACTTAATTAATTTGTTTGATTAGTTAAAGTTTTGTAATAATTAGTTGTAGCTAGTTATTCAATTTGGTTGTGTAATAATTAGTCTAATTAGATTATTAGATTAGTTAAGCAGCTTAGCTTAGATTAGCTTAGCTTTTATTCGGACCCTCTGTCGAGAGGGCACAACTGTTGTAATAAGCGTGTGTGTGTGTGTGATGCATGTCTTCCAACCCCTATTTCTTTCTCCATTTTACTTAACCGCTTTCGATGGTTAGTTTTAGGGCATATTTCAATTAGCATACTTATGCTTCGTATGTTTGCATTCATTCATTTGTCTTGCATGCACCGGGCTCGGCGCATCATTCAAACTACATTGTATTTCGATATACTTACTTGAATACGTGTTTAACAACATGTTATCAAGTGTTGCATTCATGTGCCATTCTAGATAGCTAAGCCTATTTTAGTTGCATTTTTTGCATGTGTTGCATTAGGCATTGTTGACATAGTTAGGATCATGCATTGATTACTAACTAGCTTTTGTTTTGGCTTGGAGTACACTGTGAGTGTTTACGTTTTAGCATCCTTGCATGTGTGTAAGTGACTGCCATGATAGCATGCTTGCCATGAGGCTATCTTCTTAAGTGTTTAACTGTATGAGTGCCTGTGGATGAAGGCTTCATTGCTTGAATTGGAACAATTCATCGAAATATGAGTTTTAAAGCCCACTTGAAGTGACAAAATCATGTTTTCAAGTCCACTTGAGGGTGGCAAAATCCGCGACTTAGCCTACTTGCGAGTAGCAACTCCAAACCATTTTCAAAAAACAAACATGAGATGTTTTGTTCCAATTTGAGTGATTTAGTCTATACTTGTGTGCTGTGCGCATCACGTAGTAAGCTAGCTAATAAATTGGAATAAAAACACATATGTTTTCAAAAACAACATATCATGTTAGTAGAGGCCGATCTTTGATCGGGCGAGCGGGGGTGCTCATTTCAATACCTTCCCCTCTCGTACCCAAGTTCCCGAGCCGAAGCAACTTTGGTGATAACGGACACGTGGCCTTAGGCACGAGTTAGGGTTTCCTAAATTTCCCAAAAACAAAACATTTAGGTGGCGACTCTGAAATCTGGCAAAGTAGTCCATGTTTGGCACTTCTTGATTAAAAATCGATTTTCCAAAACGATTTGCCGGATTCGGACTCTTTGGTGCTTTATCAGTCTTACATTGCACTTTGTGAGATTAGATTCAGAACCGTGACAGGAGTCCGAACTGTAGTAGCTAAGAACAACGATTTGCGCCCTCACGCGCGGAGCGGAATGTCGGGCGGTCTACTGACACCCATATATATGCTTGATTTTCGGGACTTTTACCCTAGACACCCAAGCCAACTTAATTCAATGGACTCCATCACATTCCTTCTTCCAAATATGGAGTACATCCCCTTTCTTTTCCCACACATCATACATTTACAATGTATTAAAACATAGTCATATTCAATGACAACGGATAAGAGATTAATTTTAAATCACCTAATCCTCATGCAATTTCTACAACAATCATAGCTATCCTCCATTGATAGCCCAAAACAAATATTTCTAAACAGCTATGCAATCTCCAAGATAGATAAATTATCCAAATTTTCATAAAAGAGAGGTAATTCCTATCCAACCCCATCATTTATATAAATATCCATCCAATTTCATATTCCCAATGTCAATTTCATTTATGTATACCAAATAACCATTTGAGACATTTTAGGGCAAACTTCATTTTCTTCCAAAATCCATTCCGAGTATCAAAATTAACAAATTTATCACAACACAACCTCACATCTACTCCCATAACCATTTTTAATACATACATTTGAAAACCCTTCTTTGGATTTTAAACTAAAACCCTAGGTTTGTTCGAAATCACCCCAAGTTCCAATACCTCTTACACATCGACAAACAACTAAGTTAAAACTCATAGAAGAGTGTATAAAGCCCCTACCTCGAAGCTAGAGATCAAGGAGAGAGCAGAGAAACCTCAAATGAACCAAAACCCACTTTTATTCGGATGAAAAGAGAGCCCACGATGTGCTCTAGCTTTTTAACAAAGGCACACGAGTGGAGAAACCACTAGATTTAGATGAAAATGTAGAGAGAATGTAGGTTTTAGAGAGAGAGAGAGAGGGTCTCAACTTTAGGGTTTTGAGAGAAAAGATATGAAAAAGTGATATAAAATGTCTCTTTCACGAATTGATATATGCATAGTTCGCTCGAGCGCAAGAAGTGACGCTCGAGTGCAGAATGCACACTTCTAGTAGTTTTGTAGACAATAGACCAACGCTCGAGCGCAAGAAAGGCTGTTATAGCTTGCTTTTCGTGCTCCTCGGAGGAGTTTAGTCTCCTCGGATACGATAGCCCTACAGTTCAGACTCCCGTAGTTCTAAATCTGATTTCATAAGTGCAATGTGAAATAGATAAACACAAATGAGTTCAAATATGACAAATCTTTTGAAAATTTGATTTTGAATCAAAAAATGCCAAAAATAGATTGCATTGCCAGATTTCAGAGTCGCTACCTAAATATTTTTTGAGAAATTTAGGAAACCTGTGACTCATGCCAAAGGCCATTAGTCCATCATTACCAAAGTGTTTCAGCTCGGGAACTTAGGTATGAGATGGGAAGGTTATGAATTGAGCACCCCACTCGCCTGATCAAAGATTGGCCTCTACTAATTATAATGTGATTTTTATTTATGTTATATGCTCTTGTTCTGATTATTAGGCTAACATTACTATGTGATGCAGACAAGTATAGACTATTTCACTCGTTTTGAAACATTTTAATTTCATGTTTGTTTTGAAAAGTGTTTTAAATATGTACCACTTGAAAAAATGATCTCATATGTACATTTATTCAAATCATCCCAACTTAAGCGAAAAGCCTCCATCCACAGTCATTCAAAACAGGCATATTAACTAAGCACTTAGCCTTATGGTTAACATGCTTGATATAGCAACACCAACACACATGTAATACGTTTAAAGGAAAAAACCGCTCACCTAGTATCCCAAGGCAAGCCAAAATATAAGAAAAATAGTTAGAAAAATGCATGATCCTAATGATGCAAATGACTAATTCAACACATGGAATATGCAATTAATAGGCTCGGATATTAGCATGGTATGTGAGTCAATTCAAGGCATGCGATACAGCACGTATTCAAGTAAGGAATTTGAAATTGACATTTGATTGGTATAATGAGCCGAACCTTTATGTATACAAAACAAATGGATGCGAGTCATGGAAATGACATGAAAATATAAAACATGATGCTGCCATTATAAGTGATTAAATAAAAGGGAGAAAAAAATGGAGGTTGGAAGAGATACACAATATTACAATTTTGCCCTCACATAGGAGGGTCTGAATGAATTTCCAAATTTAGCTAATTATTACAACACCGAATTACTTAACTATTTAACTAGCTATTACAAATTCAAATGAATTTAACTAATTAATGAACTAGCTATTACAAGTTTCAAATAAATCTACTAATTAGCATTAATTTCTAGACCATGGGAAGTAGAGAATTATGTATGCATGAATGGGAATATGCACCCGAAAACACCTCTGTTTTGCTACCAGAACTGTTCGATTTTGCAGTCAGAAAATTAAACTATTTTCTCCCCAGCCTCTGCTTTGTCCTGCCATGAAATTGGCACTGCTGGTCTAAAATGAGGTGATTGGCCGGCCTTGAAAAGTGGTCGCCCGGATGGTTAAGTGGCCAGCCGGCCACTATTTTTGGGCTCTAGGCAAACTCCACTATGGGCAAGTGTCTTTCCCACGACCCCTTAAAGTCAAGAACACAACCCCTAAGCATATCCTTAATGATCTGAATAGTACGCTTGGACTGCCCGTCAGTCTGAGGATGATACCTAGTACTAAAAGTCAATTTCATACCCAAGGCACTCTATAGGCTCTACCCTAACCGAGCCGTGAAACACAGATCTTTATCCGAAACAATCGTTGCAGGGACCCCGTGCAACCTCATTATGTCCCTAATAGAGAGGTCGGCGAGATGATCTACTGAGTCACTCACACGCATAGGTATAAAGTGTGCCGACTTGGTCAACCGGTCAATTACCACCCAAATTGCATCACTACCCCATTGAGTCTTTGGAAGGCCCATAACAAAATTCATCGTGACATGCTCCCATTTCCACTCGGCTGTAGGCAAGGGTTGCAACAAACCCGCTGGCCTTTGATGCTCGATCTTCACTTGTTGACAAGTAAGGCACCTCAATACAAACACAGCCACATCCTTCTTCATTCCCCTCCACCAAAACTGGCAGCTAGGTCATGATACATCTTTGTGCCTCCCGAATGCACCGCAAGGCGTGAATGGTGAAACTCTCGGTATACTTCCTTTCGGCAAGACTTCGACATGAAAAGACAGTCATGGTATCTAATACTCAAATCAGGATACACATTTAGGCATTTCTCTACCTTTTCACTGAGATATTCTCTCGGAGGGATTCCACTTTAAGGCCACCCTTCTGTGCTTCTATCATTCAGTTCACAAGTGTAGGTTGTGCAAATATTGAAAACAAGGCTGCCGACTCAACGGACTTGCCAAGATGCAAGTCAAACTCACCGATTGCTCCCAACATTTCCCATTCCTATATGGTAATACAAGCTACACTGCTAATAGATTTCCTACTCAATGCATCAGCCACAACATTGGCCTTTTCCGGATGATAATGTAACTCAAAATTATAATCCTCTATGAAAATGTAGAGAGAAAGTAGGTTTTAGAGGGAGAGGGTCTCAACTTTAGGATTTTAAGAGAAAAGATATGAAAAAGTGATGTAAAATGTCACTTTCACGAACTGATATATGCATAGTCCGCTCGAGCGCAGAATGCACACTCCCTGTAGTTTTGCAGACAATAAACCAACGCTTGAGCACAAGAAAGGCCACTCGAGCTGAGCCCAATCGAGGATAGAAGGAACCGCTCGAGCATAGAATACACTCTCCCAGTAGTTTTGCAGACCTGCAAAAGTACTAAGAGTTGACAAAGCCCACTCAAGTGCAAAAAGTGTTGCTCGAGCGGCGGAGCAAAATTCTGGGTAACAAAAGTTTGGAAACAAAGCAACCAACCTATTCTAAACGCAACCACAACAATCTAATAGCCAAATTTAAGGAGACATAAGGAAAGCAAGGTGTTAACAACAATACGAAACTATGAAACCTGAGTCCAGAATACAACAAGGGTCGGGTCAAAACTGGAATCGTTATAGGATTTTGTCTTGCTTGAAATCAAGGCCTTCGCATTGAAAGATACAAGCCCTTAGGGCACTTTTGATGTATTCAACTTCTATTTGTTGTACATGTATTTTAATCTGATGTATGTAATTCTAGGAGGACCTTATGAGAGAGATACGTAATTATTTTGAAATTGGGTAAGAATCATGGATTGGCAATTATAAAATGGGTTGTAAATATTGGGGTGTTACATGTTTTTTGTATGTTGTATATGTAGAGAGAATTGAACAGAGACGAGAAAATGGGTAGTTTGGTCAGTGCACAAAAGCATGTCTTTATGAACAAAGTAATCTAGTGCGTGGACTTTTGGGTAAAGAAAATCTAAATTTAGATTTATTGCCCGAGTACCCTTTTCCGTAATAAATTTAATAAATTTACATTCGTAATAAATTTTATTTAAATATAAAAACGAACATTGAAATCTCATTTTAGGCCCCAAAGAGGCCGCATGCACAATTTCCTTGCACTTGCTCATATGCAATATCTCTGACCCTAATATCATTAATCATATAACACCCCTCCTTTTTTCATTACATATTTTCTTCCTAATTTCATTGCTTTGTATGTTTTAATTTGTAAAATATGATTTTTGAATGACAACATTCAATCGTTTAGTTTGAAAACTTTATGTAAACATTTTAAGGTTGTATGTTCACTAATGTTCTTTCTCATTCTATATTTCTAATTTAACCAATTGGCTCAAATTATAGATTTTGAATCCACCAAATATTTAATCAACTTGCCAATTTTGAAGATGTTCGGGTTCATGTTGATTGAAAAAATCTCAATTCGCCAAGGATAGTTGAGTTGATGTTTTTTTTTTTCTAAAAAAAAATAGATCCAAACCCACACCTCTATACCATTACTCAACACTCATGCAGCAAAATTGGTGTAGACATGAAAAACTTCCAACAATCTTAAAACCCAACATATGACCAAAGATGGATTCGGCCCTAATAAAGTCTACTTGAAACCCTAACTTGAACCCAGCTCAACTCTGTATTGAGCAGTTGGACTTAGTTTGGATGTGTTGCTAATTCATTCTCATATAGCTAGTTACATTTTTTTTTTAAATTATTATTATTTTTTTATTTTATGGTCCAAATACAACGACTATAATTTTTGTTCATGCCTTATGGTCTGTGACTCTAATGCTGTGTTTGGTTGAGGGATTTGAGGAGGGATTTGGAAAGAGAAATGGAAAAGGTAGGTGAAATGTAAAAAAAATATGCCTACATTTCACATAGTTTCACACACCTTTTTTCCTTTTTCTTTCTAAATCCCTCCCAAAATCCTCCAACCAAACACAGTGTGAATTTTTTCTAACAACAAGAGCTAAACCAGAGACTTTAGAAGGAGCAAATCTCCAAATTTCAAACCTCATCCACCAGACCATAATGAAATAGTCATCTTCTTCTTTATCTTTTTCTTTTATTTTTTATGTAACAAATTATTAACGCAAGTACTAGTTCATTCCATTTTCTACTAACAAAGTTGCATACCCTCCTCAAATATATACATATATGTGTATATAATTTACGTAATTCACACAAGGTCAATAATTATTAATGTATGGGTGGCGTCTATAATGGGTCAATCACTAATGGAATTAAAACAGTTGTATTTCCTCCCTAAACAACTTTATATATAAACTACAAAAATAAATTCAAAAAATACTCAAAATTTATAGTTGAGATTTATTCATTCTGTTGTCCCACAATAACAACTTTAAATATATAGACATTTGATTATAATTTTTGAGTCATTTTTTGATTTGTTTTATGGGTTTCTAGACTTTCTGATATAAAAAATCACGAGAAACTCTACATTTTTTGTATATATATACTCATTAAATTACTTGGACTTGGAAGCCACAGTGGCAAAATTTATTTTCAGCTTATTTAATTTTAAATTAATAGTTGTACTTTGAAAAGGAAGGGCATTTTGTAAAATTCTTCAGAATCACCTTTTCAACTCAAAAAATGCAAAATAAGCTATATAAAAGAAAAAAGAAAAAAAAAAAAAAAAACACTCTTTGTAAAGATGGATTTGTGATTTTTTTTTTTTTTTGAATTTCAATTTGTTTATTTTTATATTACCAAATGAATTTTATGAAACAGAATGTAATTGTGGACAAGAACATATAATTATTAAAAATTAACAATTTATTTGCCAACCAAATCAAATGGATCCAATTTCAAAGTTGCCGTCCACACGTGAACATAACAATAATTGAAATTCACTCTAGAAAGCCAGTGGTCCAATATAGAAATCCAATATTATTTATAATTGTCTACGCAGACAAACTGGAAGCCCAAGTTTGATTTGTTTATTTATATTTATCATTTCTATTGAATTTATTCAAATCATCATTTGTCCATAACTTTTCTAGGACCACACTGTATCACCAACATCTAAAGTTCAGGATTGATTCTCATAATCTAAACAACGCTAAATACTTTATATTTTTTTTAATACAATGGCCAGGTCATTAGTTAAGTAATAATTATAATTTAACCTCTCACACGTTGTGTGTCATTATTGATAGTTTTAAATATATATTTTTCTTTTTCTTTATTATACATAATTATATTAATACTTTTGAATTTTTAATTTTTTTAAAGAATGTATTTTTTGTGAAAAGATATTAATGTAACTATGTAAAATAATGACACAAAGAAGTATATTTGAAGTAAAATAGGGGGAGAATAACGGCTCCCTTAATTATATGACAATTTCTAATATCAAAAAAATATAATTGCAAAACAAAAAACTTGGTGGGAAGGAACAAACTGAGGCAAGGATCATCATTTAGGGTGGGAATGATTGACTAGAAGTACTTTCTAGTGGGATCGAAATAAGAATAAGGAATTATATCATCATCAAGAATCAACAATGGAGTAAGTAAAATCTACTCCATCTCCCATCCCATTCCACACGCATGTTTCATTCTTAGTTGTCATGCTCTACAATACATGGCCTTAGTTGGACAACTTCTTGTTTATAGTAAAAGTGAACCTCAAAGAAGATTTAAGCCTTCCTTTTTCACATTTTTATAAAATAGGAGCATCTGGAATTGAGAAAATATCATTTCATTTTGTCTCTTTAAATTATCATTCAAAAATCAATTTAATTCCTATTTTTTTAATAATGTTAATTTTGCACAAATGATTTAATTTTTGATTAATTTTACCCTTACCGTTAGTAATCGTTTATAATTAAACGGAAGTTGCAAACGTAGCATTGAATTTTTGTTTGAAATTTTATTTTGCCCCCTAAATTTATCTTTAAAATATCAACTAGATCCCCAAACTTCATTTTGTTCAAGGATCTAATTGATATTTTGAGGATAATTTAGGGGGTAAAATGAAATTTCAAATGAAAGTTGGTTGCCATATTAGTAACTTCTGTTTGATTAAAGACATTAATTGATGGTGGGGTGAAATTGATATAAAGTCAAATAATTTAGGTATAAAATTGATATTATTAAAAGAATAGGAATTGAATTGATTTTCTTTTCTTTTTTTTCTTTTTTTTTGGGGGTACATGAATTGAATTGATTTTTAAGTGATAGTCTTGGAGGCAAAATGATATTCTCTTGAATTTTGGATGAGTAACCTAGGATAAGCTTATAGCTAACTTGAGAGAGAGAGAGAGAGAGAGAGAGAGAGAGAGAGAGAGAGAGAGAGAGAGAGAGAGAGAGAGAATTTAGGTTATTTTTATTTTCACACACTTCTTGGGTGTTTCTACTTTTACGATCCGATTTATTTGATCAAGAATTGTTAATTAAGTTTGGTATTTGTTGAAATATGTTTGCAATATTGGTAATAAAAAATTTCAATGGCCTTTGTTATATCCCATCAAATTCTGATTGGGTAATTTAGGTGGTAGCATATCGGATCAGGATAGATTCGCCTCCATAGTTTCATTTTTTCATATCTTTCCATCTCCGTCTTGTAGGCCCCAATTCGGGTCCACACTGATAATTCGAACCGTCTATATTATAAAGTTTGTAATAAAGGTTATTTATGTAAAAAAATAAGCTTCATCAAAAAATTATAAACACAGGTACGAAAAATATTTTATTTTATAAAATGGATGGTTTAAATTCACAATCACATTTGTTATTCTTATCAAACAAAATGCAATTTTTTTCTTAAATTTATAATTTTCCAATGAAACTTATTTTTTACATGGATGACCTTATTACGAAACATACGAGATAGACGGTTTGAATAATCAGTGTGAATCCAAATTAGGGCCTATAAAGAATGGTATGGAGAGAAATAGAGAGATGGATATATATAGAGGGGAGTTTATTCGGATAGGTATGAGAGATATAGAGAGATGGATATATGGAGGGGAGTTTATTCGGATTGGATACTACCTTGTTGCATTAGATGCAGCTCTTTTTCGAATGTAAAGATGTATCTTGCTTTTCGTGTGATGACCGGGTGTATTTATTCGCTCCGTTCTCTTTCATTTTTTTTTTTTTTTTTCATTAGGTTGTAGTGTCCGGAAGTTTTGGTTCTCAAACAAAAATTCTCGTTCTTGTTTATTCGGTGTTGAGTTTCACTTGTTTCGAAGAATGCACGGTCAAGTCCGGGGTGCTCAAGGGTCGAACCAGAAAATTCTGGGCTGCTGTGCCAGGGCCGCACATGCGGGGCCCTAGGCCGCATGTGCGGGGAGGGATGAGTTTCAGAGTGCTGCACACTACGTAAAAGGCAAGTGCGAAGTGAAGTGCGGGAAGGGACCACCGCACGTGCGAGGGTAAAGATCGCACGTGCGGGGGAGGTGCTCCGCACATGCGAGATTCTGGGCAGCCCGAATCTCTGTTTTTCTTTTCCTTTTTGGCCTTATATGTATGACACTTAGGGCGTTTCTCTCTCACTTTAAACATCATTTTACTCCTCCTTCTCTCTGGAAACCTTCACCAAACACCCAAAAACCTTGATTCCTTACAATCCATGGAGCTTTGATCCATCTTCTTTCTCAAATCTTGGTGAGCAAAGCAAGAACTACATTGTGTGCGGTGGAGATTGAGTTTGGCATCTTTTGATTCCAGGGTTTCTTCTCTCATCTTATTCAAAACCTTGAGGTAAGGTCTCCTTTGAGTTATATATATGTTTTTGCAAAGTTGGATGTTGATTTTTGGGTTCTTCTTGTATGAGGTTAAGAAAGTTTAATTTTGGCTCAAGAATGATATGATTTTCTAAAGTGGGTTTAAATCTGATCCTTTTGTTAAACCCTTGAGGTTTCACTTTCATTAATTTAAGGGAAATGGTTTTTGGGGAGATTTCACCAAGGAAATGAGGTGATGTTTTGATTTTGATGAAGAACCCTAGAAATTTGGGGGTTTTGGAAAATAAAGAGAACTTATGAAATTTTCTTGTGTCAAAAGAATGAATGAATGAAAATTTCATATTATTGTTTGCAAAAATGACAATTTTCTTAGTATATGAGGGTTGGGAAATGGTTTTAAAACTTATGTTAAATGCATGGACATGTATAGTTATGAGGTGACCAATTGTTGAGCTTCTTGAAATGTGAAAGTTGTGATTTTGGGAGTTGATATTCAAAATATGGTATGTAGTCTTTAAATGACCAAGTCATTGAGAATTGTACAAAGTGGGAGAATGTTGCCATTCGTTCATGAATTTAATTGAACATGTGACTATTTTGTGATAAATAACATTGAAGAAGGGAAGATGGGAAATGTGATTGTTGTAGTATTATTGTTGAAACATTGATAATTATTGCATCACATACACATGAAGTGAATATTATACATTTTGAATTGAACTTGGAAACGTTTATATTGAGAAAAGAATATTTGAAATGAGAACTGTGGTTATGTCTATGGGGTAAATGTGTTGGTAAGTCCGAATAGGTGGTGTAGATGAAATTGATAAGTTGGCTGAGTGTCCAAGGTGAAAGACCGAAAACACGCACGGAGGAGGTACCACTTCCCTTCCGGTTAGCAACCAGTAAAGTGGGGTTATTGGTAGTGCTTGTTGAGCCTACTTGCAGACACTAACCTAGGGGTTACCTAAGTCATATTTATTGCCTCTATTGAATAAAATTGTAAATTTCGAAATTGTTGGAATTTCAAACTATGGTTGAACGTGGTGACTTTTAAAGGGCATGTAAATGAAATTTTCCTTAAATTTGGCATTGCATGGCATTTTCATTTAATATTGAAAATTTTGCATAAATGTATATACTCTGTTAAGGTTTTTCAACTGGGCTTTATGCTCACCCCTATGGGTTTTGGTGCAGAAAAGGACGTGGTGAACCCGCCAAATTAGGACGTGGAAAATATGTTTTGTGAGCACAAGGCTCTTTTTGTGATTGTAAATTTTTGTAAGCCAGGGGCTAGACATGTATGGGTCCGAGAGACTATTTTGTGTAACCGGGCTTATGCCTTGGAAGATGTAAGCCCTTAAGGGCATTTTAATTACTTGAGACTAGATGCTTCACATTCTATAGATCCATGTGATTTTCATACCATTAAATGTATATTCACATGTGAAACTTTTGTATGAGCTCGTTCATTAATCATGCAAAGATGGAAGGATTATCGTCATTATTAAATGAATGTTGGTTGATGTGGTTGATTTATGTTGGTTTATTTTCAGGGCGTTACATTTTGTGCTTCTTTCGAATACAATAGCCCTACAGTTCGGACTCCTGTGGTTCTGAATCTGATTCCACAAGTGCAATGTGGAATAGATAAACACAAATGAGTTCAAATCCGGCAATTCTTTTGAAAAATTGATTTTGAATCAAAATGCCAAAAATGGACTGCTTTACAAGATTACAGAGTCGCCCCTAAATGTTTTCGGGAAATTGAGAAAACCCGAGACTCGTGCCAAAGGCCACTTATTCGTCATCACCAAAGTGTCTCGGCTTGGAAACTTAGGTACAAAAAAGGAAGGTCATGAATTGAGCACCCCACTCGCTTAATCAAAGATTGGCCTTTACTAATTATGATGTAATTCTTATTTACATTATATGCTATTGTTCTGGTTTATTAGGCTATTTTTACTATGTGATGCACACAAGTAGTGCAAAAGAGCTAGGAGTTATACCTCTTGAAGAAGAGTGACCCTTTGAGTTATAAACCAACAATTCCACACCCTAAAGAGCTAATATTTAAGCTCAACAACCTCAATAAAGAGCCATAAAAATTGGGTTTAGAAATTCTAGGTAAGGTGTGTATAGGTTGCAAGGAAGAGAGATATATTTTTTTTCAAGAATTTTCCTTCTCCAAAATTTTCTAACCTAATTTTATGAGAGGAGGTCAAGTATATATAGAAAATTATGTTAGGCTTTTGGAAATATCAGTAGTGCATGCACCTGTGGAGACAGCTTGCAAAAATATCCGGTTTTATTGACACAAGTGGCCAGTTAGCCGGCCACTAAGGGGACGACCGTACACTCATTTGTGGCCTGCAAACCTCTGGGTGGTCAGCCTTGGAAAACTGCTGTTTTGGTCCAAAAATGGTACAAGGTTTGTAAGTTTCTGAGGCTCAAAACCGAGGCTTTCTACTGAGGAAATCGAACGTTTGACAAGCGTGAAAAAAAATACTTGAATACTTGTGTGTGCGCTTCAAATTTTCTGCATCTATATTGCTTTCGAAGCGAATTAATTACTTCATACGGCGATTTGCATGTTGGAAAAAATGGTTTTATGGTGACTTTAATATGAAATTAAAGTAGGTCCTAGCCATTGGTTGATGTGGGATTAAATGAGTTTAGATTCTTTTTAACAAGATCTTTACACCACAAAAAAAAAAAAAAAAAAAACCAAAAATCATTAAAAATTGAATGAAAAATTGTGTCATAAAGTTAGCCTCATGAATGAGGTATTTGGAATTGTGTATAACTATCAATTCCACATTAATTGTAGAGGAAAATTTTGATGGGTATTTAAACTTCAAGTTTTTGATAAGAGTATGAGCCTTTTAGGGCATCCAAATTTTCTGAAAGAAGGGAGTTATGGATTCTTTAAGGATGTGCTTGGGTTAAAACTATGGTCCAAGTTGGTTATGGATAAATTGCCACACGCGCACGCTCCGCCCGCCTGCCCGCCCGGGTCCAGGTCTGCGGGTCTTGAGGCTTGGGTTGGGCCGGATTGGTGGTCCATCGACCTAATCTTTTTGAGCCAAGTCTGCTACAGATATGTATATACACACAGGTGTATATTGTGTATAACTTACACATTTAATCCCCATCAATTTTGTGCATCACTCCAGTAGTTTTGCAAGAGTAATGGGCTGCATTGGTTGCTAGTTTTCATGGCTGGAGGCTCCTCCTCTCTCCCTCATGGTGTATAAATAGAGACCAACTTCTTTGGTTGTCTACACAAAATTTTTGCTTTCCAGAATTATACAATCAGTTTGCTTGCTCCTATAATTTTCTTATTGTATGAGAAAGTGCTGCTATTGTCAGTTCACCAAAGCTAACAGAAGGTGCTTCTGCGTTAGCTGGTCTAAACTGTCGTATCCTGGGAGACAGAAGTCGACGTACCTCTAACACTCATGGTGAGGCAGCTAATCTATTTTAAGGAGATTGTGGTTTCACACAGGCTTCAATTTGCACTTCTGTCCTTATTTTTCTTATATGTATCTCTGTTTGTTAAGTTGTACGCTATAATCCCATGATTTCATTTCCTGCAAATCAATTTTATTTCATATAAATCTGTTTGTCTATTTTATTTTATCTAATTCACAATTTGTACAACAATCTTAAAATAGATTATATGTGTTTCCCATGAATTATGATAAATAGATTCATATGTAATATGTAATAATTTTTCCCTGGAATTGTATACTGTTTTCATTTGTTCATCGGAGGACAATTGGTCACCATTAATAGCACTTGATAATTAGATTTGGTTATTGGATGCATATGTACAGTTTTGATTTGTACACTTCCTAATTAGAATATTAGATTAATAGATATGCATGCTATTGTTTTGTTTGTTCTAAGACTACTTGTAGCATACAGAAAGCCATTGTTACTTATTTGATTTCTTGATTACAAAGTCATGGTTGGTTTATTAAATTTATAAATGTAATGGAATGTTTTAATATTTTAATTTAATCAGAATGATTTTTCTCTCTTGCATAATTTGTAAGCTTATTTGGTTTTAATATAGTTTCATTTTATGAGCATGATTCTTATAATTTCCTACCATACTTTGCATATCTTTTTATTTTATAATTTTATTATATAATTTGCATGCTCATAAGTGTTTAAAATTTTAGTTAATATTGACATGCTAATTATTTTCTTGTTTCTAATATAATCAACATGTTCAATATGTTTATGTTGGCTTTTTGGCTTTTCGAAGGGTATTTTTGTGAATGTGAGCGTGCCAGCAAGGATCAATCAGTCCTTACAGAAATTGTGATTGCCAACCAATTATCAGACGATTGTGTTTTAGTTCTTTTCAGCCTCAATGAAGAGGACTTTTACTGGTGGCTTGACTTAGGAGAAATTAAGAGAGAAAACAGTAATATGAAGAACAATTGAAGTATTTCATAAAAATGAACACTTACAATGGTCCGAACTCAGCCTCGGAGAGGTTTACAACAGCAATCTACTTGAATCTACTTGAAGCTACTCCTATGAATCGAAGTGCAGTGCGGGTATTTAAAGTGCAGGTATTTAAAGAACAGGTATTTAAAGACTGGAAATGTAAAAGACTGGAAAAGAAAATATATGAAGTAAATGACTGATTTGTATGATCTGAGTCCGTCCGTTTTTCTGGGGGCTGTCCTGCTATTTATACTCGTCAGTGATGACCTTCGAACTGCACTTCGAACCGTCGAACTGCTCCTCCATGATCGCTGATCATGCTTCCTTACAAGTAGCTCCATTACGCCATTACTGGCAGTTGAGCTTCCCTCTTGTACTTGGATTTGAATATGAGTAACCGTTGAAGACACGTCATCTTGCATCCCGTTATTTGATCTAGTGTTACTCAGATCATGTGAGGACCAATATTTATTGCCACGTGTACGATCAGGATTAAAGGCTTGAATAACCTTCCTTTATTACCCTTACTATGCCACGTGTCGAACTGTAACTAGCTTTTACAAAATATGTAGCCAACATTACCCCCCGCACTAATATACCCAATACTTGGTGATA
The DNA here is from genome assembly GCF_055761805.1 of Camellia sinensis. Classification (NCBI taxonomy): domain Eukaryota; kingdom Viridiplantae; phylum Streptophyta; class Magnoliopsida; order Ericales; family Theaceae; genus Camellia; species Camellia sinensis. The sequence continues at coordinate 91,217,785 of NC_138970.1, read as the reverse complement.
TTAGTGGATTGCAGTTTTCCCGCGCTTCTAGAACGTGTATGGAGCCCATATTCTGCAAACACAACCGTCATCCATTTGGAGATCATCTGCATTAACTCGTCGAACATCCCAATACCTTAGTACTCGAACAGGCTATGGCTGCATCAACTTCCCTTTCTATTGATCAAGCATATGAAGAGCCTTTGAGTGATGTTGTTCCCCCCCAAAAGAACCTCCATGCATTCATTAGCCACCTTTACCCGCCCTTCTATATTCAGGTAATGGAGGCTTTTGCAGATTATAAACCTTTGGACTATGAACACATTGCCTTTAATCCCTTGGTTTACAAACTTACAGATACAAAGAGTTCTTCCCCTAAGCTCCCTTTGTATTCTGACCGAACTACCCTCGAGCCTTTGCTTCGACAAGTTGCAAATATGGAGCTAGGAAACTCTTCTTCACAGACCTCTGCATGGGATGAAACTGTGACCTCTTCATCCTCTGGGGCTTCTGGCTGGACAAGCTGGTCAACTCCTGAGACTTATGATTTAAGGGAGCGAATCAATCACCATTTTGTTGAGTTTACTGACCCTTTGGAGTTTCCCTCCTACGCTCGAAGCTCAGTGGTCTACCCTTACGTGCCCATTGACCTTCGACGTAGCTTGGAGGAGAATCTGCTTGTGGCTTGGTATACTTCTTCCATGCCTACGAAGATAATGCACCCTGCCCAGCGTCCAGAAGAAGCACAAGGGTACACCCCTTCATTTTTAGCCAAAAAGGCGAAGATTTGTTATTCTGATTGGCTTGACTACATTAATGCCTTTGTTCCTTCTGCTCCCGTGCCATCTCCCATAATAGAAGCATCCACACCTTCTTCTGCATCTTCGGAGATAGAGACACCTGCTCCTTCCCCTTTGTCTTCTGAAGCAGAACCATCTACTCTCTTCCCATCTTCCGAAGTAGGACCATCTTCTCCTTCTCCTTCTCCCATCCTTTCCTGGACAGAGAAGCTAAGACTTGCCCTTCCAATGGATAAAGTTTTTCCACCTTACCAACCTCCGTTGCCCCCTTCTCCAGCTGAGCGAAAGCAAGCTCAACTTTTGCTCGCGGCTTTCTCCCACCTGCCCTTCAATGTTCTTGAGGATGACATTCCTCTTAAGAACTTTCAATGGGCTTGTGATATCCTCACTAGGGGTCATGTCCTCAACCCTCTTGCTCAAGCAGAGCTCCATTTTTTTTTGGACCAACTCCCAGTGCTCCTCTACTGGCATCGAAATTCTAAGATCACCATCCAAAATCTGGATCAACTTTTATCTCTCCGAATTCATGCCCAATATGAAGCAGAGAATTTTATCGAAGAGTTCGATGACTTCAGGAATAAAGATTCTGCGTACTGGGATGATTTGGTTATAGATGAATTGGAACAAAAATCGAGGGAAGAGGCTTTCGAGGCAAAGGCTGAAGAACTCTATTATGAAGTGAGAGCTCATCAGCTTATGCAATCAACTTTAGAAGAGATAGAAGAAATAATAAAGAAAGAACAGAAATTTATTGACCATTGCTGGACAAAATTTCATGACCTTGTTATTTATTCTATCCCTTATTTTTATGAGCTTGAATTTGTACCCAGATAGAGTTACTTAATGTAATTATCTTGGCTTTAATATAAACAAAGTCTTTCTGTATTTTAACACTGTTTGACTCTGTTTCCTTTCATCTCTAAAAGCTTAACTCATAACTTCGAATTGAACAATCTCATCCTTCGAATCAACTGTTTAATGAAGTACTAAAAGAACCAATCATGTCTTTTTCCAATTCATGGAGTAAAATTGACAATTCTGGCAGATATTATTTTAGTACTTCGATTTCAATGACTTTACTTTTTCAACACTAACTGTAACCAATATATGGTCGTGGTTGATATAGCCAATCAATTTTAAACTGATCTCTTTTGGCTTCGAAGGGCAACCTATGGCAATTCCCTCTTGCTCATACAGAAACCAATGATTGGTCTTCGATGTTTCGAACAGTGCCCCTCTTCCTTAAAGAGTCCTAGGGTTTGCTTCGAAGGTTGTCATTTTGACTGACAACCTTCAAACGGGTCTTTGGATTTTTGAAGTAGACCAATACTTTGAGCATTCAGGCATTTTTTAAACATGTAGTATGCTCTGAACAGCGTTTCTCATACTCAGAGAATACTAGGGTTTGCTCCGAAGGTCGTTACTTTGATTTATAACCCCAAAACAGACCCATAATCAAGCAATTTAGCACCTTTAAGCATATACTAGGCTTCGAAGCTGACTTATGTATTTCGAAGCTGTTGTTATTTGATTTTTTGACGCCAAGATCTTGTTTTCGAAGCCAAATATTTCATTTCGAAGCTGGCCCCAATCCCCGGAATAAGCTTTTCCCTCCAAAACTATCAATATTGGAAGAAATTCCTCGCATTCGTACTTTTAGTACTTAACGACTTACGGGGTATAATTTCGGACACAAAGGTTTTAAAACCCTCTCGTTTCGTATTCCGAAATCTCTTGCCTTTTACAAACCCTTCTCTCTACTGGTTCTTCTGATCTTCTTTGCTCTTCTTTTGCTTACTACCAATGGATCCCTCCTCTCTAAAAGTACTTGCTGGCGACCATATCAGCCCTACCATGGCTTTGAAATATTGTATCGATGAAGAAATCAGCAAGCTGACATCTGGTGAGTCAAGTAACATCGATGGTCGTCTTTTCGTTCCTCGCCACAGCAACAAACAGGAGCACGTCCTAGGTCCTATCTTCCGAGAGGTTCCTGCTCAACTCCCAGCTCTGTACCCTCGTTTGGAGGACCATTTCCTTCTCTACGAAGGAAGGCTTGATTGGGGAAGTTGGAGGGTAAATCGTCCTCATCGTTGCTGGCCGACATTGAGGACTGAATGGGAGGAATGGTACGACAGAGTGGTGCCTGCGAGAGAAGATGACCTGCAAGAGCTTTATATCCTCGATGCCCTTCGACTTTCCAGGTTCATTATTCCTGAAGACCCCTTTTTGATTCCTGCTGCCTTATGTTTTTGGAATATGGCTTTCAATTTCTTCCAGTTTCGGTGCGGTATGATGGCCCCCACCGTTCTTGATATCTACCATCTCCTAGGGCTTTCACCCCATGGTTCTCCTTTTACTCCCAACTATCCAGACCTTCCTGTCAAATTTTCTCTTCCAGCCCTAAACTCTTCTTATAGTGACTTCGTAAAGGCTGAAAATAAGAGAGAAGGTCCTGTGCGGGACAGAGAATTCTTCTCCTTCATATTATACTGGTTGTGCAAATTCCTCTTTTGCACCTCATCTCAGAGGATCATGCATGAGTTTGCTCCACTTGCGAAGGCACTCGTCTTGAAGAAACATATCGCTCTTGCTCCTTATCTTCTAGGTCATGTCTACAGAGCCTGCTCCCAATTTTGCGAAAAACCCCTCGATGCTAACCAAGGAGGTCCCCTCTGGGTGCTCCAACTCTGGCTCTTTGCTTATTTCACTGACCTACATCCCAAGTGTTTAGGATTCCTTGTTCAGGATCCTAGTACTTACGGGGAAAAATATGCCAGGATTGCTCTTTACCCTGCTTCCTTTGCTTATTACTTTACCTTCTTTTACCAACTTCCTATCTCTCCATCTGCTTCCTTCTTTTGTCCTTTAGAAGCCAATAGAGGGCCAACCTGGCTACAATCTTTTCTGGCTGATAAGGAATGTTCCACTTCTCCCCACAAAGATATGTGGGCCTCTATATTATTACCAAGAGAGCTGTTCATTGGCACTCTGAACCCTCGAGCCTATAAATGCATATCTGAGGTATACTGCCCTTCTCAATTTGCAAGGCAATTTGGGCTCTCTCAAGGGATACATGTTCCTCTTTGCAGTCTTTCAAATGTCCATCTCACCGCCAGGGACTTGAGAATACCCAAATCCAAGCCAGAGGCAGCAGTACTCAGACTGCTGAAGGAATTGAATGAATTCCAATTTATCCCCTTTCGCCCCTTTGGCTCAGTTTTAAAAAGGTTTAAGAACTGGTGGACAGGCAATATGGAAGTGCGCCTCTCTGCACACCCTCATAACTTGTTGGTGGGGTTGGGAGTGCCTTCGAAGGATAAGTCAACAACAGCCCAGAACACTTCTCCCCCATCTGAAGTTGTCACCACCACTCCTGCCACTTTACCCCTTCCGGCCAGGGTTACTAGAGCTGCTTCGAAGAAGGGTGAGTATCTTCAAGTTCTTCTCCTCCCCTTTTATTTCAGAATCTTTTGTTGGTTTCCTTATACTTATGCTTTTGGTGTAGGGTCTCCACAAGAAGAGTCCCCCAAGAGAGCCGAGACTTTAGCTATTCTCAAGAGGAAACAACAACAAAAAACAAAAAGGAGACTAGTCCTTCCTCCTGAAGTACCTGAATCTCTTGAAGAAGAAAGAGAGGTTGAGCTAGAGGAGGAAGTGCCCTTACAAAGAACAAAGAGACGAAAGGTAGCTGTATCTTCATCTGATGCCATTACAATAGCGGAGAAAGAACTTATCTCTGGAGAGTCTGAACCTCGATTTGAAGAAGGGGAGGTTGGAAAAGAATTGGTTGTATCTCTGCCGAGGGAGAAGAGAAAGAGAATGACTGTTCCTGTCACTGACCATGTTGAGGACTCTACTCAAAAAGCAGCTGCCAAGGCAGTCGAACAAGAACATTCCAAAGCAATCGTTGTATTTGAGAGGGCCAAGAAAAGATGGCAAGAGCAAATGCTAAGAGAGGAAGCTGCTACTGCCGATGCAACACAAGGGGAAATGGTAAGAAGGCAGCAGACTGCTGGACATTACTCTCTCCACAGTTCTCCCATCAGTACTAGCGCCTCTGGAACAAGTAATTTCTTTCATACCTCTGCTATTCTTTACTTTTGTCAGCTTGTGGTATTGAAGTTTAACATTGCTCTGTATCTCCTCCTTTTGCAGCGACAACTACTGCACTCACCTTTCCAATGAGGCCTTCCTCAATTTCGGTTGAGGTTGATCAAATGCAGAGTGTCAGGGTTGTTCGAATCGCACTACCATTTCCGAAGCCTATATTTGGCGTACCTTCTTTAAGTCCCAGTATTCCTGCCTCTCTCTTTCTTGGATTAAAACCATACCTCCCTTTTTTGGCTCGTGACCTACCTCAGTCTACTTTTCCTTCGAGCCTTGTTCCAACTGCTACTCCATTCCCAATGGCAGTTGTTTCTCCCACAAAAGATACTGGTAGCCCTTCAATTCAGGGTTCATCACCAATGCCCACTTCCAGCCCCTCTTCTCTTGATTTGCTAGTGGCCAAGACCATAGAGGCTGCCAAAGATGCTCCATCCGTTTCTCCCATCCCTATGCAGCCCCTTGCGTCTTCCACCACAACACTCTCTATGCCCTTCATGTCAAGGGATGAGGTAGACATTTTTGAGGGAAGACTAGCTAGTCTCTTTGACATACCTTCTACCTCTCCCACCTCTACTGCTGAAGCTGAGCCATTAGCCTTGGCTGACTCCCTATTGGAAATCTTCGAGAGTTCTCCTTCCTCCAGCAACAAGCCTTTTGTACCTTCAATAGATTTGGACACATGCTTGCAACTGTTGACTTCCTTTTCAAGGATCCCCTTCGAGGCTCTACAAAGGCCTATCATCAGGAATGGGTTCCTTCAATGCTGTAACATTGCTGAACAGTCTGCAATGAGTGTCTCGAGTCATCTATCTCAGGCTGCAGCTACTATTGATTTTTATCTCAACATTTGCCATGCTGCTAAGGCTGCGGATGATAAGCTGGATAAGGACCAGAGTTTTGTCTCTCAAGTGCATACTGAAGTATCAACTCTGAAAGAACAACACTCTTCTGCCTCCCACTTTCGAGTCCAACTTCTGGAGAAAAAAGCTCAGCTCGAAGAGGAGTTAGCCGCAATAAACCAAGCCTTGGTTCGAACTGATAAGAAACTGCACATCACTGATCAAGGGCTGGCTGATCGAAAAGAAGACATGGCTGTGGCTATCCAATTATTTCCTTCTCTTAGTAATAGGAAAGCTATTGTACAAAAACAATTAAAGCATTGTAATGATTTTTGGGCCAATTTGTGGCACAATGTACTTGATTCTTTATGAAAGCACAATATTTTGTATATCATTTGAGCAAGCTTGTGTTTTTGCATATGGTGTTCACTCTATCCCTTGTGTTTCCCAAATGGTTGGAAAATAAGGTTTTAAATATCTGCCATTAATCCTTTTGGGATGTACATAACCATTCAAATTTCTTAAATGGTATGCTCTAAAGGGCAGAACCCTATGAATTTGGTATGGTCCTTCCCAATTAGGTGACCATTTGCCAAACTTATGGCTTTTAATCCCAATTGGGAGTATTGTCTTCCATACCAAATCACCTTCATCAAAGCCAATGTGTTTGACTTTCTTATTATAATTCTTGGCTGCTTTCTTCTTTTGGAAAAGAATGCTATTTACTGCCAAAATTCTGGCTTCATCTATGCCTTCTAATTCTAAGCACATACTTTGATGGTATTGCTCAGGATTCAATTGATCTTGACATCTTACTCTCAAAGATTTAACATTAATCTCTACTGGTAAGACTGCATCATGTCCATACACCAAGGCATAGGGAGTGACTCCTGTGCTTGACCTCGGTGAGGTTCTATATGCCCACAGAACATCCAATAATAGGTTATGCCAATCCCTGGGATTGTCATCCACAACCTTTTGTATTCCTTTTTTCAAGGACTTATTGGATGACTCAGCTTGACCATTAACTTGTGCATAATAGGGTGTGGAATTAACAAGGCTAATTCCAAATTCTGCCACAAAAGCCTTCACCATCTTCCCATCAAACACAGTTCCATTATCAACTGTTATGGTTTGCGGGATGCCAAATCTATGGATCAAATCTTTAATAAAACTAATAACCTCTGTTTGGTCTACAGCCTTGTATGGCTTAGCTTCGACCCATTTAGTGAAGTAGTCAGTGGCCACTAGAATGAAACAATGATGTTTCGAAGAAGGTGGGTGTATTTTTCCCATCATATCCATGGCCCATCCTCTGAATGGCCAAGGCTTCACTACTGCATGTAGGTCAGTTATGGGCACGTGCCTTATTGTGCCATGCTTTTGACATGCCTGACACCCCTTTGCATATTCCATGCAGTCTTTAAGGATGGTTGGCCAATAATAGGAATGCCTTCGAAGCAACCATCTCATTTTTACACCAGGTTGATGAGCACCACAGATGCCTTCATGAACCTCAGCCATGGCTGTTAATGCTTCTTTCGGGCCTAGACATTCTAACAATAAGCCATCTCCCCCCCTTTTGTAGAGGGCATTACCATATATCATATATTGCATAGACTGCAATTTAACTTTTCTACTGGCCTTCGAGGATGGACCAGCCAAGTACTGCATTATTGGATGCCTCCAGTCTTGTTCTTGTAAGTCATTATGATTGACTTCCAAGATTACATTCCTTTTATTCAAAGGTTGTATTAATCTCTGATATGTTGTTTGGCTTATGTCCCTTTGGGTATTATCCCTTCTCTTGAAGTTCGAAGCCTTTTGAGCCACATCATTGGCTCTATTGTTCAAGAATCTTGGAACATGGGTTACATTTGCTATTTGAAACTGAGAAAGCAAATGTAATGCAACAACATAATATGGCAGGATACTTATGCTTTGACACTTGAAAATTCCTTTCACTTGGTTAACCACCAATTGAGAATCTCCAAATATGTCAACTGCATGTACTTGTAATCCAATAAGAATCTCTAGTCCCATAATTAAGGCTTCATATTCAGCCTGGTTATTGGAACAGGTAGCTTCATCCACTCTAAAACCATGGGTAGTTTCTGTCCCCTGTGGAGACTTGATTACAATACCAATTCCAATTAACCCATTTGCTTTCGACCCATCGAACCACATTTGCCATGGCTCAACACTGGTCATACCAAGTTCCATTATCTCCTGGCTCTCTGTTTGAGATGGATGATCTGCCAAGAAATTGGCTAAAACCTGCCCTTTTACTGCCCTTTAAGGGACATATTCTAGATGAAATTCCGATAAGGCAAGTATCCATTTGCCAATTCTTCCCCTCAACATTGGTCTAGATAACATATATTTAACCAAATCTGTGGTTGCAATTACCAAGACAGTTGTAGGCAAAAGATAATATCTTAATTTTATTGCAGCAAAATACAAAGCAAGACACAGCTTTTCAACAGCTGAATACTTACATTCACAAGAATTTAAAAACCTACTAAGGTAATAAATAGCTTGCTCCTTGCCTTCTTCATTGTCTTGGGCTAAGAAAGCTCCCAATGAATCCTCTGCTGCAGCTATGTATAGCTTCAAGGGCTTGTTCCCCTTTGGTGGCATCAGCACTGGAGGTTTAGCCAAGTAGGCCTTGATACCTTCGAAAGCAATTTGATGCTCTGCTGTCCACACAAATTCCTCTTCATCTTTCAGCCTTAACAAGGAAGAAAATACTTTAGTTTTCCCTGTAGTGTTAGAAATGAACCTTCGAAGAAAGTTAACCTGCCCAAGGAACCTTTGTAATTCTTTCTTACTTGATGGGGGTTTGGCTTCAATGATTGCTTTGGCTTTATTCTGATCAATCTGTATTCCTTTCTTGTGAACAACATAGCCCAAGAAATTTCCAGATGATACACCAAAAGCACATTTAAGAGGATTAAGCTTTAATTTGAACTTCCTCATCCTTTCAAAAGCTGCTTCTAAGTGAAACAGGTGCTCTTCCATGGATTGGGATTTAACCACAATGTCATCAATATAACATTCCAGATATCCTCCAATAAGATCATGAAAGATAGTGTTCATGGCTCTTTGATATGTAGCTCCAGCATTCTTTAGACCAAATGGCATTTTAACCCATTCAAAGGTGCCAATATTCCCAGGACATCTGAATGCTGTCTTGTGGATATCTTCCTCTGCAATGCAGATTTGGTTATAGCCGGAATGCCCATCCATCATTGACAAGACTTGGTGACCTACTGAACTGTCCACCAGCAAATCCACTATAGGCTTAGGGTACTCATCTTTGGGAGTTGCCAGATTTAAATTTCTGAAATCGATACATACCCTCATTTTGCCATTCTTCTTGACTACAGGCACAATATTAGATAGCCATTCGACATACCTGGCTGTTCTAATAAAACCTGCCTTGAGGAGTCTAAGGATCTCTTCCTTGACCTTCTGAATTACTTCTGGACTCATCCTTCTTGGTTTCTGCTTATATGGCCTGAAATTAGGCTTCATAGGGAGCCTATGTTCCACTAATGACCTGTCCAATCCTGGTAGTTCATTATAAGACCATGCAAAGCAATCTTTGTATTTCTTCAGAACAACCAAAAGCTGGTTTTTGTCCAGAGCATTCAAACAAGCACTTACATAAGTGGGCTGTTGTACAGAACCTTCCCCTAGATTTACTTCTTCTAAAGGGTCTTGTGCATGAGAACTCCCTCTGGTTTCTGCTACCTTTGAAGTGATCTTCAAGCTTGGTTCTGCCCCCAGGTTCTTCAATTCAATATCTCTGTCCTCCTCCTCATAGACAAAATCTGTCCACAAGGCTTCCTCTTCCTGTATCTCCTGGACTCTTGTTTCAATGTCCAAGGCACAGTACTTACCAAGAGTCAAGACTCTAGCCTGTTGCTGCTGCTGTTCGCAGCCAATTATCATGGCCACTCTCTCTTGCTCCTGAACTTTCTGGACTATTGCTTTTATATCCAATGCTGAAAATTTAATCAAAGCCAAGGATCTGGCTTCCTGTGGTTCCTCTCTTTGCCTATAACCAGGCATCATTGTCATCTCTAAGGACAACCTCTTCACCAGCACTTTTTTGGACTAAGTGCTTCAAGTGTGCCACTTCCTCATCAGCCGTCACTTCGGCTGAATCGTCATCTTTCATCAGTATACTGAGCGGCGATACTCCCTCAATATACAATTTAGCCTCCGCAAAGTCTGCACAGGCTATGAAGGGTTGAGGATCCGCATCGATTTCCTCTGTCTCTCCATTGCCAAAAGCCATCATGATTTTCTGATGTAAAGAAGAAGGCACACATTTGTTAGTGTGGATCCAGTCCCTTCCAAGCAAAGCATTATATTTAGCATTACTGTCGATTACGAAGAATGCTGTCATACAATCCCTGGTTCCCACACTTAAATTGATGGGTAGAATCCCCTGAGCCATTTGCTTATCTCTAGCAAAACCAGCAATGGTTGTGCTGGTTGGTATCAACCTGGGATTCTTTTTCCCTAGTTTCTTCAAAGAAGATTTCGGGAGTAGGTTTACTGTTGCCCCATTGTCTATCAGGACTCGGTTCAGCTGTATCCTATCAAAGAAAGCCTTGATGTACAAAGGCCTGACGTGCTGCGTCATCGAATCCGAAGGGTACTCAAATGGATACGATAGATTGATGCTTACCACTTCCTCACTTTCATATTCATCTTCCATCGAGGTAACCATTTCGAAGTTATCTTGCACCATACTTGCTTGCGAGTCTTCACTAGAGATCTGAACTGGATCAGCTTCCTGCCCTTCTTGATCTTCATCCCCAGCTTGGAATTCCTGTGGTAGTATGTGTACCATGTTCACTGATACTGGGGGAAACGAGCCAAACTGGATGGCTGGCTGTACTTGTTTCCCTTCTTGGTTACTTTGGTCGACTCCCTCAGAAACATCCTGCATGATGCATTCTGGTATTTCATCGCTAACTGATCCCTTCGAAGGATCTTTCTCAACTGGCTCTTCAGTCAGAAACGTTTGCTCAGCCATGAAGGCTTCGAACATCTCTTCCTCCACGACCTCTTTCTTCTGGCTTACGCTACTCTCTTCTTCGGTCTCGCTATCTGTCTCCATCAGAGTCTTCTCCAATCCAACTAAACTAGACTTCTCTCTGGCTGTTAGTTCGGCATGAACCTTAGCCAATTGTTCTCGGCTGCTGACCACTTTGCTCTGTGGAACCGGCTTTGGAGCATAGTCTGACTTTGGGTTCTTCCTTCCTTCCGTTTTGACTGGTGAAGAATTTTTTCCACTTTCCTTCAGATCTTTCTGGTACTGGGTGTACCTGCGCTGAATTTTCCTCCTCTGTGATCTTGAGATGACTGGGACCATACCTGGTTCCCTCGTCTTTGGGTGTTTAAGCAGCACCCAGTTATTCGGAGCCACCATAGGAGGCCTGATCATCCTGCCTTGGTTTACAACATCTCCTCGAACAGGGAATTCTCTAGGTTTGTTTTGCATTACAAACCAGTCTGGGACTCCAGGTACCCATGAACTTGCTGATTCAGACGCTGAACTGCCCTTTTCCACCTTCGAAGCCATCTTCGAAACTGGCCGTGAAGGTAAGTGCTTGGTTTTGTCCTCATGTTTTGAATCTGATTCACTCCTTCGATAAGGGTGACCATTTTCTGTCCTGCGTGAAACTGGTCTGGGGGGCCAATCTCTGGCTTTGATTCCATGAACTGAACCTCTCTCCAGTTTTCTCTCAGAATGGCTACTCTTCATTCTATAATAGTTATGTGGCCTGGATTCATGCAAGAGCTTCTTGCCTTTGTCATGCATTCTGTTCACCACATGCTCAACCACTGGTGGTCTCTGCCTATCACTAGCCGGATACGGCCTTTTGTTGTAAGCATTGGTTGACTTAGGACGTCTCTGAACATCCCTGTAGTATTGCTTCCCATCAGTTGGAAGCCCCTTCAACCACTTGTAACTGAGTCTGCACCTGGGGCACATTCTCTGCATCACCGCTGCTTCCAAGGAGTTGTCATCAAGTGTTTCTTCGTCAGATTGCTCCTCCTGATGTGAGAAACCTTGTCCAATAGCTGGTGGGTTTCTAGCCTCCTTCTTAGCAGTTATCTGGTTGGCAGTATGCATTTGCACGTTGACCTCTTCCAACTCTTGCAGAGATAGATTCTGGAAGTTTGGTACAACCACATTGGCTGTGCCTTCTCCAACTTCTGGAAACGGATCACTGTCAATTCCCATGGCTTTTTCTGTTTTAGCTGGGAACTTCAAACTTCCTTTCCGAATCTGTTCTTGGATCCTGTCTCGAAAAACAATGCAGTTTTTAGTCGAGTGAGACCAAGAATTATGCCATTTATAGTATACTTTTCCTTTCAGTTCATCTGGAGATGGTAGTTTTACTCCTTTTGGTAACTTAAGGAAATTAGCCGCGAGCAAATAATCAAAGATGTCATCTGCTTTTGTTAAATCGAAAGAGTATTTTCTGTGAAAGTCTTTCTTTTTAAACTGCTGGTCTATAGTTGTATCCTTATGAATTAATGCTTCACAGATTACGGGTTCTTTGCCTACAATCTCTGCTGCATCTATTTCATAATTAGGATCTCTATAATATGTCTTATATGATGCATTATTTCGATCTTGTTCCTCTTCTAATAATGTTTCATATCGAGACACCTTATAGGTCAGTTCGACCAAATCTCTGAATTCAGTTGAATCAAACTTCTTTCGAAGCCTGAATTCTAAACCATTTTGAGCCAATCTGACGAATTCTGGCTCTGGCAGGATGACTCTACATTTATTTCGAGCCCTTTTAAATCTGGCAATAAACTGAGTAGCCTTTTCTTCAGGCCTTTGACTCAATCTAGCCAAATCTGCCATAGATACTTCTGGCTCTGATTGGAAGAATTGGGCATGAAATGCCTCTTCCATTTGTTGCCAATTTTGAATGGAGCCAGGTGTAAGGTTGATGTACCATACAAATGCTCCCCCTGTTAGGGAATTTGGAAATAATCTCAGTTTCATATAGTCATGGTTAGTAAATTCACCGCATTGAGCAGCAAACCTGGCAATATGTTCTATCGTTGATTGATTTCCAGTCCCATAAAAAAGGGTAAAATCTGGTATCCTGAATCCCCTTGGGTATTCATGTACCCTATCTACCCATTCTGGGTATGGTTTTCTGTATATAGGAGTCTGGACCCCCCGAGCCATTGGTCCACATATCTCCCTAACAATATCAGCAATCTGGTCTCTAGGGACCATATTTTGTGCCTACTGAACCACTACTGGAGGGGCAAACACAGGATTTGGTGGACAAACTTGTGCTTGTGGTCCTCTTGGTCCATAAGGTGGTAAATTTGGGGCTGGTTGTCCTTGCAGTGCAGGTTGCTGTTGAGGGTATGGATAACCCCTTTGAGCATGACCTGCGAAAGGACCTGCAAAAGGTGCTGGAACAGGTGTTGTGTCTCTGCCATTTGTAGGAAAACCCTCCAACCCCCCGGGTGTAAATTCGAATAAGGGATTAGTGTACCCCCTTGTGCCAGGTATGGCTTCGAACATTGGATTTGTAACCATTCTTATGCCAATTTCTTGTACTTGGCCAGATCCACCAACTTGTGTGGCTTCATTATTAAGTACTGAGGCATTTTGGCCTGCTATAGGCCTTGAAATGGGTTCATACCAAGACTGAGGTGATGGTCTTTCAAAGTTTTGGGTACTAGTTTGACCATTAGCATGTCCATTAACTTGCATAGGTTGTTTTTCTCTAGCCAATCTCTGTTGGGGGACATTTACGACTTCCTCCGTGTGTCTTGTGTTCGTTGGTTGGTGGTTATTCATTCGATCCAAAAAGGATGTTGCCCACCTTTCCATTGTGTTCATTAATTGTTGTCCCATGGCATTTACTAAACCATCTCATGGATTTGTTGGTTGAATAAATGGCACAGTGGACGGTCCAATTCCTTGGTTTTGTCCAATAATATGAACATATGGTTCTTGTCCAGAAGTACTGGTTTGTTCGACCATAGGTTCTGACAATATAGGAGTTTTCACAGGATGTGTTACCACATTATCCTCTGGATTTGGTATTTCTACCTCTCCTTCCACGCCTTCTTCGAAGCGTTCATTTTCTCCTTGTCGTCTTCTTCTAGCCATTTTTAATTAAGTCCCACTGGGCGTGCCAAAAATATATGTTGGCTTTTTGGCTTTTCGAAGGGTATTTTTGTGAATGTGAGCGTGCCAGCAAGGATCAATCAGTCCTTACAGAAATTGTGATTGCCAACCAATTATCAGACGATTGTGTTTTAGTTCTTTTCAGCCTCAATGAAGAGGACTTTTACTGGTGGCTTGACTTAGGAGAAATTAAGAGAGAAAACAGTAATATGAAGAACAATTGAAGTATTTCATAAAAATGAACACTTACAATGGTCCGAACTCAGCCTCGGAGAGGTTTACAACAGCAATCTACTTGAATCTACTTGAAGCTACTCCTATGAATCGAAGTGCAGTGCGGGTATTTAAAGTGCAGGTATTTAAAGAACAGGTATTTAAAGACTGGAAATGTAAAAGACTGGAAAAGAAAATATATGAAGTAAATGACTGATTTGTATGATCTGAGTCCGTCCGTTTTTCTGGGGGCTGTCCTGCTATTTATACTCGTCAGTGATGACCTTCGAACTGCACTTCGAACCGTCGAACTGCTCCTCCATGATCGCTGATCATGCTTCCTTACAAGTAGCTCCATTACGCCATTACTGGCAGTTGAGCTTCCCTCTTGTACTTGGATTTGAATATGAGTAACCGTTGAAGACACGTCATCTTGCATCCCGTTATTTGATCTAGTGTTACTCAGATCATGTGAGGACCAATATTTATTGCCACGTGTACGATCAGGATTAAAGGCTTGAATAACCTTCCTTTATTACCCTTACTATGCCACGTGTCGAACTGTAACTAGCTTTTACAAAATATGTAGCCAACAGTTTACATACTAGATTAATTCACATGTTTCCTTGTTTCTTGATTTGTAGGAAATGTGCGTGCTCTTTGTTTTTTAGATTTTAGTTTGTTACATGCTAATAATTTTCTAGTATAGTTGCATGATTTTAATAGCTAGAATTATTTACATGTTTATTGTGAATTAAATTCATTTATAACTCATGGCAATTAATTTTAATTTCATTTTGGAGTTATAAAATTTTTGTAATTTGGCCATATTTATTTATATGATTATTGCGTAATAATTTCCTATAAGTCTTGTCAATTAATTTTTAATTTAATTTTTAGAGTTATAAGGTTTGTAATTTTTTTGGAAGTTATTAGTTTAATTGTATAACTTGTCTAGCATTTTAATTTTACTCAATTTTTCTATTAAATGAATTTATTATTTTTACAGTTTCTTTAGATTAGTTGTTGTGTATTTTGTTGTGATTTTCTGCTAACTTTCTTTACAAGAATACCTTTGTGTGGAACAGAAGTACCTAAGTGCAAAAAGGAATTTTTTGGACTATGTTTAAAGCAATTGCTATCTTGAGGTTTAATTGTGATTATTTACTTATGTGTTTAAGCAAGTTTTATTTACTTGTATTGTTGTAGCAATTTTTTACATTGCTTGTAATTTGGTTAGCAATTTTTAAATTGCTTTTAAGTTTGGAACTTGGCTTGTTTTAACCTAGTTCATCCCTAGAAAACTTAATTTTGAAAATTGTTTCCCATGAACTAGTAGTCAACATGCTCTTGAAAGTTTTGTCTAAGGTTAATTAGGTTTTAAGTGGGACAGGTGTGACCCCTCCAATCTTCCGGGTAACTTTCCTGACCATGTTCGATTCTAGGTTAAGTGGTGAGACTAGTTGTGAATTAAATTTCCAACTGTGAGATTTTCTAGTGTTAAGTTTAATTTCTGGAAACATAGAAAGTGAAATTCTGTTGTATTTTTCATAAATAACAACTGTCATCGATGCTGCTGCTAATGTTGGTGAGGATCAAAACCTCGGGGCAACTGGCTTGCTAACCCCTACTGCTGTGACCTTTGTGGTAAACCTGGTTGCTGTGACCTTTGTGGTCAACCTTGTTGCTACTCTTGCTATTCTGGGAGGCCCATTCAACCATCATAAGCGCCCGGAGAAGTTCACGTGAGTGAATTTCAAGAGGTGGCAACAGAAAATACTGTTTTACTTGACTACTCTTAGCCTTGGGAGATTTTTGAGTGAGGATCCACCAGCTGTGGCGGAGAATGAGCAAGACAAGCAGACACTCATTGCTCTAGATGCTTGGAAGTAGTCAGACTTCTTTTGCCGAAATTATGTTCTGAATGGCTTGGCAGATTCATTGTTCAATGTGTTTTATGCCAAGAAGTCAACAAAGGAGCAGTAGGATGCTTGGACAAGAAGTACAAGACCGAAGATGTTGGGGCAAAGAAATTTGTTGTTGGCCGGTTTCGGGACTTCAAAACGGTAGACTCAAAAACTATCATTTGTCAAGTCCAAGAGTTCCAAGTAATTCTGCATGAGATTCATGCAGAGAGAATGTTCTTGAGTGAATCATTCCAAGTAGCTGCATTGATTGAGACGCCACCTAACAGCTGGAAAGACTTCAAGAACTACTTGAAGCATAAACGCAAAGAGATGACAATTGAAGAGCTCATTGCGAGGCTTTGGATTTAGGAAGAAAACAAGAGGAAATGAGGGAATACCTCCAATGTGAAAGAAAACATGGTTGAGCATGGCCAGTCCTTGGGGGTAAAAAAGAAGCCACCGACAGGCAAAAGCTCAAAGCTGGGGCCAAGAGGCGATGTCTCCAAAAGGCCGATCTACAAACCGCAAGAACCTACTTTTAGGTTTAATGGAAAGTGCTTCAACTATGGAAGCGATGGGCATCAGACGGTTGATTATAGCAAAGAGAAGAAGCCTTACAACAAGTGCCCTTCACAAAACAAAAGTTAGGCTTACATGGCTGAGATGGAAGATCTATCACAAGATGTGGACGACATACATCTAGCAACTGTCATCTCTGAAGTGAACATGGTGGGGTCTGTAGCTTGCTTTTCATGCTCCTCGAAGGGGTTTAGTTTCCTCGGATACGATAGCCCTACAATTCGGACTCCCGTGGTTCTAAATCTGGTTTCACAAGTGCAGTGTGAAATAGATTAAACAAATGAGAGTCCAAATTCGACAAATCTTTAGAAAATCCATTTATCATCAGAGATGCCATAAATGAACTGCATTACCAGATTTCAAAGTTGCTACGTAAATATTTTTAGAAAATTGAGGAAAACCATGACTTGTGCCAAAGGTCACTTGTCCGTCATAACCAAAGTGTCTTGGCTTGGGAACTTAGATATGAGAGGGGAAGGTCATGAATTGAGCATCCCATTCACCCGATCAAAGATCGGCCTCTACTAATCATTGTGTGATTTTTATGTACAGTATATGCTCTTGTTCTGATTATTATGCTAACTTTACTATGTGAGGCAAACAAGTATAGACTAAGTCACCCACTTTGGAATGCTTTGATTTCATGTTTGTTTGAAAAGAGTTTTGAATATGTATCACTTGAAAAAGCGAGCTCATATGTACATTTAATCAAATCTTCCCAATTTAAGCGAAATAGCCTTCATCTGCTGGCATTCAAGAGGTATATCAAATAAGCACTTAGCCTTACAGTAATGCTTGGTATGGCAACACAAACATACATACAATATGCTAAAGTAAGAAATGCTCACCTAGTACTCAACCAAGACAAGCCAAAATAGAAGGAAATAGTTATAAAAAAGCATGCACTAATATACAAAGTGACTAATGCAACACATACAAAATGTGACTATCGGATTCGGCCCCTTAACATGGCATGTGGATCAATTCAAAGCATATAGTAGCGCATGTATTCAAACAAGAAATAATCAATGTTTATCAAGTGTGATGACCCAAATCCTAATGTATGCAAAAATGGATGCAAGTCATGGTAATGATATGAGACCAAAAATATGATACTATATGTAACCATAGTAAGCAAGTAAATAAAAGGGAGAAAGAATGGGGGTTAGAAGACATACATGATATTACAAGTGTTACAAATTTGCCTTCACACAAGAGGGTCCGAATGAAATGTCCTAATTAAGCTAATTATTACAACACCGAATGAAGAAACTAAATTAACTTGCTATTACAAATTCAAATGAAGCTAACTAGTTAATTACAACATACTAATATTAAAGCACTAATTAAATAGAACAGGAGGTGAGGAGCCACATGTGCGCAACTGAGAACATCCTCCTAGAAACCTTTCTGTTTGCTACAAGATTTTGTTTTGTTTGCAGTCAGAAAATAATTCTATTTTTGCCTCAGCTTCTGCTCTGTTCTGCCACAAAAATACGACTGCCTATACAAAAAGATGGCCGGTTGGCCTTGGAAAGTGGTCGGCCGTACGGACTGGTGGCCGGTCACAAATTTTTTGCGTGATGATCTATGAACCGATAAGACAAAAACTCAATAAATGGAAACGAAAGACTAACAACACCTCCTCCCTATCATGGGGTTACCTCAAAGGAAGGGGTGGACATTGCTTTTTGAATCATTGAACATCATGAAAGAGTATGCAATCAGTCAAGACGCAATAGGTTTAATATACTGTCCGATTGAACCCAACTCAATTTTATTACCTTTTTTTACGTCTTTTATTAGCCTTTTTTACATTACCTTTCCATTCTTTATCTTTTCTTCATTTTTGTCCAAAGGTGATAATTACATCCACTAAGTCCAAAAAGCAATAAAGAGTATCAAGCACTGACTTAACCCAAGAAATGAATTTTTCAAGCCATGTTCTACCCGGGAGGGAGGTGAAATTACAAAGGAAGAGTCAAACTCATTTACAAGCGATAATGAATTCTAAGTCAAACTCAAAATGAGTGATAATGGCTAGTTAAAATCAAAGAGAGCAATAACGACTAATCAAATCCCAAATGAGCGATAATGACTCTAAATCTAAACTTAATAATAAGCTATAATGACACTTTTCTTGGTGATTTCCAAGGGTCTAACTAGAAAAGTTAGTCCATTCGAAGTAAATGCACCAGTGATAAAGAGAAATGTCAAACAAGAAGTTGTGCTTAGCATAAGAGAGATGTAATACATTGGTGATGAACCTCCGAAGAGATTAATCCATTAAGCATGGAAGGTCTCTTTCCTATGCTTGAAGAACAATCTTTTGTTAAATACAACTCTTTAATCAAAATAAACAAAGAATGGAGGGAGGTTGCAGAGGTGATTATGCAAAGGTGATTACATGTAATAACCCGACCCTCGTAGGTGTTTCTAGTATATTTTCAGTCCCTCATTTTGTGCATTTAAATGCTTACTGTGAAAGCATATGTGACATTCAATTTAATTCAGTGAATCTTATGAATATAGATTCGTATCTGTTAAATAGGAGAAAAATTTGTTGCAATTGAGATGTTTAGATTAGAAATTGAAGGCCTTAGAAGCTTAATAATCTGAAATTGATTTTATATTTGGAATCAGCATGATTTTTAAGTCATAATATGATTTTCTATGAAATTTTGATTTGGAATGATTAAACTGATTGATTTTCGTCTTTATTCACCTTTGAGTTATATATCTAAGTTCTTTAAACATTTGACTTGGAGCTTTAATACAAGATCTCCTGAGAGGTTAGAGAAGGAGAGAGTTTGAGAGGAAGGGGAAAAGTTCTTCAAGGAAGAAGATTTGCAAAATTGAGAGGGTTTATAGAGATTTTAACTCAAGGTATGTTTAACCCATTCTAATTGAACCCTCTCTTTGACTTGAGTAGGAATCCTCCATATGATGCAAGTTGGGGTTCGTAATATAGGTTAAACATGTATGAAGTGATTAATTGGGTTGATGTCTCTTATGTTAGATTGATTTGGAATTATCTTGAGCTATCTAGTGAGGAATTACCTTTTATTTCTTCAATTATCACATTTAAGCTCATCTATGTAAACAAATGGTTGTATGTATGTATGTATGTATGTGTAAGGAAGGTGGAAATTCCGCGGAATTGGATTGTGTTTATGAGTTTTAAAGAATTAAAAGCTTGATTGAATGTATAATCCATGTAAATGTAATGATTATACCCTTATGTTGTCTTAATTCCTCCAGTTTTGGGCTTTGGAGTGTTGTAATTTGGTGAAGTTGTACTTTTGTTTCGGACTACCCAAAACAGGGGCCACGGCCGCACGTGCGGAGGTCATGGCCGCACGTGCGGAAAAGAGGGAAAAATGGGAATTTGCATTTTGCTTTCTACCGCTTGTGCGAGGAAGGAGTACCGCACGTACGGCCCACTTCCGCATGTGCGGAGGGGACTGCCGCACGTGCAGCCCGTGCCAAAAAATGTTGTCTGCTCCGTTTTCCCTGTTTGACCCTCTAATATTATTAAAATAATTATTTGATGCCTTCTTGATGTTTGTAAATTCATTCAAAGCGAAGCGAGTCTGAAAATGACTTAATAAGGGAAAGAACTAATTTGTGAATTGTGCATGCGTGTAGGGCACAATCTGGGAGGAACTAACGCTCCACTGCAGCACAGTGAGTAATAGTACGATAGTGGTATATTTCAATTACTGTTAATAGTCATTATTAACGCTCTGCTATTTATGAGTTAACTATGTCAACTCGTAACAAACAATCGAAAAATTATGTGCAATATGAATTATGATATTCTTGTGAACTTAAGATCATTATGTTTTGTCAATGATGGGTCAGAGGCTGTTATGATGTGACTTGCTCTGCCCTATTAAGGTAATGGTGCATTTACCTTCTGCTCATCGTTAATATTATCGTTCAACTGTTCGTGAGACAACCGTGTCGATTTATAATAAATCATGGGAAAATCTAAGAGCATTAGTGAGTAGTAGTATTGTAGTAGTATGTTTTGTTACTGTTGATGATTAATGCTAACATTATGTTATCTGCAAGTTAGCTGTATTGATTCATGACGAGCAAATAGAACATATATGCATTATGGAATTACGGTATCTACGTATCTCTGGAATTGTTCAATCTGTTAATATTTGGGCCTAAGGCCAATCTGTAAAATACACGTTACTTACTGCTAATAATTATCATCAGCACTCTGTTAAACGCAAGTTAACTATGTTAACACATGAGAATGATTGAAGGAATCTATGTGCTTCCGTATAACTCTGAGACCAGTCTGCTCTAATGATATCTGGGCCTATGGCCATTCTGTATAATCTGTCAGACCTATTGTTTTCTGGTATGGAACAAAGTGTTGTACGGAACTAAGTGTTACTGTGCGAGACACCTCTAGAATCCGTGCGAGACACCTCTTGAGTCCATACATATATGAACTGGGCTTAAAGCCAATCTGTTAGTATTTTGGGCTTAAAGCCGATCTGTGAAATCTGTGAGGCCTATGGCTGTTCTATGAAATCTGTGAGGCCTACAGCCATTCTTTGAAACTTAGGCCTATGGCCAATCTGTGACATCTGGGCCTACGGCCAATCTGTTAAATCTGTTAGGCCTATGGCCAATCTGTGAAATCTGTTAGGCCTATGGCCAATCTGTGGAATCTGTTAGGCCTAGGGCCAATCTGTGGAATCTGTTAGGCTACGACCAATCTGTGGAATCTGTCCGGCCTAAGGCCGTTCTGTATATCTCTAGGCTTAAAGCCACGCTGTTCAAAGACTGGGCCTAAGGCCGTTCTGGAATAATTATAGAAGAAGATTAACCAGAAGTTCTCTGCATTTATATACATTGTAATTCAAGTTGATCATTAGATTGTTTACGTACTATTATTCACTAAGCTTCGCTCACTCTGTATTTTGTCTGTTTCTGTAGGTAATCAACCTGGAGGTCAGTCTTAGCCCCTGATGCCCGTTTCTCTTTTGTCAACCTTAGTGTGTCCAAGCACTTAGATGAAGCCCGTGCATTTTTGGGGAGTTCTTCGAACCTTTTGGTTTTGCACTCTATTTGCCTGTCTAAGGTTGAAATGTAAATAACCCCTCTCTTCACCAACGTTTTTGTTATACGCCCAATCATGGGGCTGGGACTGTATATGTATATGTACATAACTATTTTCTCAGATGCATGTCACTGTACGTTCATCTACCATATGCAATGTTTGTGATCCTGACATAGTAATGGTAGCTCAATGGATATTGTTTTATGATGTTTTATGATATTAAATGCTTCTGTTCAGGCCCCATATGTTGTATATATCATATTGTTTGTCCGTTTCTGAAGTGGTCATGTCCAAACTTTTAGGGGCGGGTTTGGGGTGTGACATTACAATAGTATGAACATGTATGAAAGCTATAAAAAAAAGTGCACACAAAAACAACACATCTATAGTATTTAAAGCATAATTAAACACACAAAAAGACACTAAAACAACACAAAAATAGTGTTAAAAATTGAGTTTTTGAGGTGAAAAAAGTAAGGAAAAATAGGCTAAAGCCAAGAGGTTTCAAAACATCAACAAGCCTAAGGAAGGGTGGCTAACCCCTCTTCTTTTTTGTGACTTAAAATCACATTTTAAAGCTTAAATAAACTTTGAAAAACAGTGTGAAAAGGCAAAGAAAAGAGATAGAAAAATATGGCACAAAAGCTCAAAGATTACCCTTTAAAGAGAGAATGATCTTCTAGTTTACAAACCACAAGGTGATCACTGTTAAGAGCTAAAATTTATGTTCAAGAATCTCAGCAAGAGGCCTCTAGTTTAGGCTTAGGAAATGTATGGATAGTGTATGTGTATTGCAAGAGAAAGAGAGGAAGAGTGTTTGGCAAGCTATAGGCACTTTGCAAATTTTTCTAACCTAAAACCTTGAGGAATGGTCAAGTATTTATAGAAAAACAGGTTCTCCTGTTGGAAGTATCTGTATTAAGCTAGCTGGTGTAAGACATACACATGGGGGGACAGCTGGTAACAAAATATCTGCCTACCGGGAAACATGGTCGGTCGACTATGGAGAGGGACGATCGGCCACTAGAAAATAGCATGCTGGCCACCTGTTGGCTAGCAAGCCTCTGAGTAGAAAAAATTAGGTTTTGGTTCAAAGAGGATGCAAGGTTTGGGCTATGAATCTCAAAAATTGAAGCCTTTTGTTGAAGAAATTGAACGATTGTACAGCGTGATAATTCATTATCGTGTGTTCAACGTGAGGTGCCCAAGTCTTAAGGGCGGTCAAAATAGGGTGTCTACAGGGTCTAACCCGAAGGAATGGTGGGTGGACACTAGGGCCACTCGCTATATCTGTGCGAAGAAGAAGATGTTCACAACTTTTGAATCGGTTTCAAATGGT
Source organism: Camellia sinensis (assembly GCF_055761805.1). NCBI lineage: Eukaryota > Viridiplantae > Streptophyta > Magnoliopsida > Ericales > Theaceae > Camellia > Camellia sinensis. The sequence continues at coordinate 91,194,736 of NC_138970.1, read as the reverse complement.
GAGAAGTTGTTCATGGGGAATTCTGCGACCTTAACTGTTAAGGGAAAGGGCAAGGTGGTCCTGAAAATGACTTCAGGGAAAGAGCTGACTCTGAACGATGTCCTATATGTGCCGAACATTTGTAAGAATCATGTCTCGGGGTTGCTCTTAAGCAAGCATGGCTTCCACATGGTATTTGACTCTGTTAAGGTCGTGTTGACCAAGAGTGGGGTCTAAGGGATATATGTCGAGCGATATGTTTAAGCTAAACGTAATGACTATTATCCTAAAACCTAATGAAAAAGCTTATTCTTCTACGTATATGCTTGAGTCCCTGAATTTATGACATTGTAGACTGGGTCATGTAAATTTTGACTCTTTGCATAGATTAATCAAGTTAGATCACATACCATCTTTTAAGATTAATCCAAATCACAAGTGTAAAACTTGTGTAGAAACAAAATTGACAAGGACTTCTTTTCATTCTGTTGAAAGAAGTACCGAGCCTTTGGATTTAGTGCACAGTGATGTGTGTGACTTGAAAGTCGTACAATCACGTGGTGGTAACAAATACTTCATCACTTTTGTTGATGATTGCACTAAATGCTGTTATGTGTATTTGCTTAAAAGCAAAGATAAAGCGATTGATAAATTTATTCTTTTCAAGAATGAAGTTGAGAATCAACTAAGCCGAAAGATCAAGGCTATAAAAAGTGATCATGGTGGTGAGTATAAATCCCCGTTTGATGAGATTTGCCCTCAATTTGGGATTATTCGCCAAACCACAGCGCCTTACTCCCTTCAGTTAAATGGTGTTGTTGAGCGAAAGAATAAAACATTAAAAGAAATGATGAATGCAATGTTAATAAGTTCTAGGTTGTCACAGAACTTGTGGGGGGAAGCAATTCTCTCCGCGAATTACATTCTAAATAGAATCCCTCGGAAGAAAGTAGACAAGACTCCATATGAATTACGGAAAGGCCGCTTGCCTTCTTATAATTTCCTACAAATGTGGAGATGTCTTACAAAAATGGCGGTACCTACACCCAAGCGAGTTAGGATAGGTCCAAAAACTGTGGATTGTATATTCATTAGTTATGCACAGAATAATAGTGCATATAGGTTTCTTGTATACAAGTCTGATATTTAAGATATCCACAAGAATACTATAATGGAGTCAAGGAATGCATCTTTCTTTAAAGGCGTATTTCCTTGCCGAACTCGAGGAGAGGATCGAAGTTTTGAGAAGGAGCTTCAAGATGATCAACTAGATGATCAAGATGAAGAAGTAGATGAGCTAAGAAGGAGTATGAAGGATAGGATTGCCATTTGGTCCGAACTTCTTGGCTTATATGTTAGAGGGAGAACCTGGAACTTTTCATGAAGCTGTAATTTCACCTGAAAGTCTCTCTTTTGGAAAGAAGCAATTAAGAGTGAAATTGACTCCGAGTGAAATTGACTCTATCTTATAGAACCATACTTGGGAGTTGGTCAATTTACCCCCAAGAAGTAAGGCCTTGGAGAGTAAGTGGAACTTTAGAAGAAAGATGAAAGCAGATGGGTCAATTGATAAGTATAAAGCTAGGCTAGTTGTCAAAGGATACAGGCAGCGATAATGCATAGATTACTTTGATACATATTCAACTTGACAAGGATAACATCCATTCGCATGGTGATTACGATGGCAGCTTTACGTGGTTTGGAATTACATCAGATGGATATAAAGACAGCTTTCTAAAATGGAGATTTAGATGAAGAAATCAACATGGAGCAACCCGAGCAGTTTTCAGCTCCAGGAAAAAATAAGAAAGTCTGTAAGCTTGTCAAGTCATTAAATGGTTTGAAGCAAACTCCTAAGTAATAGCATGAGAAGTTTGACAATGCTATGTTGTCAAATGGATTTAGAATCATATATGTTAAAGATACTGACAGAGGTTATGTCATTTTGTGTCTATACATAGATGGCATACTCATTGTTGGTAGTAATGAGGAAGTGATTAGAACTACCAAGAGATTGTTAAACTCTAAGTTTGAAATGAAAGATATAGGCCTTGCAGAAGTCATTTTGGGTATTAAGATTACTAGAACATCTAGTGGTATTGTACTTTCTTAGTCTCACTATGTTGAGAAGATACTTGAGAAATTTGGTAAATTAGATACAAGTGTGTCTAGGACACCTGTAACAACCCCGATTCGTAATTAACTACTAATCCGTAATTAAGAATGCTAACTAAGTGTTTAGAATGGAATTATGTGCTAATTGTGTATTTTGTATACTATTTGACTTTTTATTTGCTACTCGTAGAAATATCTGTCTAGAATTCTGCTTTGATTTGAAAATCGAAAGCCTCATCGGCATTCGAAACTAGAATTGGTTACATGGATATGTTATTTGGAATATTTAGAACATTTTGGTAAGTTTAATTAAAAATTGATTCAGTTTGATTAATTACGGACTTGAGAGCTCACAATGATTTTATACTTTAACATCTCATTTGTCCATGTTTTGGAAGTTTGGATTTCATGATAATTACATACAGGTGTTTCAAGTTTGGTTTCGGAAGAATTGGCATGCTTTTAGGCCTTGATTTAGTGAATTGAACTTCATTTCATGTTTTTCTACAAGTTTGCAAGTGTTTCCTAAATTTTTAGCCCAAAAAGATGATTTTTGATGCATTGGAGTTGAGTTTTGGAGCTTAGAGAGCAATCTAGAAATTCCAAAATTTGCATTCTTTACTTGAGCGGTGGAAGCTGCACTCGAGTGAAGAATGCAAGCTCTCAGAAGTTTTGCAGAGTTTGGGGGTTAGCTCGAGTGAAGGAAGTTGCGCTCGAGTGACCACACTTATTTTTTATCCTCCGCTCGAGCGTAAGAAATTGTGCTCGAGCTTAAAATGAGAGCTCCCAGAAGTTTTACAGAGTTTTGCAAACCGCTTGAACGACCAAAGTTGCGCTCGAGCGAAGACCCTGTTTTCATAAATTTTACTAAGTGTTTCAACTCATATTTTGGCATTCCCATTGCATCCAAGGCATTCATAAGCCTTAATTAAGCCACAATAATGAAGATATGAATTAGAAACACACTAAAAAAGAAATGAAATAAGGTAAGAGATTACGGAGAGTGTGTTTCGTTGTGTTTGAGCAATGTGATAAGAAGAAATAAGAATCAAGTAGGGAAACCTAAGCCCTGTTAGCCATATGAATGTTTAATGGTAAGACGTGTTTTGTGCTACATTCATTTTTTTATTGTAGGTCGAGAATTGGAGACCGGTCAACTATTTTTGGAAGCCCACTTTGAGTAACGTTATTGTAAAGATATGTTCATATGAATTATGTTCCAATTGTGATTTGATAAGTTATGATTTCTGAAATGATATTTGTTTATGTGAACGAAAGTTCTATGCTTGAAATCTATTATAGCATCCATAGATAGTCCCAAGTCATGAGGGACGACATGTTAATGTGGGTCCATGACATATATGTGATTACGAGATCTTGTTAGCCACTTGTCAAAGTGGTGATGTGTTTAATCGATATCCAGAACCGATTACTCTAGTTGGATGACGATGTGATATGTTCTATTGGATGTACCATTATTATGTTCTGATATGAGAATTGATTCTGTTATAATCTGTTTTATGAACATGATATGTTCGGAATTCGTTCACTAACCTTTTTACCTTAATGTTATTCACTAGGCTTTAGCTCACTGTTTGTAAATATATATGTAGGTGAGCGTATGCAGGACCAGGCCTGAGGGCTTCTGTCTGACTTCTGTTTTGTCAAGCCAACCACCGTGCCTTACGTGGAGGTTCCTAAAAGTCAATGTGATCAAGATGTTTTGTGATCAAGTTTTAAGCTCTTAATGTCTTTTGTTTATTTTGTAACTAGGGCTAAGTCCCGTTCTGATTTATTTGTATATAAAGATGACGTGAGACTGATGTGATGTTAGCGTATATTATATTTGTATATAAAGTTTAAATTTTCTTTGTCCCATATAAGTCAACACAGCTCATTGGACGATTATATTTATGTATTTTCTTTCACTAGCCCATTATTTTGTGATTCTATTTCTAAGGCCGTAGGTAATCTTAGGATTATTGGTCTGTTATGACACTAAACCTATAGGGACGGGTTTGGGTCGTGACAACACTGGTAGATATGAGTCTACATTAGACCAAGAATAATGGTGAGAGTGTCTCTCAGCTAGAATATTCTTGGGTCATTGGAAGTTTGATGTATCTGATGAGTTGTAGAAGGCCGGATATAGCCTACTTTGTTAGTAGGCTTAGTAGATACACGAGTAATCTGAATGCTGCTCATTGGAGGGGCATTATGCAGGTGTTAGGTTATCTACACTACACCCAGGATTATGGGTTGCATTATACCAAATACTTAGCGGTACTAGAAGGGTATAGTGATGCTAATTGAATATCTGATATGAAGGACTCCAAATCCACTAGTGGTTATGTGTTTACCCTTGAAGGGGCAGCCATGTCTTGAAAATCCTCCAAGCAAACGTGTATATCAAGATCAACGATGGAATCTGAGCTAATTACTTTGGTTAAAGCAACTAAAGAAGCTGAATGGCTTCGCTAGTTCATTGAGGATATTCCACGTTGGCCGAAACTTGTGCCTGCTATCTGTATTCACTGTGATATCCAATCTTTGATTAATCTTTGATTGGATGGGCACAGTGTAATATATATAATAGAAAGTTTAGACATATCCGTCGTAGACATAATTCCATATAACAACTACTCTCTAATGGAGTTGTCTCTCTAGACTAGGTAAAGTCTAAGGACAACATTGCGGATTTGCTAATCAAAAGGTTAACTCGAGAGTTAGTTGTCAAAAGGAATGGGGTTAAGGCCTTTAGTAGTGTTACCAGAACAGAAAACCCAACCTAGTTGACCGGAGATCCCAAGATCTAGGTTCAAAGGGACAACCTAATTTCGTGTAACGGATGAGTCACTGAAGAGGTAAATTCTCTTACCATTCCTTTGTACGATGATACCCTGTGGGGGTGAAAGGTTAAGCTAATACTTTTAATGACCTAAGTGATATGAATAATCAACCGTGGTATAATAAGATTGTAATGCCGTAACTTCCAGGCCGTTAATAAATCAAATCAACCTCAAATTTAAATCGGCCCAAAAATCTCCAACTCAATAATTCTTTAAATGCTTCAACTGCAATCACCACTAGATTTGCTCCACACCTAAAAAATTAAGTAATTAGGAAAGTATATAATACGACAGGAATAATAATGCTAAAATAGAGAATAAATCAACAGGGATCCAATAATTTACGACATGGCACAAACGATTCAATTCGAGACACCAAGCAGTTTACCAAATTGCACAAACAAGTCAACTCGACATATGATAATTTATCCAAAACCAAATACCCAATCCTACTCAGTACATGAATAGTGACCGGCCTCACCCATCTCACCTAAGCATAACTGCTTATCAAGGCTATTGGTTGGCAAAGTCCACTCGATCCATGTGCGGAGTATTTCCACGTCATTTGGCTAGACAAATCAACAATAACTACACAAAACAACTTCACATAATTTATCAAATGACTAGAATAATCAAATGTATTAACAAGAATGATTCCACAGAATTTAACATATGACCATGATAATCAAGAGGAGTACAAATGTGAAGTAATTAAGATAAAAACTCTTTGCAAAGAGATTTAGATGAAGCGTATTGTATACCACCCGAATTACCTCAAAACAATTCCATGACCATTTGATGCAAGATCCCTCCAACACTAATTCTCTTAATCATCTGCTATATCACCATAAATCTCCAAAGGTTGTGGATCGAAAAGGCATGTAAAGTTTAACAAAATCTACAACTCGCCTCTTAAATAAAATGCTAACTCTCACTCTAAATGCTCTTAATCTAAACTCTAAATTTTGATCATAAAGAAGAGAAAGAGAGAGACAGATGGACCAAGATGAAGAACCATAGAAAGAAGTTGAGAGGATGAGTTCAAATTTATAGGCCAAATAAAGAGAAAAGAACATTTTCTTGGAGGGAAAGAAAGATAGAGTAGCCTCCAAGTAAACTTGGAGGAAAAGAAAGATAATTGTCTTGGAGGGAAAGAAAAGAACATTTGCTTGGAGGGAAAGACAAGAACTTTGCTTAGAGCCCAAGCAAACTAAAAAATAAATAAATAAATAAAAGAGATGAATAATGATAATAATGAAATTGAGATAAAAAGAGATAAAAACAAATAGAGAAAATAAGTTCGGTTATCATTTGAAAATCTCACCACCAAACTACCACCAATATCTCTCACTAAAATATTAATACCTAAAAAATGCCGGGTTTCACAGAGATATCTTACATCGGTCACCTATGTGAGTGCGGAATGGAGCCGTTTCTTTAAGAATTGGTAAGGCCGAATTCTTTAAAAACACTCACTAAACTAGGCTAGTGTTCCAAGGCCATACCAGACACACCAGTGAGAACAAGAACAATGGTTGGATTAACTCCTGTGTGAGGTATATTGTCTCGGTTTACACAAACGGTAGAACAATTCAAGACATCGCATTCACTGGTCCGCCAGTAAATCTGATAGGATTTCACTACGAAAGGTTCAAGGCCAACAACTATCTATTCTGATGCAGGGTTAGTCTATGTGCTCTCTCTCTTTGAGTCTTTGTTGTAAACGTTGTCCGTTTTCTATATTCAGTCAGTTTTTATTCATGTAGGGGATTGTTGGAAAAAATGGTTTTATAGTAACTTTAATGTAAAATTAAAGTAGGTCCTAACTATTGGTTGAAGTGGGATTAACAATGTGAAATTAAAGTAGGTCCTAACCATTGGTTGTTGTAGGATTAAATAGGTATAGATTCTTTGTAACAAGACAAAAAGAATGACCAAAAACCATTAAGAATTGAATGAGAAATTGTCTCATAAAGTTGGCCTCATGAATGAGGTATTGGGAATTGTGTGTATCTACCAATCCCACATTGATTGTAGAGGGAAACTTTGATGGGTATTTAAACCTCAAGATTTTGATAAAGGCATGAGCCCTTTGGGGCATCCAAATTTTCCGAACGAAGGGAGCTATGGATGCTTCAAGGATGGGCTTGGGCCAAAACTATGGTCTAAGTTGGTTATGGATAAATTGGCACACGCCCACATGCGCGTGCACTGCCCGCTTACCCAGACCGGGCTAGGGTCGAGGCCAGGTTCGGGTCCGTGGTTCGTGGATCGTGGGTCTTGGATCTTGGTCTTGGTCTTGGGCTTGGGCTTGGGCTTGAGGCTTACTGAAATGGGTTATATTTGGGTTGGGCCAGATTGGTGGTCCACCAATTTTTGGGCCAAGTCTGCTGCAGATATATATACACACAAAAGTGTATATTGTGTGTAACCCACACATTGAATCCCCATCAATTTTGTGTATTACTCTAACAGTTTTGCAGGAGTAACGGGCCCCATTGGTTGCTAGCCTTCATTGCTAGAGGCTCCTCCTCTCTCCTCTGTACTGTATAAATAGAGACCAACTTCTTTAGTTGTCTACACATAATTTTTTCCTTCTAGAATTATACAATCAGTTTGCTTGCTCCTATAATTTTCTTCCTGTGTGAGAGAGTGCTGCCATTGTCGGTTCATCAAAGTTAATAGAAGGTGCTTCTATGTTAGCCAGTCTAAACCATCGTATTCTGGGAGACAAAATTCGACATACCTCCAACACTCACGGCGAGGCGGCTAATCCGTTTTAAGGAGACTATGGTATCACACAGGCATTGGTTTGCGCTTCTGTCCTAATTTTTCTTATATGTACTTATGTTCGTTAAGTTGTATGTTATAATCCCATGATTTCATTTCCTGTAAATCAATTTTATTTCATATGAATCTTTCTATCTATTTTATTTTATCTAATTTACAATTTGTACAACATTGCATAAGCTTCATTTGGAATGTGAAGAAATGTGCATTTTTGGGGATGGTTTTCGGTTATTATTTTGATCTATTCGTTGGCTAGATTTGAATGATATTTTGTTGAGTCACTTTGGTGAGGCTCATTTTTCTTCTGGGTATGGTTTGTTGAAATTCACACAAGGGTATTTGTAAAATCTTTGTTTCTTTGTAGGGCTATGTTATGGAACATGCCCTAGGGTCGATACTGTAGGTAAGTTACAACATTGGAATCATTTTAAGGTTATAATTAAAATGTGTGAAGTTGATTGTTACAAATATCAAGATTGAATCATTTTAAGGTTATAACTAAAAAAAATTTGAGCCATAACTAAACACTATATAAAGTATAATCAGTTTTTTTTAGATCATAATTAAAATACTGTCATAACTAATATTATAACGAGTCCTAACTAACACCACAATAGGTCATAATTAAAAATCACAAATATCATGACTGAAGCATATGATATACACTCAAAAACAGAGTGTGTATAGTAAAATTTCCCTCTTTGTAATATATTTTTAAAATATAGGGTAATGCTATGGGTAAAATTCCCCCTAAAAATAATATGTTGATAGTAGAATCTGATTTGATTTGAGTCTCATAAACGTACCCTAAGTAAGGAAACTACATATATTCTGAGGTCTTCGATTTATTTCCTTTTGTTGATTTATACTTGTAAAAAAATCCCTAATTTTTCAACTACCTACATTCTGTTGAAAAATTTAGAAGTGAATGGAATTGGACTTCATTTAAAGAAAAATGTACAATCTTTCACAGTGTCTATTCATATGAAAGGACGTAAACCCAAAAGATATAACTATTCTAAAGGTCACGAGTACTTCTATAAATACCATCCCATCCCATGGCATTCATGCATAAGTTAAGATTTGTTTTAGGATCCATATATTATGTCTAGGCAAGTATATAAAAAGATAATACAAGGCACAAATTGGTTTGTTGTACACACAGAAAGCTGTGTAGTTTTTGTGTAGGGTGATCGTTGTATTTTGGAGGCAGGATGTTTATTAATCAGAAGCACCAGATGCGAGGGCAAAATTCTTCCTTCAGGACATAGTGTTCAAACAATGGCCTCGGTCACAATCTGTAAATTTATAGAATTTCTATGAGAATTTTTTTGTGTTTTATTTTATTATTTATTTGCATTAAATTGATTTTTCTGAAAATAGTTTCCTACAATTTTAAGATAGAATTTCATGTGTATAGTTTTTATGTGCACATATTTTGTGATACAGATTTAGTATTTTTCTGTTAAAAAATTAATTTTTTGCATATTGTTTTCATTCCTAATGTGTTTCCTGTTTACGGTAAAACTGCCTGCATTTTTTAGTGTTTTATTCACTAGTAATAGAATCCATAAGGGTTGAATGCTTTTATCCGAAAGTGTGTTTCACTAGAATTCTGTTACTTCTTTAGCCTTTGTAGTACACTATTTTTTACAATAATTGTTACAGATTATTTGATATTATTTTTCAGTGTTCGAGTACTTAATGTGTGCAATTATATTATACAAATTTCATATTATTTGATATAATCAAAATTGTTTATTGACAGTGACACTTGTCTAACAATGAGCCATTCTTTTGTGTTAATTTATATATTACCATAAATGTGGTGAGGGAAACATAGTTGTCTACTAATTATAATTCATGACAAGTTACCCACATAAATTCAAATAAAGGTACTCAAAATTAAGAGTTTGAATCTTAATTTGGAGGTACAAGTATTATTTATTGAATGCATTGTACAAGCATTTTTTCTTGAATGCATTGTAAGGATTTATACAATCGGATGAAAATTTTGAATTGTTTGGTTCTTGAACAAAATCTTTATTAGGATATGATTTTGTTTAAATGTTCATTCTGACTTGTGTAGTCATAGTTATTCTGAGTTTTCTATTTCATAAATTTGATTTAGAATTTTGTTACTCAAGCACGCCATAGTCAACAAGTGATGTATGTTATATTCTGATTTATATCAGAATTAAGAGGGTGTATTGATATTTTCGTAATATCCTAACAAGGAAATTAATTTTTCTTAGAGTACTTAAAATGTGGGGGTGCTTAGAGGATTTTATTAAAATAATGGTTCCAATAGTAGGTCCACAAAGGATCTCAATTTTTGTCTAAGACAAAGTTGGGAGAGAAACAAAAATAGCTTTGTTAACTCCTAGGGAACATATATGTGTCTATTAAATAGATTTTAGACATGGAAGAGGCATAGAGTAACAGTAAGTTTTGACTTATTAAAAGACTTAATACAGCAAGACATTTGCTCTTATATGTGAGTATTTTTTATAACAATATACTGGATCCACTAATTACTCAATAATATTTATAATGAATAACGTCAAACAGAAAATAGCGGTTGTTAACAAAAAGTTTGACTAGAGAGCAAATAAGAGAAAGTTCATTCAGGAGAATGTGATTAAAGCCTATTAATTTCGAGTCGCCATAATGGCAACCCAACCTAACTGACTGGCGATCCCAAGATCTAGGTTTAAAGGGACAACCGAATTATGGATGACTCACCGAAAATCACTGAGGAAGTCTATCTCCTGTCTACTTTTAATGATCACATATATCTTAGAAAACCTAGAGGAATATTTTCAAGAGGAGTATTTAAGAAACTCGAAATAAAGATCACCTATATGAGTGTGAAAGGGCCACTTCTATGAGATTTGATTAAGGTTAAATTCTCTAAAGCACTCATGAAAATCAAGAACTGCCCAAGTCCAAAATAGGCACAACTGAAAGAACCAAGCTATGTTTGGAGATATTTTGTGTAAATTCTATTGTCTTGACTTACATAAATGGCTGAACAATTCAAGGCATCACGTCCACTGATTAGCTAGTAAGTCCAACAGTCTCTCACAAAGGAAGGTTCAAGGCCAAAAGCTATCTCTTGATGTAGGATATTTTCATTTTGTACTCTCTTTATCAGTATCTGCATTTCATTTGCACTATCTCGTCAATTTCATTCATGTAGGGATTGTTAGAAAATTTAGAAGTGAATGGAATTGGACTCCATTTGAATGGAAGGGTGCAACCATTCATGGTGTCTATTCATATGAAAGGGTGTGAACCCAAAAGACACAACCATTCTAAAAGTCATGAGGACTTCTATAAATACCATTATATCCCATGGCATTCATGCATAAGTTAAGATTTGTTTTAGGATTCATACATTATGTTTAGTTGAGTATATAAAAAGATAGTGCATGGCACAAATTAGTTCACTGTACACATAGAAAGTTGTGCAATTTCTGTGTGGGGTGATCGTTGTATTCTGGAGGCGGGACGTCCATTAATCACAAGCGTCAGAGACAGCGAAATTTTGCCTTAAAGACGCAGTGTTCAAACACTAGCCTTGGTTACAATTTGTATTAAATTATAGAATTTCTGTAAAAACTTTTTTGTATTTTATTTTATTATTTATTTACATTAAATTGACTTTTTTGAAAATATTTTCCTACACATTCAACTGCTATTAACATTTCAAAATGAAGGACCTACTTATTTAAGATTTATTTAAGGGGAAATATCAAATTAATTTAATTTTGAAAAAATAATTAAAAAGCAATGAGAAATTTTATAAATAAATAAATAAAATTGTAAAAATTTTCATTAATATGTAACTTTTGTTCCAAAATCCTATTGAGGTGCAATTATCCTTTTATTTAAAGTCAGATAAGTAATTGTGCTTCAAAAAAGTTTGGAAAAATTGCATTCAAGTGAAAATTTCATAAAATAATCTCAATTTGACGGAAAAATTTATAGATTTACTTTTTCTGTTGCAAAGGTTTCCATTAATAAACAATTATTCTCTCAAATTCCACAGAAATGATATTTTTCCGAAAAGTTTCAATATATTTGAAACTTAGACATTTGAAAATACAATTACGATTTTTAATGTTGATGGTTGATTAATGATGTATATGGTTTGGTTTGGATGTGCACTAGGCCCAAAAAAAAAAATAAATAAATAAATAAATTAAATTAAAAAACAGAAAAACGCAGTTTAACCAAAATAAATATACGTGGGTCATGTAACCATTCCTTCAAAATCCCAAGCTCCGTGCAAGGATCAAGAACCCATCCTTAACCAAAATAAACATATTAACCGGGTGTTTGGCAAGGTGGTTTGTGGCTAAAATAGTCACAAAAGACAAAATAGACTATTTTAGTCACAACAAACAAAACATCACATTTAACCTATAATCATTACAATATTCTCTCACAAAAAAAGTCAAAAAAGCCAAAAAGGCCTTCCCAAACTAAGTTTTTTAGCGCAGGCTAAAATAGCCAAAAAAAGTCAAAAAGTCAAAAAGCCAACCCGCTTTCCAAACGGAGGCTAAAACAGTTTTAGTGATGTAAATTAAGGATGTTCAAATTATCCAGTGAATCAAAGAATCGAACTAAATCGATCTCTTTAGGTTGGGTTGGGTTGGTTTTTGAGTATTGGTTTGATTCTGAATCTTTAAATTAGCAAACCGATAGGATTGGGTTGGTTTTTGATTTAGGCCTTGTCTAAACTGAACTAACTCTAGAATTGAACCTATCTATATTAACTTTTGTTGGTGAAAATACCAGAAACTAAACTATATTATTGATAAATGATGCAAAGAAAATGAGATACAAATAGATCAGGCTGAGACACGGATATCTTGTTTTCTTTAAGGAGATTAAGCCCACTGTGGTAGGAAGAATCCAAATACCGATGCAGCAGTCACAACACACACTATGACTTGTCCCCTCTAGGATACAACAGCCCGACCACTTGTCGTATGGTTCAGGCTAACTCTGCACAAGATGGTGAACCCAAAGCTCTACCAATAAAACATCTTTCTTTACTAGTAATCTCTATTGTATAGAAAATAGTTGATGTGTTAGTGGTGTAGAAAAAAGTAGATGAGAGGTACTATTTATAGGCCATTAGGACCTTACAGTTACACCAAAAAATAATGACCATTAAATAAGAGAAAATGGTTACACCAAAATAATGACCATTAACCAAGTTCATGAATTCTATTTAACCTCCATTTATGACCAAAAGGTTACCAAAATAATGAAATCCCATTTATGAAAAAGATAAATTAATAAATAAATATAAGATATTAAAATGGTCCAACAATCCCCCACTCATTTTAATATCAAAAAATAAAAATAAAAATAAGAGAGATTACCAAACAAAGGTAGACTAGTATGCATCATGAAGGTGTGCTCTGCATTGAACCTTCATTAGTGAAACAACAACCTCTACTCCAGAGTTAGTAGTGGTCTCAGACTTGAACTATGACTGCTTAGGGGAAATAAAGTATTACTGCTCACGCATAATAGTCCAGGTGTTGACATGAGCTTTAATAGCCAGCACATTACGGCCTTGTGCTAATCCCAGTTTTCATGAGCATATTTGAGAATAAGCCTTGTTCTCATAGAAAGCGGCCCCACTTTCATGCTCACATAGGTGAAATCTGTCAAGAATGTTCCTGTAATTTACACACCCCACTTAACAAGAGCTACAGAATTTCATTAAGAGTATAAAAACTCAACCCTCCAACATTACAGGACAAACGCACTTACATCATAGAGATGGATAACAAAATATTAAAGAGTGCATTTTTTACTACCACCATATGATTCGTTCTTCCCATTGAACCTAGTTACAGGATCTCTGGTCCCTAGGTTGGGTATCCTTATACATGGTTTATGATTTTATAGGCTTCAAACCCATCCCCCTCGATGTATTCCAGACCCTATCTCTCGCCAAGGCCTTGGTTAACGGATCCGCAAGATTATCACAAGATCTTACATAATTTACAGTTATGATGCCATTACTCAAATAGGATCTCACATTATTGTGTTTCCTTCGAATAGGTTTGGATTTCCCATTATAAAAATGATTGTTCACTTTACCAATAACAGCAGTGCTATCACAATGAATTAACACAGGAGGAATTGGTTTTTCCCAGAAAGGAATTTCATGTAACAAATCTCTCAACCAATTCGCTTCCTCACATGCTGAAGCTAACACTATAAGCTCAGCTTCCATTGTAAAATTAGCAATTATTGTCTGTTTTTTAGACTTCCAACATATAGCACCACCACCCAAGGTAAAAATAAAACCCGAGGTAGAGAGAGAATCACCTGACAAAGTGTTCCAATCGGCATCACTATATCCCTCAAGTACCGCAGGATACTTGTTATAAAACAAACCATAATTTTTTGTTCCAGATAAATATCTCATAATTCTTCCCATAGCTAGCCAATGATCTCGACTTGGCTTACTAGTAAACTTGCTAAGTACTCCAACAGCATATGCAATGTCAGGTCTAGTATAGTCAGTAGCATATCTCAAACTACCAATCATGCTAGCATATTCCTTTTGATTAATCACTTCTTTTTCATTTGTTACAACAGACAAATGTATGCTTGCATCAAAAGAAGTAGCAACATGCTTACAGTCTAGAAAATTATATTTCTTTAACATTTTCTCAACATAATGCGACTGATCAAGAAAAATACCATCATTAGTCTTGGTAATTTTAATTCCTAAAATAAAATTGGCTTCACCAAGATCTTTCATATCAAAGTGGCTATTAAGCATATTTTTAGTCACATTTATAATATGCAAATTAGAGCCAAAGATAAGTAGATCATCCACATATAGGCTAATAATCACATGTGCATTCTCACAAGTTTTATAATAATTGTACTTATCACATTCATTCGTCTTATAGCCATTCTCAAGCATGCATGAATCAAATTTTTCATGCCACTGTTTAGGAGCTTGTTTTAAACCATAAAGGGATTTAGTTAGCTTACACACCTTGCTTTCTTGGCCAGGCTCCACAAAGCCTTCGTGTTGGTCCATGTAAATCTCCTCATCTAGATCTCTATTTAAAAATGCTGTTTTTACATCCATTTGATGAATTTTTAAATCATGAATTGCAGCCACTGCAATCAACAGTCTAATGGATGTAACTCTAGTAACTAGAGAAAAAGTATTAAAGAAATCAAGATCAACTTGTTGCTTAAAACCTTTAGCGACAAGCCTCGCCTTATATTTATCTATAATTCCATTCGGTTTAAGTTTTTTACGAAGGACCCATTTACACCCAATAGTTTTACAACCTGGAGGTAAATCCACTAGCTTTCATGTTTTATTTGAAAGTAGCGAGTCTGTCTCATCATTTACAGCCTCTCTCCAGAAAATAGCATCAGGTGATGATAAAGCTTCTTGCACCGTAAGAGGAATTTCTTCCACATTGTAAAGATAATAGTCCAGGCCAAAATCTTTTTCAACTCTAGCTCGTTTACTTCTTTTTTGTTGGATTTGAAAATTTTCTTTTCCTTGAAAAACTTGAGAAGGAGTAGAAGAGCTAGGCATAGATAAAATATTTTCAGAAATTATTTGACCCCCACTATTTATAGATTTGAAAGGAAATTTATTTTCATGAAAAATAGCATCACCTGATTCAAAAATAATATTATTTTTCATATCAAAAAATCTATAAGCTGTACTATGCAATGCATATCCAAGAAAAGCACAGGTGGTAGCTCGTTCACCCAATTTAGGTCGTTTAGGATCTGCAAGCCTCACAAAAGCTAAACAACCCCAAACCCTCAAATAACCTAGATTTGGTTTATGCCCTCGCCACAACTCATAAGGTACAATTTTAGTCTTTTTGTGTGGCACTCTATATATCACATGTCAAGCTGTCAAAATAGCCTCGCCCCAAAGATTTGAGGGAGCACCTGAATCAATAAGCATAGCATTCGTCAAGTCAATTAACGTTCTATTTTTTCTTTCAGCTACGCCATTAGATGAAGGTAAATATGGTGGAGTAGTCTCATGAATAATTCCCAAGGACTGAACAAAAGAGTTGAATCCAAGAGATTCATACTCTCGGCCTCTATCACTTCTAATTCTTTTAATCTTTTTACCGAATTGATTTTCCACTTCAAGAAGGAATTCTTTAAATTTCTCAAAAGCATCTCTTTTATTTTTTAATAAATATACGTTTGTGTATTTTGAAAAATCATCAATAAAAGTGATAAAATATCGGTTACCACCCCGAGTTAAAATTCCTTCAAACTCACACAAATCAGTATGAAATAATTCTAGCAATTCGGTATTTTTTTCTAACACTTTTATGAGGCCTCTTGGTAATTTTTGCTTTACTGCAAACTTCACATTTCTCAAAAATTTTTGTCACTTTGGGAATTAATCGTCAACTACTCACGATTCCCACATATTTACTGTTTATATGACACAAGCGAGCATGCCAAACATTAATATAAGACAAAGTGTTAGTGGTGTCATAGTAATCATAAAATTGATCAGCAAGACAATTTAAGAGATAAAAGCGACATTTATACTCATCTGTATTATAGGAAGCCACTTTTGCTTCATGTGCCTCGTAGTCTTCATCATTCATCTCCTCAGTTGGGATTTTGTTTGGATTCTTTTCGGTAAGAACATATGCAACTTTCAAAAGGCTAAGGTAAAAAAGAACTTTTCCTTTCCACCTCTTAAAATGAACTCCTTTGAACTTGAAAGGCTTGTTGAGATCTCCAACTCCATCATTGGTTTTTTCTGGCACTTGTTCCATGGTTGATCTCCTTAAAATTGTTGGTGAATTGGTGAAAATACCAGAAAAAATTATATTTTATTGATAAATAATGCAAAGAAAATGAGATACAAATAGATCAGGCTAAGGCACAGATATCTCGTTTTCTTTAAGGAGATCAAGCCCACTGTGGTAGGAAGAATCCAAATACCGATACAGCAGTCACAACACTATGACTTGTCCCTTCCAGGATACAACAGCCCGACCACTTGTTGTATGGTTCAGGCTAACTCTGCACAAGATGGTGAACCCAAAGCTCCACCAATAAAACACCCTTTTTTACTAGTAATCTCTATTGTATAGAAAATAGTTGATGTGTTAGTGGTGTAGAAAAGAGTAGATGAGAGGGACTATTTATAGGCCATTAGGACCTTACAGTTACACCAAAAAATAATGACCATTAAATAAGAGAAAATGGTTACACCAAAATAATGACCATTAACCAAGTTCATGAATTCTATTTAACTTCCATTTATGACCAAGAGGTTACCAAAGTAATGAAATCCCATTTATGAAAAAGATAAATCAATAAATAAATATAAGATATTAAAATGGTCCAACAACTTGTCTTCGCCTAATTGATTTATTACAATAGATTTGATTGCACCTAATAAATTTTCACATATAAGAATTATTAGGGGAATGGAGGAAGTACTAGAAGTTTGAATTTCATTTGTATTAGTTGTATTTTTGACAATGTTTAAGTTTGAGTTGGATTTAATTTAAAATTGACTTGAATCAAATAATATTTTTGCTCTTTCTTTGTATTATGTTTAAATGTTAAAGACTTACTTGTTTTAATTATTTATTATTAATTGACTCATTTATTTTTAATATAATAGAACCGTGATTTCAACTCGAACCAACCCGAGCTACATTGGAATTGGTTGAGTTGGTTCTAATGCATGATTGGGTTGATCCAAAAATTTAGAGCCCATCATAATTAGATTAGTTTTAAATATAATTTCAAATTGAACTAAATCGATCCATAAACAACCTTAGTGTAAACCAACAATCCCATTATTTATTTATTTATTTTGGGGTAAATCTAGTCTTTATATCATATATATATTAATTAAATATTAATAAAAAAAAGTTAAATTTATTATTATTATATTTTTTGGTTAAGTAGGAAAATTAGACTAAATTGAATATGTAGTTATGCAAAAAATGCATCGCCACCAAAATAGCTCTACCCAAACAAGTTGGCACTGGCTTAAAAAAACAAATTATATCCAGGTGTAACCGTGATTAATCGAGTTAGACATCATATTTTAAAAGACCACTAAGCTTCTAAGACCTTTATACTTATTTGATATATTTAAATAGGTATATTTTTTATTTTTCTATAAAAAGATATATAAAAAAAATAGAGAGATAATATGACTTAAAAAAATAAAAAGATAAAAAAATATGCCATTTTAGGAGATGTCAAATTACCCCTTAACCATGCTTATGTATTATGCAAAATGTGAGGCTTCTTTCCAGTTAGTTTTCCCAATTGAAGAGTGCAGTTGTGCCTATGTGTGCTTATCAAGGAGCCCACATTGATGAGTATTTCATCTCTTTAATAAATATGTTGATCGGATATTGATAGTCATTTGATTAAATCACATTTGTGTCGATGATTTATTTTTAAAATCATAATTACCGTTGATACAAATGTGATATAGTTAAATAATTATCGATATCCGATCAATATAATTTTTATAAAAATAAAATACTCAACAAATTCTATATATTGAACGATTCAAATTATCAATATAGACTCTGTAATAAACTTACAAAAATTCAACAATATCCTTCAGTCCTTTGAGAAACCCCCTTCCTTGTGCAAATGCCCTTAGTAGGTGTTTGACATGCACTAAAAAAAAGTATATTTTTTTTACATATATACACTTATGTGGGTCACATCAATCAATATTTATCAATATCTCCTCTCTACTTTTTTACCTACTTTCTTTACCTTTATATATATATATATATATATATTTTATAAAAAATTAAAAAATACACTTATTTAAAATATTCCAAATCAGTAATTGGCAATGGTCAAAAAAATATTCCAAATCAGTAATTGGCAATGGTCAAAAAGTTCATTATTTCTCTGGGTCTAAGGCCTCGTTTGGGAACAGGCTAATTTAGTAATTTTTTGGCTATTTGGCTAAAAACGTAGGTATAAAAAACTTGTATGTTTGGGATGAATTTTGGGCTAATTACGAAAAGATGTGCAAAAAGTAGAGAGAAAATAGAATCTTTGACTTTTTGGTATGAGTTGTTGGCTTTTTGACTAATTTAGTAACTTTTTGGCTAATTGACTAAAAAGGTAAGTCCCCAAACAGGGCCTAAGAATAAAGTTGATGACGGTTTACGTGCTCAAATCAAATTAAAAATAAAAGGTGGAACTTAAGGAGTTTTTTTCTTTTAAATATTCCAAAAAAAAAAATTAATTAGAGAATTGACTCACTTTTTAAATTATTTAGGAATTAATTTTTTTTTGAAATCACATTTTCAAAATACGATTTTAAAATTGAAATTGTATCTTGAACATGTAATTTCACCTTAAATCGCAAGTTGAAAATGATGACGTGGTGAAATTGTATGTTGAACATGCGATTTCAAAGTGAAATTGCATGTTAAAATGCAATTTCAATTTCAAATTCAAAATCGCATTTTCAAAATGCGATTTCAAAAACAGGTTAGTTTCCTAAATAATTTGAAAAGTGGATCAATTCGCTAAATAGTTTATTTTTTTGGATTATTTGAAAAAAAAAACTCAGAACTTAAGGGGTTTTTATTTATTTATTAATATAATATTTATGCTATAATAAATAAATAAAAATACACATCTTTTAGGATGGAGTAATACTAGGATTCTAAATGTTTTGAGATTATTTCATTTTTGTGTCTATACTTTGTCACAATTTTTAATGACCTCTCAGACTACTCTTATTTTCACGCGTACCTCTATACTATTTAAGTTACTATCAATTTTGCCCCTGTTGTCAGATTTGAAACGGAAAAAGTTAAAAAAGAATTATATTTTGGCTCCAAATTTCAAAAGAAAGATGTAGATCCACCATTTTCTTACTAGCAAACCACCACCATGAACCACCACTTCAAGCCCTTCTATCTTCTTTGTCATAACTCTATTTCGTCTCATTTTTACATCGTTGGATTCAACTCACGGTCTAGTTTTCATATCACATCTCACATGTCTCGTTCTTCTTTTTTTCGCATGCTATCAGAGTTCTGAAAGTTGATTAAAAAAAAATAAGACTTTTCTTTTTGTTTTCGACTTTTCTTCGAGCCATCTTTCGGACTTCATATCTTTCTTGATTCTTGACGGTTTTACTTCATTCTTTCGCCATTTTCTTCACCTCACTTCCTACTTCGCCCTACACTACCTTGCTTTCTCACTCCTTCGTGTAATGGGCGGTTTTGGTATGTCAAAAATTTCAAAACATTCATCTTTTGTTTCTTTCTTCTCCATCTTCTTCATTCTTCTTCTTATTCTTCTTCTTCTTCACTTATAACATGATGTGGAACATGGTTTTAGGTGGAAACGGAACTGGTAATGGCGGTAGTGGTGGTCCGGTGATGGCGGTGGGTTTGGTGTTGTAAGGTGGTGGTAATGGTAATGCTCATGGTGGCAGTAATGGAGTTCGGTGGCAGTGAAGTTGGTGGCTCGAGTAGTGATGTCGCTGAAGTTGATGGTTGAGATCGCATATGCCCTAAAGAATATCACTTTTGACAATGTCATTCGAGCACTTTGTGTCGTGGGAAGAGTTGAGGAGGCATTGTCGGTATTAGTCCTCATGCGTCGAGGAAGTTTAGTCCCTACAAAGATTTCTTTCAACATTTTGATTTGTGAGTTAAATCGACAAGGTAGGCGGTTGAGTGCTTCTATTGTGTATGGTGCTATATTGAAAATAGGTGTAATTTCGGAGAGAGATCCTAGAGGATATTCAACTGAGAGAAAAACTCTTATTTGACATGTTTAGATTCATATCATGATAAAGGAGTCATAGCAAATAGAGAAATTAATAGGTGCTCATTAATTTGTAATTCAACATCAATGGCTATAACAACAAAACCTTTCTTCTAATACAAAATCAGCTATTTGCTATAAGATTTTTCTTAACAATACAAATTTCTTTTGTTCTTGGCAAAACAGTTGAGGTTTGCATCTCATTTACGATCCAAGTCTGAATGGGCACAATGTTCCATTCAAATGGACTGAGAAAATTCCAATAGGAAAGATGACATGTATGTATATAATTGAAGAAGAAGAAGAAGATCACTACCCCAACCACCAACTTCACCGCCATCGAACTCCATTACTGCCACCACCACTAGCACTAGTTCTGTTACCACCAAAAATCATGTTCCACATCATGTTATAGGTGAAGAAGAAGAAGAATGAGAAAGATAGAGAAGAAAGAAATAAAAGATGAATGTTTTAAAATTTTCAAAATTAGTTTTTAGACAACTTTTGGCATACCAAAACCACCCATTACACAAAGAAGTGAGAAAGCAAGATAATGTAGGGCGAAGTAGGAAGTGTGGTAAAGAGAATAGTGAAAGAATGAAGTAGAACTGTCAAGAATCAAGAAAGCTATGAAATCCAAAAGATGGCTTGAAGAAAAGTCGAAAACGAGAAGAAAAGTCTTTTTTTTTTTAATTATTATTATCAATTTTGGATGCTTCGATAACATGCAAAAAGAGGAAGAATGAGACGTGTGAGATGTCATACGAAAACTAGACCGTGAGTTAAATCCAACGACATAAAAATGAGATGAAATAGAGTTATGACGAAGGAGATAGAAGGGCCTAAAGTGAAACAAAGTTAGGAAGTAAAACTTGTTCCTAAAATCACCTTGGAGAATAGTGCCTATAAAGATAAGCTCACTCCAGGTATGAAGATTAGAACTTGGGCTATACGTACCGTACGGCCGGGAAACAACTCTCACGTGTGTACAAAGAGCAACTCTATTGCGCTTTGAGGAAAATGAAAATAAAAGGCAAATAGAGACAATAAAACAAAAATACAAAAAATACTAAAAATACCAAAATAACAACAACAACAATAATAATAACGGCAACAACGCTACTAATATTAATAACAATATTAAAACAAATCCCTAATAAAAAAACGACAACAAACAAACAAACAAAATAAACGAATTAGAACAAAATATATTTTCTCTCTTGTTTTTCTTTTCTCTTCTCTCTATTTTTCTTCTATTTTTCCTTTCTTTCTCTCTTCTTCTTCTTCTTCTTCTTTTCTTCTTCTTCTTTTTTCAAATTTCTCCTCTTTCTTCTTTTCTTTTTCTTTTCCTTTCTTTTTTTTTTGTTTTTTATTTTTTATTTTTTTTGATTTTTTTTTTTTTGACCTAGGGCCTACTTAGAGCTGAAACAAGACCGCCCAGCTCTTGAATACACAAGAACAATCCACTGTGTTACATTTTGGGTGCGGCCTGGGCTTAATGAGACACAGTCGGGCGCCAATAGACTTGGCCAAGCCTCGATAGCGGCAAAGGGCAGATCGAGGATTTCGCCACCCATGGCCCTTTAAAACAAAACCAAACCCTTATTCTGCTCCCACCCTCATTCGAAAACACTCCCTCTCTCTCTAAGCTTGTCCTCTCTCTACATTTCCATCTCATTCACATTACCCAACAACCCATGCGATGTTTCCTTTGAAAACTCTTATAGTCCTCTATGTTTTGAACCGATTAGAATTGGTTTTGGTTGAGTTTGGGGTTCTTTTGGTTTTTCTTGGGTTTTCTTTGTGTTTTTTCAAGTTTCCTCTGATTTTATCTTGATTTTTTATTCTCTCTCTATTTTTCTCTTCCTTAGGGTGTGTTTGGTAACGTTTACGTTTTCAGTTTATATTTACAAAAATTTTATAAACTGGTTTTTGTTTATTTTTAGAAAAACATAAACTACAAACGTGCTTGGTAATTGACAAAATGTTTAAAAATTTTAAAAATATAAAAAAGAGTGAAAAATGGCAAGTGATGGCAAGTGGCGGCAGAAGACGGTAGTGGAAAGTGGTGACGGTTAGTGGTGGGTAGCTGGTGGTGGCGGGTGGTGGTGGTGGGTGGGTGGGTGACGGTGGCGGGTGGTAGTGAGTGGGTGGTGGTGGTAGTGGTTGTGGTGGTGGTGGCGTCGGGTGGTGGTGGCAGGTGGGTGGCAGATGGTAGGTGGGTGGTAGTGGTGGGTGGGTGATGGTGGCGGGTGGTAGGTGGTAGCGAGTGGGTGGTGGTGGTGGCAGGTGGGTGGCGAATGGCAGGTGGTGGTGGGTAGTGGTGGTGGTGGTGGTGGTGGTGGTGGTGGTGGGTGAGTGGGTGACGGTGGCGGGTGGTAGGTGGGAGCGAGTGGGTGGTGGTGACAGGTGGGTGGTGGTGGTGGGTGGCTGGTGGTAACAGGTGGTGGATGGTAGTGGTAGGTGGGTGGTGGCGGGTAGTGGTGAGTGGTGGAGGCAAGTAGGTGGCGGGCGGTGGTGGCAGGCGGTGGATGGTGGTGGGTGGTGGCGTGTGGATGGCAGGTGGGTGGTAGTGGTGGTGGTGGTGAGGGGTGGGTGGTGGTGGCGAGTGGGTGGCAGGTGGGTGGTGAGTGGTGGTGGTGGGGGGTGGGCGGTGGTGGCGGAAGACGGTGGTGGAAAATGGTGACGGGTGGTGGCTAGTGTTGGGTGGTAAAAAAAAAAAACTGAAAACTCAAAATGAAAACACATTTTTTGTATTTTCATTTTTTGGCCAAATTTATAAATTGAGACCACTGATTTATAAACTAAAAATTTTACCAAACAAGTTTTTATTTGAGTTTTTTAAATTTTTGTAAATATAAACAGAAAACTGAAAACGTAAGTGTTATCAAACAGCACCTTAGTGTTTGGATTTGAGGTTTTCCACTCAAGTTCACCCACCCACTTAATCTTCGCTCATACTTTCTCATTTTCTCCCACATTTTCCACTTTCTCTCCACTTTCTCTCTATGGCTAGTGATGAGGTGCCCATTCCAGATCTTGTCGTGGATACTGGAGCCATCCTTGGCGAGGACTTGGTGGTCGAGGATGTCCCTCCTCCTACACCAGAGCCTAAGTTGCTCCCCCATGCTATCTGACCTTTCGATCCGGCCACTTACTAGGCACGTACACATGCCTTGACCCCTGGCGGTATTCTGAGATTCGAGGGCCTCATTCCTGGGATTAATGAGGGCATCCTGCTGCGAAAGCCGTTGGAGCACTTATCTACCAACGCCTCTACGGTAAGCAATCTTTATCTTTTCAAAATGCTTAGTCAAATGCCTCGCTATCTTTTAATACAAATGTTAACAACATAACTTTTGCCCCAAGTGATAACCAGGTGGATGGGCCACTACGGGACTGTTTCTGACCCTCGACACTAGTACAAGAGGCTTTTTCCAGCGGTTTGCACCCTAGCCGATGACACTGACTTTGGTCCTTTCTGCTCAAGGCTCATACAGATTAAGGCTGAGCCACTGTTATACGGGGCCCTAGTGGAGAGATGGTGGGACACCACCAACTCCTTCTACTTTTCCTCGACCGTGGAGCTGACCTTGACCTCGTACAATTTCTCGATGCTCACTAACTTGTAGGTAGGGATTGGCGATCCGGTCTTATTCAACCCCAACATGACACAATGGAGAGCTGCCCAACTTCATCTTCTTGGGGTGATCCCAAACACTATAAGCCCCGGGATGGTGCGTTATAGCTGGTTCTTGGACGACTTCTCCGACCTTTAACTAGCTACCCTAGAGGAGATTGCTCAATACACTCACAGTTTCCTCATGTATCTCCTTGATACTACCCTATTTGCGGACAGGGAAAATACCGTGGGGCTATATGTCTTGGGCACACTGGTGCATCTTCCATGGGTGGTGGAGTATGATTGGGGCGGTGCCAGCCTAGCCACTTGATACTGCTACATGAGTTCAATCTTCCGCAGAAAGGAGGACTCACTTGACAGATATTGTAGAGTCTGGGAGGTATAGTTTCTTCTCTTTCTTTTAATTCTGTTTACACATTATGCTGTCTACTTTTCATTTTCAATGTACATATATGTTTCCCTTGCAGATACTTGTTTCTTCTGTCCCTTTATTCACAATTTCCTTTTACAGCTATGGGTCTACTCCTACTTCACTTCCCTTGCCCCAGTCCCAGTGCAGCCGATTGAGTTGTCTGTACCCTGCTCTCAGTACTACAACTCCCGATTTGAGCGCCGATGACGTGTAGATCGTGACTTCCTATACTTCCACTACCTCTTTGACAGAGTCACCGCGGAGAGGGTAACAAGACCTGATACTAATCTATATCCTTTACTGCTTTCACTATTTCCATATTGTTCAACCTTTGACATCTGGCACTTGACTTGCATCCACTACTTGCAGATTGATTGGCACCCTTGGATGGGCTTTCTCTAGGCACCGAGGGTGCTATCGCATAAGATGTTTCCATCATGCAGATTTTATTTGAGGGTCCATTTGGTAGGGTCTACTACTTGGGAGATAGATTTATTCGCCAGACGCAAGGCCGAGTTTATCTTAATGTTCCACACCCCTCTTCCTCAGGTATGAGGATTGCCGATGATATTCAAGACGGGCACATGATTGACCATCTCATGCTAGGAGAAGATGGTGGCTGGTGCCATGGAGCTGGCGACTTCATCGCATTCCTATAGACTCGTGTGATGGCTTTTCTTACTAGGGGTGTGGTATGTGCACTTCTTGAGGCTGCTGCTGCCGCCACTGCTGGAGGTGTTCTCACCACAGCTCCCATTCCTGGGCTTCCTGCGATTCCTACCAAGGTTGTAAACATGCGACCAGACGGGGTGATCGAGTAGATCCCTCTTGAGCACATTGAGGAGAGGGATCGCAGGTTAGTGGTTGCTCCTGGTGTCGAGCAGGTAAACACTTCTCCTATATTTCTGCCCATTGTGCTTTACAACTTTGTTCTACATTCTCAAGTTTTCTCTCTTTTGCAGGTGCCTGTGGGGTATGTTGATGACCTCCTCCAGACGGCTGACCGACTACTTCTCATGGTGCGGAGGGGATAGATTGCTTTGGCTACGCATAAGATCGAGGTACACTTACTTACTTTGTCTATAGTCTATCGTTTTTGCAATCTTACCCACAATTCTGCTGAATCTATTCTAATATCTGTACTCTTTTCAGCTTGAGTCAGCACCGGTTGCACCTACAGGACCTCCTCCAGCTGGGAGAAAAAGAGGAAGACGGGCCCCATTGAGAAGTAGAGAGCGGGTTGATCGTGGGAGAGGCAGAGTGAGACGACGCTCACCTTCTTTCGATGATACTTTTGATGAGCATGCTGAGTTGAGGATGAGTGGGATGATGTCGACATCCAGTCCAACGATGCCAGTGATGATAGTGATGTGCCTCTTCCACGACCGAGGATGGGTTGATTTTTCCTTTTCTTTTTTTTGGTTTGTAGCTTGGAACTACGTAGATTCAAATAGACCTCTCATTTTGTTTTTGAAGACTTTTCTTTTGCTTTTGATTTTATGAAACAATGATCGGGGTTGGACCTAACAGTTTATGAAAAGAAAGATTTGTTTTTATTTTTATTGCACCGTATGTGATGAATTGTTCAGTACTTGCACAACAAAGCATTTTTGTAAGATTTTGAAACCAAGGATGTTTGCTTTCTTTAAATTCATTCTAAATCAGATAAAGAGCCCACAACCGGACAAAATGCAAAATACAATTTGATAAAAAGAAAAACAAAACAAGAACAACCTAATAACACCAAGTAACACTTAATGGAACCAAGGAAAAACTTAAAACACAACCATAGTGAACCAAGGCAAGAACCAGTCCTCCTCTACAACTGTTTCTGTCTAGGCAAACCTTTAGACCTGGCCGGGCCCAAATAGACACAGCCAGTCCCCAATAAGGCACGGCCAGGTACAAAAGGGAGGTCAGTTAGTGTGACACAACTTTCATGCATGACCCCTTCTCAAACTCTATAAAAGCTGCTTCCATACTATTTTATTGGTAAAATAGCACATTTTTGGCATTTTGTCCTCAGGATGGAGATTCTGCTTGGCAGTGGGCTTAAAGATTGGATAGCTACTTTGGACGGCTCGAAAAAGGTGAATTTTCGCGGTTTTGATATAAATGCTCTTTTCCCTTTGAGCCGGGCTCCACTTTGCTTTTCATTCCTTCATGCCGCTGTCCGATGTTGGGACCTATTCACTCATGTATTTCACTTTGGAATGCAGGAGATGTGCCCCACTATTGAAGAGTTTTATGCCTTAATGGAGTCCGACCGAGACGAGGAAATCATGCCTCAACCTCATTTTGGCCATGCATGGGCTCTAGAACGAATGTGTGGGTTTACTTTATATGAGGCTCGGTCTTTGGCTCATAACAGAGAGTTGGATATACCTGGCTTGACTTGTCAATTTTCTGGCATCAAATACAGGAGCGACCTTCTCTGGCGCGGTTATCGCCAACATGCCCTTTGCTTATGTTTTCTTACACACTTCCTTTTCGTCCCTAGTTGCAGCAGGGCCAGCTTTAGGTTGATTGAAGTGGCCCAATGCCTCAAAGAGGGTCAGAGTTGCATAGGTTTGGTATTGGCCGAGACCTTGATCGGTTTGGACGCTTTTCACCGACGAGAGACTTCTCGGTTTACGGGGAGTCCACTGCTTCTCCAGGTATTTTTCCCACCCTTTCTTATTTATGTTTCTTGCATCACTTTAGCACTCCATCTCTATTTTTCTCTCAAAGCCCTTTCCTTACTTTTCGCTCAACTCATATCTCTCTACTCTTTAATTTCTCTTATTTTTCATTCATTCCTAGGTGTGGTTGATGGGTAAGTTGAAAGTGGTGGACCCTTGCCCTGAGTATTCGGCTAAAGCCTACCTCTTTCGTCCACGACTAGTGGGCTTTCCCTCAGAGGAAATGTGGTGCGACTGGATGTGCAGTAGATTTGCGGCTGACATCGCTTGGTGTTGCCCTTGGCTTAACTTGGCCGAGATGAGCTACAACGTGTCCTAATAGCCGGGTATACAGTTGATTAGCCTCACGCACTGTGTTTTCTATTTTCCCTTCCGGTTCAGATACTAGTTTGGACATGATCAGACCCTGCCAGATGAAGAGGTGGAATACTTTGCTCAATTTCTAGTTTGTGCTTCGTACCTGGCTCGATACCTTATTGCTTAGAGGATGAGAGAGCTTCTGACGCCTACTGCTAGCTTTTGTTATGCCCTTTTCTGGCGAGTGCTGCGCTTGGCTCGAGGATGAGACACAAGTTGGGCTAACTTTGGCAGCAAAGACTTCTATAAGCGCGAGCAAGAGACATAAGACCACCTGACTTATCTGTGCCCCTAGTTTTATTGCTTTGACTTTTCTTTTCAAGTTTTTTATGATGTAAAAGTAACTTTGATTTAATTAGAGAGTTGGAGGGTGTACTTGTGTTGAAATTAATGGAATTAAAATTGTGAGCACTGAAATTTTCCTTTTTGGTCTGAAGAATGGTCTGTGTTGTAAAAGGTAAAATTTTGAGAAAAATCAATCCATTAAAAATTTTCCAAACAATTTTTGGAAATGGTCACTACCTGACACGCATGGAATCAATTCTCAAGATGTACAACCTCGAATCCAAAAGATCGTAATTGTTCGTAACTGTATTCACCATTACTGCTCTGACTTGCAACTGGTCCTTCTGCCAACTAGAGGTAACACAACCACGCTCATAGGTAACAAAAAAAAATGCCCCGATTAATCAAATGAATAGGACAAGTTAAGTTGAAAGCAATTGTGGTCGCACTTTGAGATGAAGTTGCCTACGTATCCCAAACACAGGAATTAGGCCTTACATAGTTTAGTTCGAGTTCACTCGAGTATTAACACTCTCCTTTTGCGCTCTAACTTTTGCTAAAGTCGCCCTATCGAGTTTTCGACCTTGCGAGCTCTGTTTATTTATTTCTAATTTTTCATGCTCTAACTTTTGCCTAGGTTACCCTTCTAGGTTTTCGGCCTAGCGAGCCTTTTAGAGATAGTATTTCTTCAACTTGCCATATTGATCAGCTGTGAGAACTCCAGGCCATCTGAATCCATAAGGATAATTGCTTCCCTTAACCAAATAGATTTGATAATGTAGGGGCCAGTCCAATTGGGTCGAAACTTGCCCCTAGGGTCATAGATGAGAGCTCGGTTGTCCTTGAGCACCATATCTCCCTTTTTTGAGGTTCCTGGATTTGACCTTCTTGTTAAAGGCCCTAGTAATTCTGCGTTGATACCCTTGGATGTGATATAACACCTTTAACCTCCTCTCGGCAAACAACATCAATTCTTCGAACCTGCTTTGTTGCTAATCTGCCTCCGCTATCTGACTCTTGGCCATAATTCTTGGCGATGGCACTTCAATCTCAATTAGCGAAACACCTTCCATCTCATACACTAGGGAATATGGAGTTGTCCCCGTGGATGTCCAAATTGACATTCTATAGCCCCAGAGTGTAAAAGGCAGTTTATCAAACCAGTCATTGTAGGTCTCTACCATCTTCCGCAGGATGTTCTTGACATTCTTATTTGTGGCTTCAATAGCTTCATTTGTCTGTGGTCTGTATGTTGATGGCTTATGAAAAGCCACGTTGTATTTCTCAAGAAAATCCACCACTTCTTTCTTGAAATGTGAGCCAGTATCCGATATGGTCTCGTTCGGTACCCCATATCTGCAGATGATGTTGTTCTTGATGAATTTGGCCACATGTGATGCCTTCAACATAGAGTACGGCTGAGCTTCCACCCATTTAGTAAAATAGTTGATCGCCACTAGAATGGACTCATATCCATTTGCGCTCTTTGGTGAGACTGCTCTGATAATGTTGATTCCCCAGACTGAGAAAGGCCATGGCGAAGTCATGTTGTAGAGCTTTGACGGCGGGATATTTATGCGATTAGCATGAATTTGGCATTTGTGGCATTGCTAAAAAAAGTTGATACAATCCTCCTCCATAGTTGACCAATAATAGCCTTGTCTGAGGATCTTCCTGGCCAGCATCACACCATTCATATGTGCTCCACACTCCTCTCTGTGGATGGCCTCCATAAGACGTTTCGACTCTTCTTCTTCAACACAGAGCTTATGCATTCCTAGATGCCCCTTATTTTATAGCTTGTTTCCGCGGATGATGAACTGGACAGTCAGACGTCGTATTCTCCGTTTATCATTGGTATTTGCCCTTTGTGGGTACATGTCATTTTCTAGGAAATTCGAAATGTCGTAATATCAAGGGATCTTGTCTTGAACTTCATCTATCGCGGCTATTGAAAGTGTCTCATAAGTAGGGGCATACTTCTTTTCAATGATAATCAGATGCATCTTGACTCCCAGTGGGATGTCTACCATGGAAGATAGAGTTGCCAATGCATTAGTGACCTGGTTGTTCTCTCTCAACAGATGTGTAAATGTCAGTTTTTCAAACCTCGGAATAAGAACATCCAGGGTCTGATGATAAACTTTCATCTTCTCTTCCTTGACCTTCCAGTCTCCATTTGCTTGAGAAACAACTAGGTTTGAGTCTCCGATGGCGTCCAATCTTATTGTCCCTAGTTCTAGGGCAGCTTCCAATGCAGCGATACACGCCTCATATTCTACTTGATTGTTAGATACTTTGAACTGGAGTTTAAAACTAAGGGTATGTGAGAATCATCAGGTGCTATGAGCAACACGCCTATCCTGTAACTGTATTGGTTAACGGCTTCATCACAGTACATCATCCATGTTTCCTCTTCTATCTGTATAATGTCTTCATCTTAGAATAGATACTTCTATTGCCTCATCTCCTTCCAATGGGTGATCTGCCAAAAATTCTGCTACCGCTCTCCCTTTAACTGATTTGTGCGTGATATATTTGAGATCAAATTCAAAGAGGAGAAGCAACCAAAGAGCTAGCCTACCCGTAAGCGTCAATTTCTCAAAGAGATATTTGATAGGATCTAATCTCGAAACTAGAATTACGAAGTGAGCTAACAAGTAGTGTCTCAACTTCCTGGTGGCCCAGACCAAGGCTAAGTACGCTTTCTCTAGGGGAGTGTAGCGGGTCTTGTAATCCAACATCTTCTTGCTCAGATAATAGATGGCCTTCTCTACCTTAGCTTCTGATTCTTGAGCTAACATGCACCCCATGGTTGATTCGGTCATGGACAAATACATGATCAGTGGATTACCCAGCTTTGGCGGTGACAATACAAGTGGATTCTAAAGGTACTGCTTGACTTGCTCAAAGGCAACTGACATCAATCGTTCCATCGAAATTTCTTCCCCTTCTTTAACAGACCAAACAGTGATTCACAAGTCAAGGTTAATTTTGAGATAAATCGTCTTATGAATTGCACTTTATCCAGAAAGTCACGTACCTCCTTTTTAGTCCTCGGTTGTGGCATTTCTAAGATGGCCTTGATTTTGGAAGGACCTTCTTCAATTCCTCTTTGCGTAATCAGAAATCCCATCATTTTTCCTGCGGTCACCCCGAATGTGCATTTCTGTGGGTTCAACCTCAATCTGTACTCCCTGATCCATTCAAAGAATTTTTCCAGTGTGATATAGTGGCCTTTCCGCTCTTTGGACTTTACAATCATGTAGTCCACATACACCTTAACTTCCTTATGAATCATGTCATGCAAGATCGTGGTTACAGCCCTCTGATATATAGCCCCAGTTTTTTTGAACCCAAAAGGCATGACTTTGTAGTAGTAGGTACCCCATGGCGTAGTGAACGCAATCTTCTCTTTGTCCTCCGGTGCCATCAAAATCTGATTGTACCCTGAAAATCCATCCATGAACGATAACAAGGCATGACCCGCAATGAAGTCTACCAACTCGTCGATGTGCAACAATGGAAAGTCGTCTTTCAGACTAGCTCTAGTCAGATCCTGGAAGTCGACACAAACTCTGATTAGGCCATCCTTCTTTGGAACCAGAATGATATTGGCCAACCAAGTTGGGTATTCAGACACCATCAAGAATCCCACATCAATCTGCTTGGTGACCTCTTCTTTAATTTTTAGTGCCTAATCTAGACAGACTTTGCGAAGTTTTGTTTGACTGCTTGGGCCTCAAAGTCAAAAGGGATCCGGTGCTGTACAATCTCAGGATCAATTCTAGGCATGTCTTCGTAGGACCACGCGAAAATATCTTTGAAATCTTTTAATGAAGCGATTAAATGCTCACGTTCCTCCGAAGACAACGTGGACCTGATCTGGACCAAGCAGGGATCTTCCTCAATACCCATGTTAATTACAATGAGTTCATCTATGCAAGGCTTAGCACACCTTTCCTCTTCTCAGTTAACCAAAATTTTCATAGCCTGAGGAATTTCTTCCTCTTCGTTTAAGTCAAAATTTTGAAATCAATATTAGTGCAACAAACTAAAGGTACATACAAGTAAGTGAAATCTACTGCATTCCTATTGATAAAGTAAGGATCTTCTATTACAGTCAACTCAAAAGAAAAACTGAAAGAAGACCTAGACAGGCCCTTGGCATCCCGGTTACCACCCTCGAAAATGCCAGACTCACACTCCTCCGATTGACTCGAATTTCACCCCGACTCAATGGACTCAGTGGAGTCAAATTCAGGCTCATTGTCCAATTCAAAACTGCCAAATGTGCCCTTCTCAAATTGCTAGACTAGGCGTGGAGCCTCAACTACATCCACAATGAGATCGGTGAAATCTGTCGTTGGTTCATCCCCGATCACAAAGATGGTAATGCCATCTCCCAAGTTAACAGGCTCAGCCCCGGCATTGGAGTTTGCTAATAGGTCAGCCAATGCCATCCCTAACAGTTCCTCCTCATCGACGTCCAAGCTTGCATTCTTGTCTTGCTCTATTTCGACACTTGGGTCAATTTGCTCCTTTTTTTCCTCATTGTTTGTCAACTGGTGATCGAAAAAGATCTCAAATCTCGGGTACCTCATCTTAGTTTCCTGTTCGATCCATGGCTCTGGAAATCCATAGAATGGAAAATCTTCCTCTTGGCAGATAAAATGTCATTTAGGGTTCCCCTGATTGGCTTGTGGACCAGTTCAAATTGCCTCCCGGCCTTTTTTGCTTTAGCTCTCTCCCTCAATTCATCTCATTTTCTCTTCTAGTCTTCTGCAGTTAGCTTGTACCCTAACTCAAAAGCATGAGGGTTATGGCTCATTTCTCTAGCAACAGTATGTCCTTGTTTCCCACTTCTACCCAGTCCTGGTCTGGGAAGGTGCCCTTGTTCATTCATCATGTAGATTGATTGGTCACTTACATAGTTCTTATCATCTTCTGCCATGATAGACTGCACTAGTCGAGCCTCCGCCAAGGAGAAGTCGGAGATGATCAGATCCTTTTCTCCGTGCAGTATTTCTAACAAGGGTGTGGTGGTTCCTAGAGGAGGGTGGATCGAAGAATTGTCGTAAACAATAGCAATCCCTCCCTTGAATGGATATTACACTAATTGGTGAACCAGTGATGAAACTGCCCTCATCTAGTGCAACCAAGGCCTTCACAAAAGCAGATTGAAGGTTGTTGGCACGTCCATAACATGGAATTCAACCTCATGCTCAAACGGGCCAATCAGTATTTGGCTCTTGAAGGTCCCCATGACATCCCGGTTGGTATTGTCATAAGCTCGCACAGCTTGCGTCGTAGGCATGATGCCAGCTGGCTTCAAGCCTATGGCGTAAGTGGTCCTTGCCAGACATATGTTGATCTCCTAGCCGGTGTCCACTTGCACCACTGGGATCCACTTTTTTTGGCTCTCCAAAGTCATGTGTAGGGATTTGTTATGGTTGGCCTCTTTAGGTGGTAGCTCTTTGTCCATAAAAGACAATACTGGAGTAACATCCCCAGACATGACCAAAGACACCGGTTGGTCAGTGGTGGTGTCAATAGGCAGCTTAGTCTTGTTCAATGCCTCCAGCAATGCCTGCCTATGTTCTCGGGAAGCCATCAGCAGCCCCTAAATCAATATATCTACCTGGATCGTTTTAAGTTGCTTTAAGACCATGTCTTCTTCTACGTCTTTCATTTTCGATTTCTCAGTCTCTTTTCCAGAGGGTTCTGCTTGATCTAGGGCTGGGGGTTTAAAATAACGACCACTTTGGGTTATGTGGTTAATCTCATTTGCATACCATGCATCATCAGGGGTATTGATTTTCTATCCATCATCAGTATATACAAGGCTCAGATCACTGTCCTCCCACCATTCCCTTGCAGTCATTGATGAGTCATTATCAAGTTCCATCCGAATCATATTTACATCGCGCCCTCCGTCAGCACACCACTCCTCTTCTCCTCTTCTACAACTGATTGAATCGCTGCCTCTCGGTACTACTTGAGTTTCCTTGGCGTCCTTTCCCTGTCACTGGATTCCTATTCAGGCTTTTCCGTGGTATGGACATCGTCCGTTTTTTACTCGGCCTCTTCTTTTCTCTTCTCTTTCTCTTGTTCCCGGGTTATTTTCCTTTCTATTTCCTCTATTGTCTCTCGTTGGAACTGCTCCAACGCTTGCTCATTATCAGTCATAGGCATGGCCTTAGCCTTACTATTCTCACCAGCTTTCTCTCATTTCGAATGCTTTTTCATCTGCTTCTTTGTATCGGATTCCTCTTCGCTACTCAACCAACCGTGGTTGGACTCAGGTTGACGGGGGTCCCACCACTTGATCTGAACGTTGCCCACATCCTCTTCCTCGAAAAAGTAGAGGTTCTGCAGGTTTTCTTCTAGTTCGGCCAGGGCATCAAGACCTTGTTCAGGCCAATCATTCAGATTTTGCCCCTGTTCATTTTCCCCAATGGCATTGATGCTGAAGGAGTTTGGTAATATGATTATAGGCTTTGGCTGGTTCGCAGCCACAATGTACGGGTTGGGCTCATACTCTTCTGCAAGTGAGGCCCCTTTCTCCACAACTTTGGTGTCAAACAACCCTTTCTCTGGTGAATTCCTCCTCTTTTCCACTTCTGCCACCACAGGCCCTAATTGGGTTTTGGGCGTTATATCCATCATGTACATATCCGTGGTTTTCAGAATAACCACCTCAGGCTTAGATAAATGGGATGGGGTGATATATCTATTGGGGTTAAAATTGGACGGTAGTGTATGGATAAGGTTGATATTTCTGGGTAGAGGGACTTGGTTGTGGACAGGGGGTGGGTTGGTGGTCAT
The DNA here is from genome assembly GCF_055761805.1 of Camellia sinensis. Classification (NCBI taxonomy): domain Eukaryota; kingdom Viridiplantae; phylum Streptophyta; class Magnoliopsida; order Ericales; family Theaceae; genus Camellia; species Camellia sinensis. Next base: position 91,159,960 of record NC_138970.1, on the reverse strand, counting down.
ATTTAGTTTTAAGGGCAGGGCAATGATTTTATTGTCAATGAGATCTTGGATATCATGACGTAAGTGATAGCAATGATCGGTGGGGTGACCGTGCTGTTGATAAAAAATGCAGCATTGGGTGGGATTGTGTTTAGGTGGGAGTGGGTTAGAGAGAGATCGAGGGTCGAGGGGCTTATGGTGCCCTTTCTCCATTAGAAGTTTAAGGGCACGGCCTGGGCTCATGTGAAGGACGGTGAAGGTTCTATATTGGTTTCAGTTTGGACCGGTGGGTTGTGAGATTACACCGGCGAAAGGATCGGCCATCTTGGCTACTGTGGCGATGGTGCTAATCTCAGCAGGATGAAGAATAGTGCTATTGCTAACATTGGTACTCCTGGTAAACGGCCTTTTTGCCGGCTCGTTGGTTCTTTGAATGATGCCTTTTTTAAACGCGCTTTCAATTTGAACCCCCAACTTATGCAAAAAAGAAAATGTAGACAGCAACGCAACTATCATCCTTTGTAACATATTCGGTTCGAGATTCTGAACTACCAATCGGACTTGCTCCCTTTCTGAGGGCCTGTTCATCATCCTGGCTGCCTTTACCCTCCACCTTGTAACAAAATCAATGAAGGGCTTCTTAGGGTTCTGAGTAGTCGCTTCCAGCTCACTGATTGTTACTTCTATCTGAGTATTGTATGAGTATTGGCTAACAGACCCCTCAGACAGTTCTTCCCAATTTCATTTAGTCGAATCCTCACCAGATAGTTGCCACATCCATTAAGGTTCTTTCGAACAATGATAGTTTCTAAGCCTGAGTCAGGCCCATTAGTCTCAGAACATTCGAGAAATGACAAACATAAGCAATAGGAACATAAGCAATAGGATCTCCACTACCATCAAATCTGTCAATGTGAGGCATCTTGAACTTTTTCGACAATCTGACAGAGGCCTCAGTATAACCGTCTTTAATATTTGGGATGGAATTGAAGCCTTGGGATTTTTTTAGCGCCTTCACTAACTTGGAGATCTTTATCATAGCCAGATCAATGTCATTGATGCTGAAGGGAATGAGTCCCCCGTGGGGCAGTGCCAGAGGCCTGAAAGCTGGAGCTTGTGATAACATTTCTTGGGGATCCAGGACTTGAGGGTTTTCAACTGGTGGAGGTGGATCAGGATTCGGCTAGACAACCGGGATTAAATGTACAATAGATACCGATGCCCAAATGGGTGTCGCATTTCAGCAATAATTTTATCCTGAGCGGCGATCCTTTGATTCAGTGTATCCATGGTTCTTTGAAAAGCTGTCATCATAGCAACAACCTCTTCTACACTCTGCGCCATTACGGGTCTGGGTGTGTTAGTTATTGGTGAGCTAAGTGGGTGAGAACGGACAGTTGATTGCTGAGTGACCTGTGTTGGTGATGATAATTGTCTGCTTATTCTCCATTGAACAACTGGTGGGAGAGAGACTAACACTGGTTGACCGCCAACAAGATCTCGAGTTTTGCAAAGTCTACTAGAGCTAGTCCACAAAAATTTGAGGATATCGGGTCTCTCTAAAGCTATGATTGTAAGACTACCTAGCAAAAGAAGAATGAGAAAAGCAAATTAAAAAATTGGACAACACCTCGGCCCAATTTCCAGCAAACATGATCACAGCTTTGAACGACCGTACTCCTTATTGAATTTTTCCTCCATATACTGAACCATTGAACTAGATTTTCACGAACCCTTGTATCAATCCAAGCATATCACGTAACACTCAATTGGAACCAAAACACCCCTATGAAGGGGGTAGGGTTACTTGGTCTTAGCTTTGGAATGATCTAGAGTTTCTCTATTTCAAACAAGTGGTATAATAATAGCCTAGTAAATAGGAGGGCATCATGTCCTATGTTTGAAAAGTCACTAAGGCTGACTATATGCATTTAGGCCGATTGGTCAAAAGGGGTATCTCAGCAAGATTACCTAATATACCTCTCACACCTAACACCAAGAAGTGAAAGGAGGATCAAATGGTACAATGATAATCTAGATCCAAGAGTTGTGTTTTTAACATGGCAGAGCTCATGGCCGGCCAGTCTTTCGGCAAGTTTTTTAGGCAAGCCTCCGGCAAGCCATCTAAGAATAGTAGATAGAAAACACAATGACTCAGAGTGACAATGCAAATGCAAATGCAAATGCAATGAACATATATATGTAAATAAAATTTCACATCATGAAGTTCAAGTCAAGTTCTCTAATTTTTCCCAGTAGAGTTGCCAGAAACTGTAGCTTGATTTTCATGCTCCTTAGAGGGGTTTAGTCTCTTCAGATATGATAGCCCTCTAGTTCGGACTCCCATGGTTCTAAATCTAGTTTCACAAGTGCAATGTGAAATAGATTAAATAAATGAGAGTCCAAGTCCGACAAATCTTAGAAAATCCATTTATCATCAGAGATGCCAATATGGACTGCATTGCCAGATTTCAAAGTCGCCACTTAAATATTTTTTAAAAAATTTAGGAAATCCGTGACTCGTGCCAAAGGCCACTTGTCCGTCATAACCAAAGTGTCTCGGCTCAGGAACTTAGGTATGAGAGAAGAAGGTCATGAATTGAGCACCCACTCACTCGATCAAAGATCGGCCTCTACTAATCATGATGTGATTTTTGTATACATTATATGCACTTGTTCTGATCATTATGCTAACTTTACTATGTGAGGTACGCAAGTATAGATTACTTCGTCTACTTTGGAATGCTTTGATTTCATGTTTGTTTTGAAAAGTGCTTTGAATATGCACTACTTAAAAAAGTGAGCTCATATGTACATTAATCAAATCATCCCAACTTAAGTGAAAAGCCTTCATCCACAGGCATTCAAATAGGTATATCAAATAAGCACTTAGCCTCATCGTAATATTCGTGATATGGCAACACAAACATGCATGCAATGTGCTAAGAAATGCTCGCGTAGTACTCCGAGGCAAGCCAAAGGAAATAAAACAATTAGAAAAATGCATGCTCTAATTATGCAAGGGACTAATGCAACACATACAAAATGCAACTATCAGATTCGGCTTCTTGACATAACACATGGATCAATTCAAGGCATATGGTAGCGTACATATTCAAGTGAATAAGAAATGACAATAATGTTTGAATGATGAACTGAACCCAATGCACGCAAAAAATGGATACAATTCATGGCAATGGTATGAAACCAAAATATTATGCTATATATAACCATCGTAAGCAAGTAAATAAAAAGGAGGAAGAATAGTGGTTGAAAGACATACACAATATTACAATTTTGCCCTTATGAAAGAGGGTCTGAATGTCCAAGTGTCCGAATTAACTACTTATTACAAATCCAAATGAATATTATCTAATTTATTACGACAATAATATGTAAATAATGAACAAGGATCCCACACGCGTCGATGAAGACAGCCGTTAGAAATTGTTTTGTTTGCCTCCTGGGAAACTGTTCTATTTTATCCTCAGCCACTGCTCCCTGTTTCAATAAAAGTGCTCTGTTTACCAAACTTTGGAGCCTGGCCAGCCCATAATGAGGCTCAGCCAAGCCCAAAAAAATCGGGTCGTGCCCTTTTTTTTTTGGACAGAAGATTGTTTTTGTGCTCTGAGGTGAAAACAGTGCAGACAGAGTGTTCCTAAGCCATGTTTGTCCTTTTTGCGTTTTTCTATCATAAAGATGTTCAAGGGAGGAGCAGATTCGGGTCTCAAACTATCAAGTATCGCAAGTTGATTGCATGATGGTTGGAGAAGCAACCACACAAGAATTTACTAAAAACTAAAAGACTAACAGTACCTCCCTCCTATCATGAAGTCGATATCAAGAAAGGGGGTAAACACGCCTTAAGAACCATCAAACATCACGAAATTAGTATGCGATGACTCTAGAAGCAACGGATTCGGTATAACGTCCAACCGAATCGAACCAATTTTATTAGCTCTTTATGCCAGTTTCAAATCAATTTTTAAGCCAATTTTATCTTACCTCTCCGTTTCTTATTGTTTATTACATTTTTTCCAAAAGTGATATTTACGTCCACTAAGTCCAAAAGCAATAAAGATGAACAAGCATAGTTTAACTTGAGAAATTAACTTTTCAAGCCCTTTTCTACTGGAAAAATCACAAAGAAGGAATCAAACATATTCCTGAGCGATAATGGACTCGGAGTCAAACCCGAGAAGGGTGATAATGACCTCAAATCCAAACTTGATGACAAGCTATAATGAAACCTTTCTTTGAGATTTCCAAGGGTCTAAGTTAAAAACTAGTCCCTTAGAAACAATGCACCGGCGATTAAGAAGAGTATCAAACAAGGGATCATTCTCAACAAAAGAGATATATAATGCCCTGGTAATGAATCTCTAAAGAGACTAAACCATTTAACACATGAGGGGTCTCTTTCTTATACTTTGAACTGTAATCTCGTGTTGGATACAACTCTTAGTCAAAAGAAGCAAAGAAAGAAGGGAGATTGAAGACAGGGACGGATCCAGGATTATGACTTTGGGAGGGCTACTCTATAGTTTAAAAAATTGGAGACGCTACTCTATATAATTTTGAAATTATCTAAAAAAAATTTGGGAATGCGAACTCCTATAATTTTAAATTATTTTAAAATTCCTAGTATAATATATGATATTTTTCAAATTTTTGGGGGTGCAGCCGCCCGCGCCCCCCCTCCCCCGGTGCCCCCCAACCCTCCTGTAGAGACAGTTATGCGAAGTTGATTATGGCAAAAGTGAGATTATTTACTTAAAACTAAGTAAACAAGACTATTAACTCAAATGGATTGGTGTCTAAGGCCTACACAACCAAATCCATAAGGACTTACAACACTACAAACATGATATTCAAAGCATAAACTAATTAAGCAAATTAAATAGCTCCTAAAACCAAAAAAAAAAAAATATGTATGTAAAACACTTCAAAAATAGTGGAAGAAGTAAATGAAAATAGGGGAGGACAAGGCAAGCAAGCCTAAGGAGGGTTGGCTAACCTCTCCACTTTTTGTGAATTAAATCACATATTTCAGCCCTTGAAAGTAGCTTCCAACAATGCACAAACTCAAAGAAAATGAAGAAAATGATTAGTATAAACAAAAGAAAGAGATGGTAAGAGTTATACCTTTTTAAAGAGGATGTACTATTGCAAATTAAGCTTGACCCAAAGCACTCTCAAGCCTTTGAATTATGGTGTCACAGTCTCAACAAAATCTCCAAGTCCAAGCTCTAATGGTGTATCTAATATGTAAGTATAACTCAAAGGTGATACAAGAACAAAGAATGCCTTGCAATGGGAGGAGGAGCTCTCAAATGCCTTTTAGGGTGTTTGAAAATTCTGTAACCCTCAAAATAAAGGTGAGGCCTCGTATTTATAGAATTTGAGGCAAATAGGTTATAAAATCTTCAAAAAAGGACAGTTGGCAGATTTCTGCCCCAAACTTTGTCCGTCACTCAAAAGATTCGGTCGGGCTCCAAACAGCCACGACAGGGTCCCAATGTGGCTCCCCTGCCTCCGTATTATGGGCTCAATGTAGGTTGGCACGATGTTCCAAAAAAATAGATTCCTGAGGTCTAAAACATTTTTTAGCATAAAGGGTTAGGGTTTTAGGGCTCGAATTCGGATTCCTTCATTGAGAATTCAAATCATCAACACAACATAACTTTTTTGATTGAGTGCCCGGGATAAAGCACCTAAGTCTTATTGGCAGTCAAAAATGGGGTGTCTACATCAACTCAAATAGATTGGTATCTATGGCCTAAACCACCAAATCTATGAGGACTTACAACAATAGAAGCATAGTATTTAAAGCATAAACTAAATAAACACACTAAACATCCCTTAAATAGCATAAAACAGTGCTAAAATCAGTTTGAAAGAGTAGAAAATATAGATAGAAATGGAAGAGAATAAAGCTAGTAAGCAAGCCTAAGGAAGGGTGGCTAACCCCTCCACATTTTGGACCTTTAAATCACATATTTTAGCCTTTGAAGACTTTGAAAAACAGTATATAAATCAAAGGAACAAGTGTGAAGAACAAGGATATGAGCTATGGAATAAGGTTTAAGAAAGGGTGATTAACCCTTTCACCTTTGGTAGCTTTTAAATCTCAAGTTTCAGCACTTAAATTCAGTCAAAACAAAGTATAAACAACAAGAAAATGAGAGGAAAAGAGTAGTGTAAACAAGGAATGAGATGGCAAAGGCTGTACCTCTTGAAGATATGACGCTTTTTAGTTCACAAACCACAAAGTGATTACTCTCAAGAGCTGAAATTTATGTTCAATAATCTCAACAAGAAGCCTCTAGTTTTGACGTAGGAAGTGTATGAATGGTGTATGTATATTTCAAGAGAGGGAGAGGAAGAGGTTTGGCAAGTTTTGGGCTCTTGGCAAAATTTTCTAACCTTAACTATGAGGGATGGTCAAGTATTTATAAAAAAAAATTGGTTCCCCTATCGAAAATATCTGTATTGAGCCAGCTGGTACAAGGCATGCACATAGAGAGACAGCTGGCTGTAAAATATTTGCCTGGCGTTGAACATGGCCGGCCAGCTATGGAGAGGGATGGCCGGCAAATAAAAATTGGCTTGCCGGCCACTTGTTGGCCAGCAGGCCTTTGAGTGGTAAGGCTAGAAAAAAAGTAGGTTTTGGTCCGAAGAAAGTGCAAGGTTTTAGGTTCTGAAACGCAAAACCGAAGCCTTTTGCTGAAGAAATTGAATGATTGTACAATGTAATAATCATCATTCAGTGTTCAACATGGGACGCCCAAGTCTTAAGAGCGGTAAAAAAATGGGGTGTTTACAGCAGCATTCACCGCTCGAGTGGTAAAACTTGCTTTCTGGAAGTTCAAATGCTTTGCAAAAACACTAGATGATGCCATTTACTGCTCGAGTGCACAAATGACTGCTCAAGCAGTCAAACCACTTTGGCTTCGAGGACGCTACCCTTCAACTTCACTTGGGCGCTGCCTTGAACCCTCCATGGGGTGCTGCTCCCTAGAGTCCTACGAGCTGACCGGGTAATTCGATCACTGTACATAGTCAATGAAGCGGCAAACATGAAGGTCTTAAGACCACAAACTCCTCTGCATAGGCACAATTCGGGTTAGATTCACATAGAAACACTCACATTCTCACTAAAACAAAAGATTGAATAAAATTACAACTGAAATGAGTTTTTTCAAACGGGGATTACCAATTACAAAAACCTAACATCACATATATGAATTTAGCATATACATGTGTAATGACATTACTAATTATCTTAACATTAATTCTTTTAAGTGCAAATGTTACAAAATTACCCCTTATTTGGGAGATTTATTAGGAAATTATTTTTCAATAAATCCTATTATTTGGACATTTGATCTACCAAATTTTAATTCTCATATTTAAGGTATTTTATGAACAATTTTACCCTTATAAATATTTTAAACGAGAAGCAATTTGGTGATGTGAATATTCATATTTTACAGTGTGAATGTTCACATCACGGAATATTCACGCGGTTAATGTAAATATTATTATTAGAAGAATTTTAGTAACTATGTAAATATAGATTTGTTCGAAGATAAAACAATAATTTGCACTAAGTGAAATACAAGTAGATGAATAGGGATTTATGAATAAATTCCTCTTATTATTTTGCTTCATTTTAGTTTTCTCTAATCATTTTTTTTTTCAACTAAACAATATTTTTTGAATAATTTATTTTTAACATATTGCCTATTTATATTTTTTTCAAAAAACTTATAAAAAAATGAACAATAAAAAAATGTGTGCGTGTTTTTTTAGAGCTTACACCTAAGCATTTGTTAAAACAAATCATTTTCAATTGAATTTTGCTAATGGTCTAAATTAAAATTACTATTAAAAATGACACAATCGAAAAGCACTCTAAGACACCGAAAATAATAATAATAACAATCCATCTATAATGAGTTAGTTGAGTGGATTTGAAATTTTAAAAAACAAAAATTAGGAGTTTACGATGGCTATATTAATCAATTATATTGTGCTAGAGTTGAGTTGACATATTCTCTTCCTATGTAGTTTAACTTAATCTAATCATAGTCATATCAATGCCCCCTCATACCAAATATACTTAATAAACAAATTCACCTAATCAATAACAAAATTTAACATTCTTTTGACAAGTAAATTTTGACAATTATTTTAAAATTATTGAACTTTTTTTTTTTTAATAGAAATTGCTTTCCATAGTTTAAATAAACACTATGAATTATTTTTATTTTATAATAGTTTATAATTGGAAAAACACAAATTTTCACTTCGTGTGTAGCATAAATTAATACATTTTATGATAAAGTGCATCCGAAACGATGCACCCCATAACATGTGCATGAATAATATTTTTCATGTTTCAATTGTGTATGTATATCCATCCACAGGTGGATCATTCTCCAACGGATTCAAATCCTATGGAAAATGCTATGAAATCTCTAATAGTTTATTAAATTTGTTATTAATTTTTTCATATGAATGTGTGATTGACACAAATTTACATGTGTATAGGTTGTACACCTATTTAAGAGGTTTTAAAAAAAATTTAATAAATCATTTGGGGTCTCTACCATAACACAAATTATATATGGTTGAACAATGTTATATGTACGAATTAGTATACTAATTAGTATAACAATTGATGATATGGTATAGTTTAAGAAGTTTTTGATATTTGTAATGTAATTAATGAGTGAAATCAATAATAATATAATAACTAATATTGATACACTAATTAATATATTAATTAGTACATATAACACCACCGTAAATGGTTAGAATGCATTACATCATTTAAAGATGGTAAAATAATTATAAAAATTTATTATTATTTTAAAATTTTAAAAATTATTATAATAAGAGAACTATCATACCGACACCCCCCTCTCCCGCTCCCCCCCCCAAAAAAAAAAAAAAAAACTCAAAATTTTGTTTCAAACTCGAAGGATGGACCCCACGACAAAGGTTATGGACCATAGATCTCAATTCTTGATAATTATTTGCACATTTTTTCTGAAATAATAGGCTTTTTGTTATTATAAACCCTTTAATAATAAACTTTCCCTTAATTATAAGTTTAGAATGGAAACAATTCCTTTTGCACGTCTATCTATCTATTTATATCTATTAAATCTTTCCTTAATTATAAGTTTAGAACGGAAACAATTCCTTTTGCACATTTGTCTATCTATTTATATCTATACTATTATTAAATAAAAATTTAAATTAGTTTAGTAAAATCTTCTTCTCTTCAAGTCACGTGGCACCTTTATATATGCTGAAATAAAAAAAATAAAAAATTTATTATACACAGCATAAACAAATTTTGAATCTAAAATATTAAGTTTCATTAAAAATATAGTGATCACTTAAACAATATACATCTTATAATATTAAATTATTTATTATTTATTTTTATTATTAATTATTTAAACTAATAATTTTTAAACAGAGAGAAGGCACAACCCTATATAACCCCCAAGCCTTGTGATTCTAATATCAGTCCTCTCCTCCATCCTCTCTCTCTCTCTCTCTCATGGAGACACAAAACCTCTTTTTCTTCTCCCTTTGTTTCTTCCTCTTTTCCCTTCTCACAGGTAAAGCAATCATTGCTTATTATTTCTCTTTCAATTGCAGAGTTAATTAGCCAACTGCTCCCACTTGTATATATGTTTATGCATGTGTGTTTGCATGTATGTATGTATACAGGGAATCAATGTGTGCAAGGTTCTTCTCATCACCACCACTACCAGCTCCACCATGGTCTGTATGGTTTTCAGCCAACGAAGCTGTTCGTATTCGGGGACTCGTATGCAGATACAGGAAACACCAGGATAAAAAACTCTAGTTCTTGGAAGTTCCCCTATGGTATTACCTTTCCTGGAAAACCAACCGGCCGTTTCTCATCGGGTCGTGTCCTCACTGATTACATTGGTACAGTACACCCAACACCATTTTTCTCTCTCTATGTATATATTAGTTTTGAAAGGCCGACGTCAGGCACTGCTATTATTGTAGTATATTTAAATATTATATTTTGATAATATTTTAAAAGTTAAATTATTATTTTATAAAATTGAATAGAACAAATTACTATATATAATAGATTTATGTGGTATAATAGATATTAATTTTTTTTTTTGTTTTGTTATGCACCCAATGACATAAGCTCCAATTTTATTATCATATTATTTTAGATGAATTTATGAATTTTTAACAATTTTTTCAAATTTATAAAATAAAAAAAAATTATTGTGTGTAACTTTTTTCAACATATAAATATAAAACAAATATTAAGATAATTTTCCTATATTAAAAAAATTAGTAAAATAATTCACTGAACTAATAAAGAAACATAAAAAATACATATGACCTTCGTTTGGAATGTGAGCTGGTTTTTTGACTTTTTGGCTATCGTTTGACAACATTACTTTTTAGCCTAAAAGCTAAAAAGCTATTAAAAAAATCAAAAAGTCACAACCTATATAAAAAGTCAAAGATTTTTTTTTTCCCACTTTTTGTACATGTTTTCTTAAAAAGTCAAAAAATATTCCAAATATATTAATTTTTTTTATCTCATATTTTAGTCAAAAAATTAAAAAATTATTAAAATAGTCTGTTCCGAAACAAGGCTTAGTTTGGGGCCAAAAAGCCTCGTTTGGAAGGGACTTTTTGGTTTTTTTTTTTTTTAGACTTTTGTGAGAGAAAAAATAAAATGATTAAGATTTGAATGTGACATTTTATCTTATTATTTTTTTTAGCCTATTTTGCCTTTTTATAGCTATCTTAGCCCAAACCCTTTATGCCAAACGAAGCCACACATATAATTAACTAATTTTATTAATATACAAATCATATTTGCATAACAAATAATCAATTTTATTAATAATTAAATCATTAATTAAATTAACAAGTTTCAATAGTATGAAAAATATTTTTCAGTTAATCATTTTGTTAATAAATAAATCATTAAGTCAATTACCAATTTTTAATGATATGAGAACTTTTTTTCAATAAGCAATTTTGATAACTTATTATCGCATAGGAGAATTTTTTTTCCTTTGGATATTGTGTTAAATTAAGATTTTTAATAAACGATAGTTGTAATTTTTAATATTATAAGATCAATTTATATTTTAAACAAATCTTATGAGTGTATTTGTAATTTGTTAAAAAATAAAAGATTTACGTTTCATAATTGATTAAGAATGTTTGCGTAATTACGAAAAAATTTATTGCATAATTGACCAATAATATTTGCGTAATTATGAAAAAAAATATTCACTCAACATATAGGTGACCATTAATAAATTATTTAAAAAGAAAAAGCAAAATCGAAAAGAAAAGATAAATTTCAAGCAGTTAAATAGTTTTTATATACATAGATATATACATTTCAATTTTCTTTAATCGACAAAATAAAATTTATTAATGAATTATGTAGTAGAAGCAATATAACAAATGACATGAATAAGAAAAGTTTTGGGCAAAATCATAATACCTTAAAGAAGCACATTAACATAGGCATCAGGCACATGAAATGAGAATCCCAAACCAAGCCAAACAAAGTTGAAAAGACAAACCACCAAAAACATTAAAATGAAAATACCCAAAGTACAAAGTTACACACCTAATTCTCAAGACTTCTTGTGCAACTAAACAAAGCAATAAACACCAAACATAATAAACTCAAGAGGCAATAATATCAACAGAGCAATTTTTCAGCAAAGTCTTCTGATATGGACTAGTTCTTCCTTCCAAAATGATCTCTCAGTTTTGAGACTTCCCATTCCTATATCTTTTTTTTTCAGATTATGATAAGGTTCATAATTTGCTTTTCTCAAGCATGTAGGTTTTCATTGCTTATACTATGATGATCCAAGTATAGTAGGTGGTTGGTGGTGGGTCACTCTCTTTCTATTTTTGTCAACATGATGTAATGAGTATATATATATATATATAAGTATATTTTCAAGTGATGTGTGTGAGTTGTTATTCTTAATTTTTGCCAAAAAAAAATTATTTATTTTCCCGTCTATTGGTTTCCATTTTATATTTAATGGGTATGAATTATGAATATGAATTTATAATTATTTGAAATTAAAAAAAAAATATACATCATTACATTCATTATTAAATAATATAATAATGGAGCGGATCACCATCTATCAATGACCACTTGCCATCAAAACAAGTAAACCTCTTATTTGGTAGGATTTATTAGGCTTCTTATAATGTTTGATTTGATTTTTTTTTTCTGTTTCTCAAAATACGTGTAAATTTATGTAACTCAATTTCTGTTTGCAATTCATAAAATAAAATTATCTTTAAATAAATGGTAAAAATGTTTATTATTGAGAAGTTGAATAAGAAATAGAGTAATGTTAGAGATCTCAAATGTTTTATCAAATATCTCATATAGGACTCACATGGAACT